>NC_090992.1:7888787-8191818 GCF_041146395.1 Eulemur rufifrons | reverse complement strand
AGAATAAACACAAAGCTAGTCTACAATGTTTGAGTTAACGTGATTTAGGACCCTTCTGTTTTGTTCGGCAAGATAATTTACATAGTTCTCGCTTGCTGTGCATGTCCACGTTTATTCAGATTGTTAATCTTTTCATTCTGGAACTTAGAACATTACGGGTCATAAAAACTTCCAGACTCTGTTGGTATAATCTGATTCAAAATGAAAACAAAACAAAACCTTCAAAGAGACTTTCTCTTCCTTCTCTATTGCAAACTATAACTTTTGAACAAGAACATACTATACTATTATTCATAGTAATCAGTAAACTGGTTAGAATCATCATTGAAATGTCAATCCAGGAGGCTCTCAATTTTCGTTTGGTTTTCAAACAACCTACACTTCTCTGCATTATATATACTGACACCCCTAACCAGACATTCTATGCTGATTCCGGATGTTCACACACAGCAGATGAATGAACATTTGCAGCTAGTGCTGGTTAGTATAGTAATGTGACCATCTTGCTGCATTTTTTCTTTATATTTCTTAAGTAGAAAACGAAAAAAAAAAAAATCAAATGGCAGTTATTATAAGAAACCCTGGTCTCTAAATTTATGACCAAGACAAGAATAGAAATTGGGTGGAATGAGAATCTTTAGCTTTAACTGGGTGCACACAGAACTTAAACCAATGGGCTGTGTTCAACTGAGAAAAACAGTGAACGCAGAGAATATGCAGAAAACACTGGAAATAAATTGTCTAAAATTATGTCTAAAAATTGAAGCATAATTGGGAATTCCAAAATGACTTAAGATCTCTACAACTCCTCTCTATTTTTTTGGTCCATTATCTTTTGCAAAGCCAATGTTCACGTATATTTTTAGAAATGCATTGAGTAGAATACAAAAGAAGGGGATTTTCTGTGTAGAAAGTGAAGAAAAAAATTGACCCAAGACCAGTTTTTTTTTTTTATTTACTGAATGATTCTGTAATATTAGAAAACATTGCCTTAGCAATCAAATGCAAACCGAGAAATTAAACACTAATCTACAGTAAAAGGTGCTACACAAGAGACATTTATTAATGTTCTGTTGTATTTACAGTTTTAACATAGCAAACCAAGGTGAATTACCATTTGGGCAGAAAGCACATCATTCTACATTTATAACCCATTGGTATTCTGCTAACACATTGTAAAAGCAAGTAGTACAGTATGTTAGGGATCATCTCAAAAGTTCCAAGCTAATCCTCTCTTTGCTCCAAGTTATCTAATCCTCTGCCTACTCCCAGCCTTTGGCCTAATCATGAAGAGACAAAAGAAAAAGAAAAAAAGAGATAGGGATTCTAATCATACAGAGAGTGTCAAGAATTACATTTTAGTAATTAAGCTGCATTTGTCCTAGTCCTTTCTATTTTATATAGTGACAACACCTTTAGAATCCGCTGGGTACACACCACAGACCACAGAACAATAAGGTACTGCAGAATTTTGAATACAGACTATAAAAAGTTAATGCTTATTATTTACCAATTAAGGACATATTTTTGACCACACCTTAAATGTATTTTGCACTATGATTTTGCTTCCAGGTGTTCACACAGTACAACTGAATAAATTTCTAGATTAATTTTAACAGCAAATATGGAATATGTGCAGAAATGCAGTCATAAAAGTTTTAACTTTTGAGAAAACCCCTTTAAAATGGCCAGCATTATACATATCTTACAATAAAATATTTAATTCCAAATTCATTTTGAGATGGAGGATGAGTAAAGCAAGATTGCCCCCTACTGACTACAGGGACACGGCTCATGCTATTTAAAATGACTACAAACAATATATAAGGCATTATTAATACATCACAGACTTGATTGCAAGAGCTTTTTCAAACATTAACCACTAATGATTCAATGATTACAGAATTCTGCATTAACTATTAAAATTTTACACCTAGGAACAAATAGAGAGAAATGATCTTTTTCAACAGTACTTTTATTTTTTAAAGCAGGTGATTATTCCTCTGTGTTCTGCATCTTGATTCACTTCCTGCAGGTGTTCCCTTGCTTCTTGAGAGAGAATTCATAAATGCAGGAAGGCCTTTGCCAGAAAACATCTGCCAGAGAAGGATATTGAATATTAAAACTCTACTTAGCTTGTTATTTTGGCTAAGAGAAGGATGTAGTCACAAAAGAAGGCAGGATGTTTGGAGACACAAGAAGTACATTTTAACATAGTTTTAAGATTACTCTATACTGACATCATAGTATTCAATAAACATTAACATTTCAGTTTTTAAAGTTATCAAGGCCTCCAGAACTAGAAAGAAATGGAACGTTTTCTCTAAAAATCCATCAAGTCAGGAATCTCTCTCTCCTAACCTCCTAACGAACAGAACGGAAGCAACACTTCTTCATCCCACACTTACTCCTGTCAGTAAGGACTGAAACTTAGGACAGAGAAGGAGCAGAACTCAAGTGCACAGGTAATTTTCCTAATACACGTGAGGCCACTGTTTACCCTAAAAATTCTGCCAGATCTCACACAAGGAAGATTTCCAATAAGGATGCCAATGATGTCATGCTGTACTTAAACAGAGCATAGCAAAATTAAAAAACAAAACAAAAAACCCTGTAAACTCACAGGTATCACAAATACTCTTTTAAGATAAATTTTCTTAAAAAGTCAATGTATTCTGGGGGCGTGTTTCTCTGAAAATAGTAGGTGTCTGTAATAATAAGTAGCCTCAAAGAGGCTTTAAGAAAGGAATATATATGACACAACTAAATGCTCTCAAAATAATGTCTATACGTTTTATTAAATGCAGTTTTCATCTAATACTTTGAGGCATTTCTATACTGGCATAGTATACTGTTTGGGTTCTCATGGAAATAACGGGAAAAACTACAAGCAACTCCCTATATTAAAAAAAAAAAAAAAGAAATACTAAGGAGGTACATTAACAACCTAATGAAGATTTGCTGAGAAACTACTCTGTGGTTCCCAGCACCAAGTGAAGAGTTGGATGGGCTCATATACAGGCCCTTAGCTTACTTTTCCATCTCTCCAAATTACTGTAAAAGCCACAAGAAGCCCTTTTGTATCTTTTCTGATTAGACTACTGCACAAATCTTTAAAAGGCTGCCAAATTCAGAGAAGCTACAACACTGGAGGAAATTAACATTCTTTTAAAACTGTCAACATTTTTCCAAACTCCAAATTCAATTGTGTTTTGATTTCAAGTAAACCAATGAAATTAACACAAGGGCAATTTTTCTTTAGACTGAGAGACATATAAGAGACTGAGAGACTTCAGAAAGTGCATATATACAATATAAGGAACTCTTAAAAGCCAAGCAGAAACAAAAAGAAAATTAATAGACTGATGCTGGATGGAGGTTTTTGCCACGAGACCAGACTCATTAAAAAACTAAGTAATTTCTGTTTTATCTGTTTTTATTAAGAGATGAAAACTGATGAAACAAACACTATTAGGTCAACACACTAGAGTCTGCAACAACATACAACATGGGACAGACAATTACCTGGCCCCTTCTTTAGTTTACACTGCTTCAGCATAGGTAGACAGTTTTAATAGATCCCTCAAAGTCAAAGCCTGCCACCCAATACATATTAAAAATCCCTGAAGAGGACACAGATGAGTTGCCAGCGAGTAATCTCAATGACCACACAAACTCCAAATGAAGGAGACCGCTAGAGCGGCATTGCTGTCTGAGACCTGGAAGCCTGTTCAGACCAACTTGAAGTGTCACAGAAACTGGTGGTACACGAACCGTGGGCAGCATTACTAAACTGTAGACAGGATCACTCTGGAAACAAAAGGAATCCAATAGCCTACAGATCATGTAATCATAAGAGGAAGAAAATCAGTTCTTCTTGGAGACATTATGTGAATTTTTTTAGCAAAAATGCCACCGGAAACACCATTTCTACTGTCTTCCTACTATATACTACAGTCCAACAAATCAAACTTTACCTTGAAATGAATTTCCTTTAATAAAATAAGAAATGTATTAAGGAACAAGAAGTTATAGAAAGGGAGAAATTAAAGTGTTTGTCATCATATGGAAAAAAATTAAAATATTTGATGCCTAATAGGCATAGCTTCCTAGGTTAAAGAAACCACTTTTTGTTAATTATGAAGCGCCCCAGCTCATTAATGCCAGGGCTTAACATTTTTTCCTTCAATTTCAGATATGGTTAAAATAATAGATTTGAAAATATTTTATGCTTCATACACGTTTTTGGCACAACACAAACAGTGTTAGATATAACCAATTAACCGTGTTATCACCTTACAGTAACTGTAGCTAACTCCTCATTACCTGGCAGCTTCAGAGGACACAGTGTTCCATAAAAACGCATCTTCCAGTGACTGATAAGTAACAGAAAGCATAAACACTTTATACTTTTTACTATTTCAGGTAAAGATGTTTCTAAAAGATCTGTTTCTTTCTGTACAATACATTTTGTTTCTTCTGTTCCTCAGTCACGTGCTCGACACCACTGTGCCCACCTTCAGCATAGCTCCTTCCGGCGTTTGGTTATGAAGTGGGAAACTGGAAACTGAGCTTACTAATGCACTTTCCCTCTACGGATCCTGACAGGGAACCTCACAGCTGCCTCGACGACAGCAGCACACGAGCTTTAGCGTTCAGCTTTTGTTAACATCTACTTTGGCCAATCAGAAGGAGGTAGGTCTTTGGGGATCATTTCAAGATTTGGTTTATTTGTGCTATACTTTGAGTAGCTGGAACAGAAAATTCATTATTCTTATACTCTATTCTAGTAAAATGCACACTCTTAGTATAGCATAGAAAGTATGTTATTTTTCTATTATGGCAAAGTTATTTTAAAAATTCTCTACCCTGTGTATTTTTGGCAAAAAGTAAGCCTACAGCTAGCTTTTAACTAGTGACATCTCTATCAAAGAAAGCAGTCAATAAAAAATAATAATAATAAAGCCTCCATACTTCACATGATGGTTTTGAGTACATCCTCTAACTAAAGTTAAACTAAATGTGCTCTGAACTGAAAGAAAGCACTCTGCATCTGGATCTGGATGGGGAGGTCTCACCCCTTTCAGTGGACAAAGGGAACTCAGTCCCACAGGATGCTGTGGCTTCTCAGGTTCCCCCTGGGGTGGGGGGGGCCCCCTGACAATTGGTAAAGAAGTCATTAGAGCTCTAAATGCTGCTTTAAGTCCCCCAAACCCTTAATTTAGAACTCTTAATCCTGAGGGTATGTCAGAAATAATTTCAAATCAACAGGGGTATCAAATCTGGACAGAAAAGCAAATAAACTATTATACCCTCTCATGGAGTGCACTCATTTACCTTATGGTGGATACCTTATTTTCTTGACACATACATCCTGAAATGACTGTCTTCAAAATTGAGAACGCCACTCTTAGTGTATGATTACCTACATAACTACGATACTCAACAGCAAATACAGAACAAACTGATGTTTACATGGGCTTAGCCTTGCACTGAGCCAACATGTCACTGGGTTTAAAGGGCAGCTCTATGAATCTGATAGTTCCACTGCAAACAGGCTTGGCACGCCAGATATTTGAGAACACTGTTTCAACCTGACTTTCTAGCCGTGGCTCCCAATACTCCCTTACTCCCCAGTAGAGCTCCTGTCCCTTGAGCAAGCTGCATCATTCCCTGTCTCTATTTCTGCTCTTCATTCTGCCTCAGGTGATTCTGAAGTTTTCCCCCACACTATCCAATGTCCACTAGTTGAAATTCTATCCATCATTTAGGGTTTGTCTCAACTGGTACATACACCCTATACAAAGCCTTGCCTGAGGTCTTCAAGTGGAACAGCCTCTGGGTGGTCCTCAAGATTCCACTCCATGATCCACACAGTCCCCCAAAGCCCCAAGGAACAAAGAGTCAAGTCCAAGAAGGCCTATTAGAACTTGTTAACAGAAGCCTCTCTCTGTTGTACTCTTTCTCAAGATTTCCTCTCTCTTCCTTTAGGTAGTTACTAATGTAAGATGGAGTCAGCCTCTGGGGAAAACCCTGTGTGAATCAAAGAAGAGCCTTGGCAGGGCTTAGTCCTCCTGTTCTAGGCAAGGGAAAAGGTCCTCTTCTCTCTTCCTTTCCTGGGGTTTGACCCTCCTTTCCACAGAGTGATAACACCAAGGTGTGAGCATGAAGAAAGGTACCAGGAAAGCCTCAACGACTAATTTTATGAAATGGAAGCCATGGTGGGCTTGTTAGTAGCTCAGGCAAAAGGAGTTCCTGAAGTACCCTATAATCTCTCCTTACTCTGGGAATTGGGGGCAGAGAAGGGTAATTAGGCCGTGAAGGGTTCCTTCTGAAGGTCATCCTTTGGAACTGGTGCAATGGTAAGTGGGCTTCAGGATGCCAGATTCAACCAAGCAGCCAAACAGCCCAGTTCCCTGATGACTACTAGGATGCCTGCCTCCTGCGCATTGTCAAAACTCCGATGGCAGTTTTTTTTAACTTGCCTTATCAACAGCTTTTTATAGAACTCCCCTCTTACTACACTAAACTAGAAACTGCTAAAAGGCAGCGACTGTGCCTTCCTTACCTTGTCTATATCCCTTAACATAGATACTTTCTCTAAAAACTGAATGGAAATCTGTAATATCTCACACGATTACCCTGGGATTAGAGTAAATTTTTTATACCTTTAATAAATAAAGAGAACTCTGGTCCTGGGGAGATTTGAGAAAGTTTCTGGCATCTTCCGAACTTTTGCATAATTGATAAATCCTCTGAGAAACAGGAGAAAGCCTAATTTAAAAAAGAAAAGTCAAGAATAAATTTATAAGTTCCATGTTAAGTACCCCCCCACCTCCTGATAATAATACGTTTTTCTCCTAAAGGCTTTCAAAACATGAGCAATTTCTTCCAGAATCTCTCAAGGATTTTCATACCAAATTGTCCATCCTTCAATGAAAAGGTATAATCACAAGAGTTTCTTTAGCATATTCAGAATCTAATCGGTCTAAAAAAGGAAATAAAACCTAACATGGGCCAAACTTTTATATCTGAAAGCCTCATTGAGAGACATAGCAAAATCTACCTACTGAGTCTCAAAAAAGTATTCCAGGATAATCAACAACAAGAAAAAAACTTTATAACTGTGCTTTTCTCAAGTTAAAAAAAAAATATTTTTCACCTTTCTTGTCATGGGATATTTCTCTGTCGACAGTACATAATGTTGTCCACTAGATGTCAGGATCCCCTTACCTGTGACAGAAATTCTCATAGTCTCAACTCTAAACTATTGCTCTATTCTTAGTAAGACTGATCTTGTATGACTACACCAGAATCTACACACTCACAGAAGTTTGAACCTCTTGCAACAGTGGGGAGGTGATGTGCTCCTCCACTGGGAATTCAGACAGTCCTGGCCCTCCTTCTTCAGAGATGGTCCCTTAGTCTTTAGAACATTTTTAAAAACATTTCATTGAGACACAATTTATATACCACAAAGTTAACCAAGGATAATCCACTGGGTTTTAGTGTATTAATAGACTCATACAACCATGACCATAATCTAATTTTAGAACATTTCCATCACCTCCCAAAAAACCTGTACCCATTGTAATCACCTTGCATCCTCCCCTTTCCCCGGCCCCAGGCAACCACTAATCTTTCTGTTGGACACATTTTAAAATATACTCAGTGGAGGAAAACTCTTTGTACTCAGACAGTGGAACTGATTTTTGGCAGTAGCCAAGAGTTGTCAGTGCTGAGCTTGGTGAACACCATTATGTTTGACACTACAAGCAACAAGTAACTATAGAGGAGGGGCCACCCCTTCAAATGCTAGTTGTGTATGTATAGGGGGAGGGCTCCTAGGGAACCGAACAGCACATGATCTGCATGGAGGGGACAACTCAGCTCCAACCAAAGAGTGCCAAGTGGGAATGTAGGCCAGTTTTGCTAGATATTTCAACTTTTGGGAAAAGAAAAAAAAAAAAAAAAAAAAACAGCGGGGGACTGGGGCAAACAAAAAAAAGTAATTAAAAAAACCTTTTAAAATAACTGTGGAACAAGCAAACCACAACTCCAAGCTAGCCATGGCCCATAAGCAGCTGGCCTGAGAGCTCAGCATAGACTCCTGCAGGAGAAAACTCCAAAAAATTGGTTTCTCTTCAAAAGAGAAATTGCAAAAATGACCCGTGCATCAGGTCACAGAGATGTAGCCAAAGTCTTACCACTTTTTTGCTTATAAGCAAATGGTACCTCGCAAGAATGATCAATGATAAAGTATTATACATCCCTCTCCCATGAAACTTTAACATACAAAGGAAATCAATCCATTAAATTTCTTTAAATTATTTATGCTGTAAACAGTCAATCTGAAGATATGCTTAAGGGCTCTTCGTTGGTCCATTAGGATTAGATTTGACTTTAGGCATAGGGGAAGAGGGGTGGTCAGCATTTCTCTGAAAGGCACAGTTTAGAAAATAAGCAAGCCAAGGAACTATTCCTCCTAAGTTATTCCGTTGGTCATTTTTATTATTAAACTTCTTACTAATCAAGGGAGAGGGAAAAAATCAACTATTTCTTTTTTCTTAGAATTCCAGTGTCCAATCGTGGAGTAGATGATGCTATTTGGGGTAGCAGGAGAATGCTGTGATGTATGATTTTTTTTTTTTTAAGAAACAGGGTCCCGAATGCAGTGGCACAATCATAGCTCACTGCAGCCTTGAACTCCTGGGCTCAAGTGATCTTCCTGCCTCAGCCTCCCAAGTAGCTAGGACTACAGGCACACATCACCACATGTGGCTAATTTTCAATTTTTTTTTTTTTTTTTTGAGAGATGAGGTCTTACTATGTTGCCCAGACTGCTCTTGAAATCCTGGTCTCAAGCAATCCTCCCACTTCAGCCACCCAAAATGCTGGGATTACAGACATGGGCCACCATGTCTGGCCAGTATTTTCTAAGTAAAATTTAAGGTCAGAGGCCGGGCGTGGTGGCTCACGCCTGTAATCCTAGCACTCTGGGAGGCTAAGGCGGGTGGATCGCTCAAGGTCAGGAGTTCGAGACCAGCCTGAGCAAGAGCGAGACCCCGTCTCTACTAAAAAAAAAAAAAAAAATAGAAATTATCTGGCCAACTAAAATATATATAGAAAAAATTAGCCGGGCATGGTGGCACATGCCTGTAGTCCCAGCTACTTGGGAGGCTGAGGCAGTAGGATTGCTTAAGCCCAGGAGTTTGAGGTTGCTGTGAGCTAGGCTGACGCCACGGCACTCACTCTAGCCAGGGCAACAAAGCGACACTCTGTCTCAAAAAAAAAAAAAAAATTTAAGGTCAGCAATGCATGGCTCTGTCAGCCTTGGCAAGGCGGATCCTGAATCTATTAAGCACCTACTGGGCAGGGGTGCTAGGATGTGCGAGCCAGAGCCAGACCCATTAACAGTACCGCCACCAAGGGTCTGAACTAAGGAAGCAGCAAGAAGGCCCGAAACAGGAGACAGAAGAAAGGGATGTCACAGAAACACAGTGAGGCAACCACACCACCTTTAACAGCCACAAGATGGCCCTGCTGTTGTTTTGTGGAAATGACAGCAGTCACAGTGGGCTCTTACTCTATCATATACATTTTCTTTACAAATAATGAAGCAGCCAACATTAAAATAACTCACCCAATGTCCATTTCTTTGTTCTAATGTCTAGGACATTAGATTTTTAAAGGGCATTGCCTAAGACATTGAGAAGATTTTAAAATAAATATTTAGAGTAAAAAATACAATCTGAAGATCAACACCATGAAATATGTGGTACATATTTTTTTAAAAAGCCTCTTCCTCTCCACATCCACACCAGCATCTGTTGTTTTGGGATTTTTTGATAGAAACCATTCTCAGTGGTGTTAGGTGATTATCTCATTGTGGTTTTGATTTGCCTTTCCCTGATGATTAGAGAACTTCAGCATTTTTTTCATGTTTACTGGCCATTAGTCTATCTTCTTTTGAAAAGTTTCTGTTCATGTTTTTTGCCTACTTTTTAATGGGGTTATTTGATTTTTTTCTTGTTGATTTGCTTGTAAATTCTGGTTGTTAGCCCTTTATTGGATGTATAGCATGCAAATATTTTCTCCCATTCTGTAGGTTGTCTATTCACTCTATTGATTGTTTCCTTGGCTATGCAAAAGCTTTTTTATTTAATAAGGTCCCATTTATTTATTTTTGTTGTTGCTCTGATTTTCTTTTTAACAACCTGGATAGAACTGGAGACCATTCTTCTAAGTGAAGTATCGCAAGAATGGAAAATCAAACACCACATGTACTCACTATTAAATTGGAACTAATTGATCAACACTCATGTACACATATGGTAGTAAAACTCATGGAAATCAAGCAGATGGGAGGGGGGAGAAGGGGATGGGTAAATACACATCTAACGGGTACAATGCACACTATCTGGATGATGGGCACACTTATAACTTTGACTCAAACTGTACAAAAGCAATTCATGCAACCAAAATGTTTGTAATATTCTGAAAATAATAAATAAATAAAATTTTAAAACAAATAAAAAGCCTCTTCCCCATTGTAAAATAATTCTTATTCTCACCAATGGTGAACTAAAGAATTCTGGAAACCCAATAGTACTTTTAGAAGTTATGCCTAGCAAGGCTATACATTTTCTGTTTTCCTCTGATAGATTCAACCAAAGATGGGCCACATAAACTTATGAGTTAGTCCAGTTGGTTACAGTATGCCTATAATACGCAATTTGGAGTTAAGTTTATGAATGCTTTGTGGCAATAACTCGCAAGAAGAAAAAAATCCACAGACTATAGACTCTTCTCATCAGTGTACCCCATTGACCACATGGGGGAAAAGTATATATGTACAGGTTAGGGAAAACCTACTACCACAAAAAGATTTTTTTATTAATGTGTAAGTTTCTCTGATAGTAAGAACAGTCTAATCTTTAAGAAACATTAAAAAATTATACTTATTATTGAAGATTAATATATTACTATATAGTAACTGAAATGAGAGTTTACCGAAAGTAAATTTTTCTCCTTTTCTTATGTTAAAAGCACTTACCTAAAACCAGGAACACCCACCAGAGCCAGTACTGACCATCAAAGTATCCAGGGAAATAGGTAGAAAACTAGAAAATAAAGCAAAACGCTTTATAGCAGCCTAACAGATACAATTTCACATTTTAACTTAAAGAGTACACAAAACACAAGACATTTATTATTTGTTATACCAATGTCATTTAGCCCTTACGATAATTTAAAAAATACAAGTGAAAATATTTTATATATGACAGATTGGAAATGGTTAAGATAAACACAAATCTATTTCCTTTCATGGAAAAATAACTGTTAAATATCCTAGCTTTCAGCTTTATAAATTCCTTGTTTTCAAAATGTACAAAATTTGTTTTCTTAAAAAAACTTTTTTTCCCCCCCCATATATATTTGCCCTTCCAGAAATAGGTTTAAATGATAGTTTTACTTTGCTTATTCAGTGCCAAAATCAATTATTTGGCTGGTATCACTGCCTCCTTACTAATGAGGCCTGATTTTGTTCCTATTCCTCCAGCCTTGCCTTGATTTTGGAAGCTTTATCACTACATACGTTAGTGCCATTCCCTTGCCAGTAACTGGTTTACCAATGGGCATAGGATGTCATCCTGGACAATGGGAATTGAGGGTCTATGAGAGGCTTCCTTGCTCTTACAGGAAAAAAAAGAAGAAATTAACCTCCAGGACTTGTTTTTATGGGAAATAAACTTTCCCTATTGTTTTATTTTCTAAGCCATTTTGAACTAGGTTTTCTGTTACTCACAGTCAAAAGCATCTTAACTGACACAAGTTGATTCATTCAATCCAGCTAAAAAATTTAGTAAACTTAGTTTAAAAAAAAAAGACTGGTAACTAATTTTATTTTTGTTTTCTTTGGAGGCTTTGGTGTCTAGAGTTTACCATAGTTTGAGAATTAAAACATAGTATTTCATTTCATAATAAAGTAACAATAAGATTTAGAGAAGGAATGAAAACCTCCTTCAGTGTGGGTTCTTAACCTAAAATTTATGTTTTAGATGAGTACTTATTAGCTGCCTGGGAGAAGAGTTTATAACTTTCATCAGATTCTCAAAGGCTTCTGGAACCCAAAATGTGAACAACTGCTTTAGAATAAAAAAGGAGGAACTAAAACTACAGTGGTCAAATCAAAACCCACTAGTTAAGTAAGCCGATTTATGACGAATACAGTGGTTTTGTCTATACAGTTGACAACAGTAATAAATTTATCTGAAATCAGAGGATACTTTAAAAGCCTAGATCGTTTACAACTTCAAATGATTTCATTCATTTTTAACTAACAGGTAACCTCCAAATCACTAAATACATTTCACTAGTTTACCTCAGAGATAGGCCCCTAATGGCACTAATACTCGTTAAACATTTTGGCTCCCCAAACATTTTGGCATAACCAATTCTGGAAGGGAGGGAGAAAGAGAAGGAGAAAAGAAGGAAAAAGAAAGCTAGATTAAAAACATTTTCAGTAGAATTAATGAGAGGAATGCCTGTTTTTGATGAGATACCAAAGAGGTAATATCCTTCCTCTTATAAAAACAACTAATTTCAGAAAACACTCACATATATGTATTATAAACATTAGAAACAAAGAAAGCAGCTGGTGACAGACCAACATTCAATGATATGACTACAATACTCGTGTGCATGAGCCACTTGCAACAGATTTTAGTTCATCTTCATCATGAAACCAGAACAAAGACAAACCAAAAATCATTTAAAATGTTTAAATAACTCAAAAAATGCAAATGAAAACTCAAATATTCAAAATCATTCTAATTATTGTCTCTGTGCCGAGTCTATCTTTTCTGTTGTACAACTTACCCTGACAATCAGGATCCACTTAATTAGAGAGAGACCAAATCCTGAAATGGCTCCATACCTTCCCGCAGCTGAGGTGGTCAGGCAAAAAGACAGGAAAAACCCGATCCAGTTGAAGAGGAATGCCACTGTAACAGCAGAGGGAGGAAAAAGGACAAGAGTGTGTGCCCTTTACACCTGCATTTGCTTAAATGACTTCCCCCAGGATAAAAGACAGTCTGCCCTCTACAACCTTCACCTGGATTCCCCCAAAACACCCATCCTTCTGCCCTTCCCCTAAAAGCAAACAAGAAAACATCCTCTCTGAATATCAGGTTTAACACTATTGTGTCTACTGCTGTTCACTTTCAAAAATGCCTCAACACTTACCAAACTGTACACTTATGACCTGTGCTCTGTACTGTGTGTTATATACTTCGATAAATAGATGCCTTCAACATTAAATTAGTGCCCCCAAATAATCTAAGTTACTCATCCTCCTGTTCTATGAATTTTGACAGCTTACATAACATCATCTCTAAAAGCGCTGCATTTTCTTTATCAGTTTAATACAGTAAATGAAAGATGTGGTAAAAAAATAAATGCAAAAAAAAAATAAATGCAAAATAAATAACATCAAGGGGGGGGAAATCAGGCTGATTTTGATCTATCAGAAAATAGAAGCTTGCAGAACAAAATTCATCAGACAAAGGCACTTAATCAATATTCTATGGGTTAGGTATGAGGAGGAGGATTGCAAAGGGGCCCCACAGACCTGGAAGATAAGGCTTAGCTCATGTGAATATGCAGCATCCCCATAAAGGCTTTAATTATATTTTCCATAGCTATTCATGGAAATAGAAGAAGAGAAGGGATATTAAGGTAAAACTATACTAAGCTCAGAACATCCCAGTAAAAGCACCAAATAATGTATTAGTATATTAGCTCAACCAGTTATTTTAATTCACTCACATTCACCCATAATCCAAAGCGCTCTGGTTTGTGGGAAGAGGCTCTGCTATCTATGCGTTTATACTTACTGAAAAAAGTTAACATGAAAATCCCATCGTTTCCTATCCTCAGCTGGTCAGCATCATCAAAATCATCTCGACCCACAAAATCCTCATCCTAAATGAAAAGAAAAAGAATTATTTCTAGGCAAAGGGAAGACATAAGAAAAATAAGGAAAGGAGCAAACAAGTACCAAGAAGAAAATTTATTGCTTTGGCTCAATTCAAAACTGAGAATTAAAGGCTCAGTAAATGTTAAAAATTTCATTTTGCATTACAAGTAAAACATATAATCAGAGAAGAAACACATCTTCCTTCTATTGCCATAGTTTTCTTTTTCTTTTTTTTTTTTTTTTTGAGATGGAGTCTTGCTTTGTCACCTGGGCTAGAGTGCCATGGCATCAGCCTAGCTCACAGCAACCTCAAACTCCTGGGCTCAAGCGATTCTCCTGCCTCAGCCTCCCGAGTAACTGGGATTACAGGCACATGCCACCACAACCAGCTAATTTTTCTATTTTTAGTAGACATGGGGTCTCGCTCTTGTTCAGGCTGGTCTCGATCTCCTGACCTCAAGCAATCCTCCTGTCTCGGCCTCCCAGAGTGCTAGGATTACAGGCATTAGCCACCGTGCCGGCCTTATCGTAATAGTTTTCTAAATGAAATTTTCATTTTATAACCCAAATTCTTTAACAATACACTTCAGAAATTAAAAAAGTTCACAAAGAACTATTCACTATTCCTTTTTAAAATATGTATCAAGAAAAGGAAAAAGATAAAATTTACTTACACATTTGTCTTAAATTCTAGATTATCAGTAATCCAGGGCCTGTTTTAGGGTTTAGAATATTAGTAATCCAGGGCCTATTAAGGAGATAAAATCGACCAGCTAAAGTGTTTTATGAGACTGACATGGGGGAAAAAGGACAGTACGATCATACAGGAAGAGTCTACAGAGCTGCCCACCACGCGACTCCAGGCATTTCTTTGTATTGGTATATACAGGTCTGAAACTATCTCATGTCTAATCTTATCAGCAGGTGGGATCTCTTCCATCCTGACTCGAAAACATAAAACTGTAGGTCTAGCAGGAACATGATCTTGACCAACACTAACATATGTGGCCTTTCTTTTCAACTGATGTAGATTATATGTCGAGATATTAAAAAATAAAGGAATATACACTAAAAAATATAAAAGTGATAGACTTCAATGAAGGCTCCACAAATGAAAACATTTTAGGGACAATCAAAACTTGTCCTACACAGAAAGGGGCTGGAAGATCCATACCAAACTGTTAACAGTGGCTCCCCTAGGGAGTGAGAACTAGAGAAAGGGGCATTATGCAAAACTTTTTACCTATCCACCTTGCATTAAAAAACTGCTCTATACACATCTGCTGAATATTAGAGCCCTTTAAAAGGTTCCTAAATACATACACTTATCAAATAAAAGTATTCTGAAGAGTTCTGTGATTAATCAGAGCTAATTTCCATACTGGTCTACTTAATGTATATTCCAACAGGTCTGCAGAATACAGTGAAACCTAAAGGAATATTTGGGTTTGACCTTACTTCTGCTACTTATCAGCCATATGACTGGGCAAATTAAAATTACTTAAACTCTCAGGCCCTCAATTTTTGCATCTGTACAATGGACATAATACAATCTCTACCTTGTGAAGTTATTGTGAGGACTGGAAACAATATATAAAACATATAAAAGCATCGAACACAAGACCACGTATATCATTTGCTTCTAATATATGGCAGTTATATATATTACGACTGTTTTACCCTCAGAAGATAAGCTCATGAGGGTTCTTTAGTTTGTTCCTGGCACCTACAAGAACTGAATGCACATCACCATGTAGGATTAGCCTAGACTGAGTTCATAAACTATTTCTGTCAAGCAGTGGTTTTAGGAGCTTCACTCCTCATAGCAGGTGTGGTCTGTAAGCAGCCTACTGCCCTTAAGCCAAGCCAGGGGGAACCTCTGGGACCTATGCCATTGCACTGGCCAGATTGGGCTTCTTTTTTATTTTTTTGAGAGTCTTACTCTGACACCCTGGCTAGAGTGTAGTGGCATCACCCTAGTTCACTACAGCCTCAAATTCCTGGGCTCAAGCCATCCTCCTGCCTCAGTCTCCCAAGTAGCTGGTACTACAGGTACATGGCACCACTCCCAGCTAATTTTTTCTATTTAGTAGAGATGGGGTCTTCTTGCTCAGGTTGGTCTCAAACTCCTGAGTGCAAGCAATCCCCCCACCTCAGCCTCCCAGAGTGCTATTAATAGGATTACTGGCATAAGCCACCTCACCGGGACTAGGCTTCTCTTCTTATTCTTATCATTCACTCCAGTTTCTTGTAGGACTAGAGCCGAGAGCCCTGATGGTCCCCACATTCATGGGGTCTTATCCTGCTTCCATTCGCCCAATATCTGGCCCAAGGCCCTACCTGCATCAATGCAAACTTCGATGAATATTTACAAAACCACACTTAGCACTTATAGATCTGACATCAAGAACCAAGGATGCCCAATAATCTCCACTGGCTTTGGCAGATAACTACAGAAACTAGAAAAAAAAAAATTAATATCCACTGGCTTACATCACATCGCACTCCCAAGAATCAATATCAGGCTAGCTGGAATCTGAACTCACTATGCTCCTATAAAGGGCATGATCTAGACTGATGGAGGCACAGAGTTCAAATTCTATGAAGTTGCAGGTACTTATTCTCTCTATAGACCTCCCTACCAGCTATCCGTCTAACACCAAAATATTAAGTGTGCAGAATCAAGGCAACATCAGTGTACTTCCTAAATCAGCTCCTGTTTCAAAATGTTTTAGCCATTCCAGGAGACTTGAGAAAGTGGTGGTAGTAGGAGAGATACAGGAAAAATGAGCTGGCTTGACTAGCGATTCTCTGCTCATTTAGTCCACTTTACCTCATCATTTTCAGGAAGAGATGAGCTTATTATCCCAAAAGAAAATGTACTTTAAATAAAATTGTACTTTTACTAATCAATACAATCTTAAGTAATAAATCAAAATTAGATAATGAAGGTCGGTGAAGATCTTCAGAGTGGAAGTGGGGGCGGAGCCGGGGCCTTGTTGGCAAATAAAGTTTAAACGTGTAAAAAAAAAATTAGATAATGAAAATAACTTAAGTGCCATAAAGCAGCCATCAAGTAATACAGCAAATTGTACTTACTCTTCCAGGAACCAAAGGAATAGTAGCTTCAGCCTTGGTTCGCTCAGCTTCATCATAACTGGGCAGTGTTGTGGCCACATTGTAAGATGGGGGCTTTGGAAACCCAGACTCATCCTTGTAGTCAAAATATGCTGCAGAATAAAAAAGCCACAATTATCTGATTATTAGTTGAATTCAAAAAAAATAAAAGGATTTCCACTAACTCTGGCAAACAAAACACAGCCATTCCCAGGAGTACATACATAATAAGTGAACCAAAAGATATTTATAGGTGAATGTAAGAGACTGGGGATGATTTTTAAATTTATCCCCTTCTCAATTATATAAAATTCAGACTCACTTTGTACCCTCCCTTCCAACTGCTCCTGAACCACTTTTTTAACCATCATGTCAAAGCATAGAGTGTTTTTAAGGAGGTCAGTAATCACCCTGCCTTGTCACCTACCTGCACTCTCTGCAGAGATGCTGCTGTAAGGTGGAGGAGCATCACCTGCAGCCTGCTCAGGCTCTCCAGACTCTTCTTCATTCTGCAACTAAATAAAAATTTTGTATTTTAGGGCCAGGTGCAGTGGTTTATGCCTGTAATCCCAGCACTTTGGGAGGTCAAGGTGGGAAGATTACTTGAGGCCAGGAGTTCAAGACCAGCCTGAGCAAAATAGTGAGACCCTGTTTCTAAAAAAATAGAAAAAATAAGCCAGGTGTGGTGGCGTGCCTGTAGTCCCAGCTACTTGGGAGGCTGAGGCAAGAGGATTGCTTGAGTCCAGGAGTTTGAGGTTACAGTGAGCTATGAGGACACCACTGCACTCTAGCCCCCAAAACAGAGTGAGACCCTGTCTCAAAACAAAACAAGAAAATTCATATTTTAATGCAAGTATAAAGCCTTTTAGAAATATGAGAACCCAAAAGTTGGAATAGCCTTTCTTGAAAACTATTTGGCAATGTGTTCCAAAAGCCTTAAAATGTGAAAAAAGAAAAAAAGTATTCTATTCCTAGGAAGTTATTCTATGGAAATAATCAAAAGGCAAAAAAGATACATACAAGCACTACTGCAGCAAAAATTAGAAACAACCTAAATTACAATCATAGAAGACTTAATGAAGATAATTTGGTGACTTGGATAGATATTCATGGTATGCTGTTACATACAAAAAGCTAAATTTGCCAAATAGTATGCATCATATAATTTGGTTTTTAAAAAGACAGACATATAATGGAAAGAAGGTCTAGAATGATAGATATCTACAGTTCAACACTATTATCTCTAGGTAATGGGAGTAAAGGGGAATTCTTCCTTTCTGTTGTTGATATGTATGTTCTAATTTTTTGTAATGAACATTTATCACTTGCATACTTTTTTAAAGTTACAAAAATAGTTAAGACAAAGACAAATCATAGGCAAATCATGTTACCGTTACATTCAGTTTGTGTACACAAATTAAATCTTAAATAATTGAGATACTTATGAAAACAGAAAATTCTATTTAATTCTACGTGTATATATAACCGCTGTCAGCACATCTCCGTCTTTCCTACCTCAGCAACTTTCTCACTGGCCGAATCTTCAGTTGTTTTAAATAATTTACACTGAAAGTGTATCTGCCTGCTATTAATAGTTTGGATAGTCTATCCAAGTCATCTTTATAGAAAAAAGACATTTCAATTTATTTTTCCAGTGTGACAATAGACTACATTAACTTAAAAGATTAGCTGGCTGAGACTGGGAGTCAGTTTGGAAAGTAATAACAGAGTATTTATTTTTTGAAAGACAGAAGGAGAAACAACAAGAATATGTAGTGATATAACTGACTTGAGGGTCTGGTCCTGGCTTCAGTACTATCAGGATACACAGAACCAACTGAGGTACTGTATAATAGAACACACACAACTTCTAGATCATACTGCTACAAAGAAGTCTATCTTGAGTTGAGACAGAAAAACAGAAAGCCTGAGGTGTCCTAACATGAAGTAGGGCCCCTAATCCATTACATTTTAACTGACAATCTCAATCTCCACTCCCTATGCCGTTCAAAACCAGATGCCAACAAACTTTTCTGATTAATATTGCACAGCATTCAATTTCAAATGAATTCTTAAGTCAGATTCTCATCAGCATCTACCATCTGGGCACATTTTTGGGGGCCCTAGTAATTTAATGTTAAACTTAAGACACTCCCAAAATAACTGTATCATAACCTAAAATAATTTAGTCTTTAAACAAAGGTATATGGGGGCAAAATAGCTCTTTAGTAAAGTCAAATGTTCCTGGAACACCCAATCAATGAATTATTTAAACAGAGTTTCTAGGACAACGGTTCACCTGAAATACTAGTTTTAACATAATTTGAAGCTCTAGTCAGGGTATTCTCAGCCCCTTCACACTTAACCACTTCTGTGCCATGGGGCGAAAGTTGCAAAAAGAAGCAAAAGAGTCAGCAGTAAGAATAGAGGCAAATACAGACTTTTATTTATTTGTTTAATTTTTTTTCTTTAGAGACAGGGTCTCACTCTGCTGCTCAGGCTGGAGTGCAGTGGCGTGAGAACGTTGCCTTCATATGCCGTATAGCCAGTTATGTCCTTCACTTAGACCCAGCTCGGTACTTCTAACCCGTGTTATATTTCCTGAACTTGGTCAAAGTAATCATATTACCTCTGCATAATGTAGGTTTCAGAAAGGAAGCATGGCAATTCTAAGAAATACAGAAGTCCAAAGAATAAAGAGGTAGAAAGGTCTTATATGCCAGTATCTGTAAGACAGGATACCCGGTCTCCTGGTAACCTGGAAATGTTAAATTCAATCATTTAACATAACAGATATAGTAACAGATAACAGAGCAAAGAAATTCCAACCTCAGAAACCTCAATTTTCTCTTTGGTGAGGAAAAAAAGAAACATTTCCAGGTGAGGATTTTTGCTCCATCAAAATTCACTACTTTAGTGGTTCCCTCATTAATATCAGCACTTTGGGAGGCTGAGGTGGAAGGATGGTTGAGCCCAGGAGTTCACGACTAGCCTGGGCAACACAGCAAGACCTCATTTCATTCAGTCAGTCTTTCATTCATTAATAAATATTAACCAGGCATGGTGGCATGTGACTCTAGTCCCAGCTACTTGGGAGGCTGAAGTGGGAGGATGGCTTTAGCCCAGGAGTTTGAGGCTGCAGTGAGCTATGATTGAGCCACTGCATTCCAGCTTGGGTGACAGAGTGAAACTGTCTCTAAAAATAAACAAAATTCACTATTTTAGAATCATGTCAAAAACAATTAAAAACACTCATTATGACTATGGGATGATCCTAAAACGTCACTGTACAGCCCTCCCACTCTGGCTTGTTTCTATAATGCTGGTGGCTAAGATTAAGCTCCATCAACAAAGCTATTTAAAATAAAACACAACAATGTGGGGGGAAAGAGGCACTTACCCTCAAAAAGAGGTATTTAGTGACCACTGTCTGCGTGAATCACAACTTGCTAAACAACAGAATCCTTAAACATCCATCTTTTTACACTTTGGGGACAACAAGTCAGACATTCACTAGCAGGGGTGGAGGTGGGAGGGGTTGGGGGTGGAACATGTGCTCTAGAACTACACTGAACGATAAAATTGGTTGCTTGGTTCCAAAATGTATTTTTTTTGTTTGAAACAGTCTCAAAACCTCAAATCCCTGGGCTCAAGCAATCCTCCTGCCTCAGCCTCCAAGTAGCTGGGACTAAAGGCATGCACCATCATGTCCGGCTAATTTTTCTATTTTCAGTAGAGACAGGGTCTTGTTTGGCTCTTGCTCAGGATGGTATTGAAACTCCTGAGCTCAAGCAATCCTCCCACTTCAACCTCCCAGAGTGCTAGGATTACAGGTGTGAGCCACCGTGCCCAGCCCCAAAATGTATTTTTAAGATTCCCCTTTTCTGTCCCTGGGAACGTTCTTGTTGTAGCCTCTCTGCCATGTCCCTGGAGCTCAGCGATCTTTAGGTTCTTTCCTGACCCTCTCTCAGAGAATAGGTGTCATTGTCACTTTGGGGTTAGAGTTGGAAAGATGTCCAGTCTCTTCTATCGACCGGGTCAGTGGAGCCCAAGTCCAACCTAACTGTCACAGAATCTGGGTTGTAGGGGATACTCTGAGAGGCAGGTCTGAAAAGTGACAGGAACCTCTGCTCTCTCAGCGCACAGTGCTATTGGCTAGGGGCCCGACAAGAGCTATCCTTTGATTGTGTGACTGTGACAGACAATAAATAGCTATCAGGGACTGAATTCTGTCATATAATTTTTGTTAAAATTCTGATTAATTTTACTTACTTCCAAATATGATTTAAATGACATTTTTTCCAATTAGAACTATACAATTACCTACACGTGCCATATATTAATAAAATACTGAGTTTAATACAGAAGTAGCTATAACTACCTATATCTCCATCACTGAGATAGGAATAATCCAATCATCTGGAGATTCAGGTGGCCTTTTACTTTACCATACCCCACACTGTGCCCTTACTTTCCTTCTTGATTGCCCCTTTCCTTCCATGCTCCCCTCTGTACTCTGAGCAGACTGTAATTGCTCCCCAGAAGACCCCTAAAGCCCTCCCATGTTCCTACTTCAGATGTATCACAATCTGCCATGGCACCTCTTGGCCTCGATCATCCCCAATTTTTAAAAATATTTATCCTACAAATAGGTGCTTCTAAGGTTTTGTTCTCAAGCCTATACAATGCAGCACATTTAAAATAAAGGGTTTTCCCCTTCTAATTACCCTTCTCTGTATTTAAGTACTGTTGCTGTTAAGAAATAAATATACGACATTTTTTAACAATCTCCAATACAGAAATCACATGTAGTTCTAATATAGAACATTAGTTCACATAAAGTATATTAGTTCTAACAGAAGCAAACTTGAATTTAACAAGTTTAAAGACCTTATATCCTACAGGTTTAAATTCTTATTTGAGTTTCCACCCCAGCAAGAAATCTTCATCACTACCCTCCCCTAAGTAGTTCTAAAGATGATCTTCAATTTAGAAATAAGCTGTTTATAAGTAATAACAGAGCCAGGACTAGGATTAGGGCTAAGGGCCAACATTTATATTGTACCAAATGGCAGGATGTAAAGGAACTTAAAATTCATTCTTGGATTCTCTATATTTACTAAGAATAGGAAGACAACAAAAAACCCTACTAAACAAAACCCGTAAATCCTTATACATGAGAAGAGGTATCAACATATAGCTCATAATTCATATAAACAAAAACGTGAAAAATAATGAACTATCCAATAAATCTATAAAGTTGCAAGTATTTTATGACTCAATATTTTTGGTTGGGTCCCACTTAAACAGCAACAAAATTCTTGTAAGTTTTAAGTCCCTTCTTTAAGTTATTAACAATAAATCTCAGAAAATCCTGAGTTGGTGACTAATCTCTAGCTTTAAATGTTATTTACCACTTCTAATCTTAGAGTTAATTTCTAAAACGTTTACCCTAAAATGCAATTTTTTAAACCACTCATTACCAACCCGCTACTACTTCTACATACTCTTTAAATCCTACCAAACGAGACAGTATAATTACAGAAAGTAAACAAGCACATTTCTTTAGGTAAACAACTGAGTATGCTGTTTTACTCTGTTGTTCAGAAACAGCCAGAAAGTTTGATTAAAAAAATATTTTGGAATTAGACAGTGTAATGGTTGCAACAACCTTGTGAACATAATAAAAATCACTGAATCATATACTTTAAAAGGGCAAATTTTATGACATGTGAATTTTATCTCAAAAAAGGTACAAGAGTATTTTCTTTTCTTTTCATTTAACAGACTGGGTCTTGCTATGTTGCTCAGGCTAGCCTTGAACTCCTGGTCTCAAGCAATCCTCCTACCTCAGCCTCCCAAGTCGCTGGGACTACAGGCATGTGCCTAGCTATTTTCTAATTTTGTAAAAGCACATCTATATAAATTTCATTTAAAACAAAATCAAAAATTATTCCAAATCATTATTCTCTTGCTAAATCAATGTCTAAGCCCCTCAAGGAAAAGGAATGGGTCCCGATCCCATCAATATCCCCAGAGCTTAACACAGAACCTGTATTTGTGAATAGATGAAAATGACAAAAAGAATATACTAAATTACAAACTAATCACAGTTAAAAAAAAAAATACGTTAATATTCTCCTCTCCTGAAGAGAATAATTAGGGTCAAGAGACCAAAAGGTAGTAGAGATTAAAGGTAGTTAGAGATTAAAATTAGGCTAACCTAATTTTAAGAGCTGAGGAAGATCATTATTTTTTTTCTACTTCAAGAGTTTAAATATAACTTAAAAAACTAACCAACCACCAGATTTAGACTCTACCTAACAATATATCTCACGTCAAAAGGAAAAGATAAATGCAAATCCTCAATACCAAAATGAAAACACAATTAAAAATCAAAATTCACCAAAAGGAAAAGCAAAGTAATCAGAATGCTTTAAAAAGTGAATCCAGGCCGGGCGCGGTGGCTCACGCCTGTAATCCTAGCACTCTGGGAGGCCGAGGCGGGTGGATCGCTTGAGGTCAGGAGTTCGAGACCAGCCTGAGCAAGAGCGAGACCTCGTCTCTACTAAAAATAGAAAGAAATGATCTGGCCAACTAAACATATATATAGAAAAAATTAGCCGGGCATGGTGGTGCATGCCTGTAGTCCCAGCTACTCGGGAGGCTGAGGCAGTAGGATCACTTAACCCCAGGAGTTTGAGGTTGCTGTGAGCTAGGCTGACGCCACGGCACTCACTCTAGCCCGGGTAACAGAGTGAGACTCTGTCTCAACAAAAAAAAAAAAAGTGAATCCAATATCAGATGAAAGGAATACTTGAATACTGCAGTAAATCCCCTTAGAAAGGCCATCAGTTTGTAAAGCTTTCTATGTAAAGATTTTTGTGGTTACCACTGTTAACATATATAAATACAACTTGGTTCAGAAAGAGAGAAAATACTCTAGCTTATATTTACATTCGTCCTTAGAAATGAGACAGCAAATACTACAAACCACAATATAAACAGTTTTATGGGTCTCCTTCTTATCTTTCCATTCTTCACTTTGGGTCCATGTAACAAGTGAAGGCATCCAGAGAGAAAAGAGAAAGGCAATACTGTAGCCACTCATCTCCAGCTTCAACATTCCAGAGAAGGTGCCAGGAGAAATCACCAATCATCCAGGAAGGCACTAAATTAGCCAGCCATGGCTATGGTACTAGCATTGTGAGATTTTAGGTGACACCAGAAAATTGTCATCAACCTGTCAACCCCTAGGATCCATGTCTTACATCTGACATTCAAATATTTCTATCACTGATGGCTCCACCAAGACACCATCAAGTAAATGGTCCCCAGTGTATTCTGGCACCCAGCATCAGCAAAATCTACAGCCAAGAGCCTTCCCGGTAATGGTAAGTCCCATATGGGTCATGATTTTATGAAGATTGGGTTAGCTGAGGCAGGAGGATCGCCTGAGCCCAGGAGTTTGAAGTTGAAGTGAGCTATGATGACTCCACTGCACTGCAGCCTGGGCAACAGAGCAAGACCCTGTCTCCAGAAACAAAAACAAAACAACAACAAAAAAGGACATAAGGAGGGACAATCATCCAATGTTTTCAAATTATTAATAGCAAGTATCTCTTGCCCATGAACATAGCATCTGTTAAGAAGTAGCATCTTCCCTTCAGGTCAATGGTGTCAGGTCTAAGGAAAAAAAGAGAGAAGTATAAACAAAACAAAACAAAACAAGAAATAGTATCTAAACTATTTATAACCAGTCCATATCCTCAGTAATGTGACTCTTACTTCTTTGCCACTTCTTGGTTCCATAAGCAAATTCAGTCTTAGTTCAGAGCTTCAGAGCCTACTTTGAGGAGGAATTAAAAGTCCTAGGGAAACACAAGTTGAAATGGAAACTAAGCACCTGGCTTAGTCTCTTTGACCGTGACAGGATGGCAGAATAAACAATATTAAAAATGATAGCTAGATCAGACTCGTTTTAAAATAATTTATATAAAATCTAGTCCATAATTTAAATGTGAAGGTAGTATATACATTTTGTGTTTTTTTAAACCCCTATATATCTTTTCATCTAAGATATGCAAAGCTCTAAAGTAGAAACATGGAAGCAAAAACAAGCCCCTAATTATTCACCTTTAAAACTGAAATATTAAGCAACCCTTTTTGTTCAATTTTTTAATTTTATTATTTTTTTATAGAGACGGGGTCTCGCTCTTGCTCAGGCTGGTCTTGAACTCCTGAGCTCAAGTGATCCTAACCACCTCAGCAGCACTTTTTGAAAAAACAAAACAAAACTGTCACAACACAGCATGAACTACAACTGGCACCTATCAAGAATTCTTTTAGATTTCAAGAATAATTTAAAAAATCATTTGTTCCTATTTATAAACTCATAATCGAGCTGAAAGTTCTCTGGACTTAGTGTACAGAACATTCCTAGCCTCCATTAAGATTTTATACATACACACACATTAATACACACATATACATTAAGATCTACATATATTTAGGATACGTATAGCATATATACAATCCTAATTTGTGAAATAAATTACATAATGTAATTATTAAAATTACAAAAGTCAACCTTATAAAATCAGTCCAATATAAAAGTTGTTTTGTTAAACTACATGCCTATCTAGCAATATTTAAATTAGATTTGTACAACTTTTCTAAAAAGTAGCTGTACTGCACAGAGTACTAAAAATATAAATGCTGGCTGGGCGTGGTGGCTCATGCCTGTAATCCTAGCACTCTGGGAGGCCGAGGCGGGTGGATTGTTTGAGCTCAGGAGTTCAAGACCAGCTTGAGCAAGAGCGAGACCCCGTCTCTACTAAAAATAGAAAGAAATGATTTGGACAGCTAAACATATATATAGAAAAAAAAATTAGCCGGGCATGGTGGCACATGCCTGGAGTCCCAGCAACTCGGGAGGCTGAGGCAGGAGGATCGCTTAAGCCCAGGAGTTGGAGGTTGCTGTGAGCCAGGCTGAAGCCACGGCACTCTAGCCAGGGCAAAAGAGTGAGACTCTGTCTCAAACAAACAAAAAAAAATATATAAATGCTATTAATGTAGATATATAACCTATAGGTATAGAATCAAATGTGAATAAGTTCTTGTTCAAGCTTTCTAGTCTCTCCATTGCCCATTCTTCTGCACAGCCTGTAAGACCTTCTTCATTGATGATCAGAAATTTATGTCAGGATCATACCAATTTTTTACTATTTTGCCATTTTCCCCCCATAATGCTCCTGAAAGGATGCTTCCATTTTTTCAATAATTTACTAGACAGTCTGACTGCTAATTTAAGCTACTCGGGACTACAGTTCCAAAAGTTATGCTTGCTTATAAGCCCAATATAGAACACACTCAGGCAGAGATTATGGATGGGAAAAGGTATTCTATTCAAGAGACTCTACCTGGACTCAACTGCAGTGGCCCTCCTCCTGCAAAACAGTAGGAGCCAGGAATTGGATGGATCAAGCACTTAATACCTTTCCTGCTACCCTGTCAACACAAACTATTTCACTGGGCAAGTATTTAACTGTCGGATTAATTTAACACCACTCAATAAATGTGTCAGGCCACAACTGATGTGGTGTCTGAGGATACAACAGTGACTTGGCTGATGTTTCTGACCTCAGTAAGCTTGCAGTTTAGCAAATCAGAGATGTGACTATTACACAATTACTGTATAATGTTTCATTTAAGATTAACACACACATTTGCCTCTTATTTCTTCCAAAACCCTCTTAAATGTAAATGTTAGTAAAATTTGGTTTTTTTGAAGGCAAAAATCTATGAAGACCAGCAATAGGAAAGGAAGCAATAATAAAATCCTGAAAGCTAGAAGCAGGATCACAAGTGGTAACTGATTCAGCAGACCCAAGAAAAGTTGAATCCTAAACCAGAAAGCAGAAAAAGCAACCTCTTTTGTACCCCCATAAAGTGCAGGAATTGGTGGCATCAGATACTGGTAGAAGTAGGAGTGAAAATGAGATTAAAAACAGAAAGGCTGCAGAAGCAGCAAAACTGACCAGCCCATGAGGAAAGACCCAAAGACAATACTAACACTCAAAGCAACAGCCTAGTCAGGGCATGCTATATGGTACAGGGCAAAGGTCTATCAAACATACTGAGCTTCCAAACTGGTTTATTGATGGCACACTCTTTTTTTAAATTTTTGAGACAAGGTCTCACTCTGTCACCCATGCTGGAGTACCGCGGCATAGTCACAGATCACTGCAACCTCCAACTCCCAGGCCCAAGTGATCCTCCTGCCTCAGCCTCCCAAGCAGCTTGGACTACAGGCGTGCACCACCACACCTGGCTGATTTTTCTATTTTTTGTATGTTGCCCAGGCTGGTCCTGAACCCCTGGGATCAAATGACCCTCCCACCTCAGCCTTCCAAAGTGCTGGGATTACCAGCATGAGCCACCTCGCCCGGCCTGATGGTGCACTTTTTTTTTTTTTTTCCCCTTCGCTGGCATCGTGGGGATATGGTGCACTCTTAATGAGCAGGCAAGGATCACCACTGAAAGCTTCTAACATGAGAGGGCATAAAAGATCAATGCAAATGGAAAAAAAGCAACTTGTGTGGGAAAATAAAAAAGAAGGGGAAAAACCCTCAATTATGTTGGAAAATTAATAGGAAAAAACAACTATAAAACAAGGACAGTGTACTATTTAAAACAGGAGGGGGAAAAATTAGAGGAGTTTTTGAAAATTGAAAATTATAGTAAATTAAAAATTTATCAAAGAATTGGAAATTAAAATCGGAAAAAATTCATAGAAAGTAGAAAAAGAAAAAAATGAGATGAAGTAAAAAAAAAAAGTTGAAAGAATCAGTACAGAAGGTCTAAAATCCAAATAAATCCAAAGAGAGACCAAAAAAAAAAAGAAAATCAAGGCAGACAAAAATTAAATATTTTTAAATTTCCAGAACTGAAGGATCTGAGTTTCCAGACTGAAAGGATCCACCAAGTACCTTGCACAATGGATGAAAACAGATTCACACCTGGGTACAACCTAGTGAAATTTCAGAACACGGGGGACAAAGCGAAGCTCCTAAAAGCATGGAGGTGGGGGGAGGCCACATACCATTCATCACAGTGGCTTCAGGGTTCCTAACAGCAACACTGGAGCCTAGAAGGCAATGCAGCAAATTCCTTCAAAATTCTGAAGGAAAATGTTTATGATCCAGAAGTCTTGTGTGAAAAGTACAAAAGAAAAAGGTTTTTAGATGTGTAAAGTCTAAAAAAAAAAAAAAAAAAAGTTAGCCTCCTATGCATTCTGCCTCAGAAAAACTGCAGGAGGATACGCTTCAAGGAAATGAGGCAAGAAATATTAATGAAAGAAAGGAGTTTCAACTAAAAGGATCAGGAAACGAAATTCCTAGGATGACAATGAACAGTAGGCCCTGAGAGCAACCTCCCAGAACAGGTTCAAGAGGCCAGGAAAGATTCCCCCCCAAATGAACTGATAAAATACCTAATGTGTTTGAGCATATCAAAAACAATTAAGATTATTAGGTGAGAGTCTGAGAGTGAATTAGTGCTACTAGCAAATTTACGTATGATATGTACACAGAAAACTACGCAGAAAAAGCAATAAGAATTATCAATTGTAGCAAAAAGAAAGTATGTTCAGTCAAGGAAAAGTAACCATAGTGTACTACATGTCTCAGCTGCCAAGTGTTTATTATTGTCAATTATTGTAAGTGCTGAATATTGATCTAACCATATTATGGCTATAACCATATTAAAAAAAATAGAGGGGCAGGAAGTATGAGTACCAACTGAGGGTAGTACAAGAAAGCTAAAGCCTTATAGTCCATAGTGGCAAGTCAATTTTTATAATGCTGAAATCTAAAAAGTCAAGAAGTAGCACACTATAAATGTTACTTAGCTACAGGAATAATAGCAAAACAGCAAAAGAAACAGCTAAAAGAGATAAGAAGCAGGTAGGTGAGCAGGAGACTGCTGTTTTGGGCAATAAGGCTATAAAATCTATTTGACTCTAACTTACATGCATGTGTAACTTTGATATGAATAAAAACTAAATAAAAAGTAAAAATAAAGACAATAAAAATGTGATTACAAAATATGTTACTAAAGAAGACTTTCCCTCAAAGTATTTTCAATCTATAGTTGGTTGAATCTGTGGATGCACAACCTGCAGATACAGAGGGCCAACAGGTACTTCCACCTAGCCAGACACTACAAGCAATTATAACTGGAAAGCACGTAAAGCCCAACATATTTGATATTACTAGTTGCCTAGCTTATTGGCAACAATGACTGGAGGAAGAAAAGGTAAAACCATCAAGCCAATTTTCAGCATTAATCTCTTGTTAAAGTGTTAAAAGTTGCTTTATCTAAATGGGTATCATCCATTACTACCAAAATATGGTAGTTGTACTTATTTAAAGATAATGTAAGAATAAATTAAGAAACCAATGTATTTATTTTAAAGTCCTAAGAACAAATAAATCAGAGGATGTCACTTGAATTTCTTCAAGCCTTTCTTTTTTCTCTTAATAAAAAGTGATTCTCGGCCGGGCGCGGTGGCTCACGCCTATAATCCTAGCACTCTGGGAGGCCGAGGTGGGTGGATCGCTCAAGGTCAGGAGTTCGAGACCAGCCTGAGCAAGAGTGAGACCCCGTCTCTACTAAAAATAGAAAGAAATTATATGGACAACTAAAATAT
Organism: Eulemur rufifrons; assembly: GCF_041146395.1. Classification (NCBI taxonomy): domain Eukaryota; kingdom Metazoa; phylum Chordata; class Mammalia; order Primates; family Lemuridae; genus Eulemur; species Eulemur rufifrons. Next base: position 8,162,008 of record NC_090992.1, on the reverse strand, counting down.
ATATATACAAAAAAATTAGCCGGGCATGGTGGCGCATGCCTGTAGTCCCAGCTACTCGGGAGGCTGAGGCAGTAGGATAGCTTAAGCCCAGGAGTTTGAGGTTGCTGTGAGCTAGACTGACGCCATGGCACTCACTCTAGCCCGGGCAACAGAGTGAGACTCTGTCTCAAAAAGAAAAAAAAAAAAAAAGAAAAAAAAAAAGTGATTCTCGTGGTAGGATTTATTTTACAATATAATTTAACATAATTTAATATAATTGATGTCCAGGATAAAGTATTTAAAGTTATGTACAGGCAAGCCAGTAGATGGCATCTGCTTAGAGCAGGATTCCCTAGAGCAGCTCAACCGGGCCTTAGTCTCTGCCCAAGTTCTGCCCTGTTTCCAGGGTACAGATAAAATGATTAAGCCAAATGAACCTCCCTTAACAGGTGATCACCAGTGGGATCAGGCAAGAAAATAAGAAAATATCAACAGGAATCCATCACTGCTACAAAACAACACAAAGTGTGAGGCTGGCCAAGAGTGAGTCAAATCAAATACAAGGGACAGTTACAGATCTGCAGCCCCTAACACTGACAAATCCTGTTTCCATAGCCCTAACAGACTACAAAAGAGCTCCCTCATGATATATTCCTCATGTGATAATATCTGCTTAAAATATCATACCATATGTTATCTTTTAGAGTTACACACAGAAATATCTATAGATGAAATGATATGATAATTTCTAGGATTTACTTCAAAATAAAGGTGGGGAGTATAAATGAGATGAGATTGGCCATTCAGTGATAACTGCTGAAGCTGGGTGATGGGTGCATAAGGCTTATTATACTCTATTTTTGTTATGTGTTGCACATTTCCATAGTAAAATGTTGAAAATATAAATATTAAGAAATAACTCTACTCCTATAACTCGACCACAAAAGCCCAATTCAAAAATGGGCAAAGGACTTGAATAGACGTTTCTCCAAAAAAGATACATAAATAACCAAATAAGCATATGAAAAGATGCTCAACATTACTAATTATAGGGAAATGTTAATTAATACTGCAATGAGATACCATTTCATACCCATTAGACAGCTACTATAAAAAAAAAAAAAAAAACCAGAACAGAACAAGTGTTGTCGAAGATTCGGAGAAATCGGAACCCATCTGCACTGTTGGAAATGTAAAATGGTGCTATGGAAAACAGTATGGTGGTTCCTCAGAAACTTAAAAATAGAATTACCATATGACCAATCAATTCAACTTCCGGGTGTATCCAAAAGAAACAAAAGCAGGGACTCAAACAGATATTTGCACACCATGATCATGGCAGCATTATGCACAATGGCCAAAAGGTGAAAGCAAACCAAGTGTCTATCAACAGATGAATGTATAAACAAAATGTGGTATATACATACGATGGAATGTTATTCAGCCTTAAAGAGGAAGAAAATTTTGACACATGCTGTAACATGGATGAACCTTGAAGACATTATGCTAAGTGAAATAAGTCAGCTACAGAATGACAAATACTGTCTAATTCTACCTATAAGAGGTATCTAGAGCAGTCAAATTCACAGAGACAAAAAGTAGAATGGTGGTTGCCAGGAGCTGGAGGAGAGGGCAATGGAGAGTTGTTTAATGGGTACAGCATTTCAGTTCTTCAAGGTGAAAAAAGCTCCAGACGTACTAATAGACGGGTTGAACAAAAATGTGAATGTACTTAATGTCACTGAACTATACACTTAAAAATGGTTAACATGATAAATTTTATGTGTATTTTACCACAATTAAAAAGTTTCCAAAGGAGCAATTTATCCATCTTCTCAATATTTGTATAAGTTTTCCTTTAATCACTGACCACAAAGGCCATAAACAAAACAAATAACCTAAAAAATCTTGACGTGACATTCTAAGGGGCATTCTGTGATATAATTACAATTACTTTTGAAGCTAAAAAATTAAAATAAAACAAACCACATAGGCTCTATTCACCCTTTTCCTCCAGGATCATGAGTTCATCTAATACCTTAACATGAATACGTTTTGATCTATCAGAGATAATTTTTTCCCTGATCTATCAAAAAATGTTCCTCCACAATCCCGAGAGAACTTATCCCAAAACTTATCATCCCCAAAGCTGCTCCACAATGTCATAAGACTACAATATGAACTTATTGGTGATACTCACAAATGGGTAACTTCTTTAGCAGGCAACAAGTCCAGAACTAAACATTCTGCAGTCTGTTTTTAAATCAACATGGCAGTGTCATCATCACCCACCTATATCAAATTGAAAATCCAAATATCTCAAAATACTTGGTATGAACTGGCAAAATGTATGATATAGGCAAAGATCTGTTGCAGTGAGGCAAAGAGGGTTTGGGACCCACAAACAGGAATAAACATCCTCAGAAAGAGCAGCACGTAACAGGTTTCTCAGTAGTGGATATGGGCCTATCTAGACCTTTCTGAAACAGTGCTTCCGTGTGTTTGGATACACAGTCTGAGTTTCAAAATGCAAAAAAAGAAAACAATAAAATAATGCCACAGGGAACCTATTAGCCCAATCTTTCTGCCTAGTCTGTCACTGTGCTGAATTCCAATTGCACACATGTTGCACTACCAATAAGAAGACCATAAAGACAAAATTGTGTTTGCATTTATGAATGAATCATAGTTTTCCATTACATTTACTTGGCTAGAGGACTAGCTCAATTTGATTAACCAGGTCAAATAGAAGTCAGAACAGCCTTTTGTGGCAACCATAGTAACATGCACCTATCAAGTTGCCTGGACAATTCACCAACATTCTATAATTCAAAAGTCTTTTAAATATGTATATTCTCTGACCAAGCATTTCCACACCTAGAAACTTATATATGAAAATCGTTGAAGATGTATGTAAAAGAAATGAAAAAAATTATAAACATTCTTAGTGACCAGCAATAGGCAATTAATTAAGTTACGGTTTGGCCATACAATTACATGCCATGCAAACATTAAAAATATTTGATATGGGAAGATATTAATAACATATTATGTGATGGACATTACAAAACAGTATTCAAATATGAACTTATTTAATTACATATCTAGATTGTGTGCCTTTGTACATACATGTGCACAATACACATATATGCAAATTTGCAAATGCACATATGCCTGCGAATATGATACATTGGACGTATGTACAAAAGTGTGTGCAATCAGGGGCTCATAGAATTGCACAAGTATACAAAGATGTACCTATATACATATATACAGGTGCATAAAACAATACATATATATGTGTATATATCTGCTAATGCATATGCCTGTATTTGGACTGTGAGCCTGTGTTTTAAGTAGGTGAGTGTGAGTGGGTGTATATCCTTATAATCACTACTTAGCAGCTCTGTGACCTTGGGCAAGTTACTGAGCCTCTTTGAGTCTTGACTTTGTCATCTACACAATGATGAACAAATCCTGACTCCTAAGAGTTTTGTAAAAAGTAAATGAAAAAGATGAATGTAAACCACTTAGTACTGGGATTGGTGAATAGAAAATCAATATTAGCTTTCCTTATCTGTACAGATGTATACTGATCTACACCTGCATATATTTGCATAGCTATAAATCCACAATGCACATCAAGATTTTAACTTTGATTATCTATGAGTGACAGGTTTTTTTTGATAGGTTTTTGTTTGGAGAAGGTTTTTGTTTTTTTTTTTAATATTTTACAATTTTTCTAGGAAGACTTTTTTTCATTCTTTCTTGAAGATTATTTCTTCAAAATAATTATTTAAAAAAGAATGAAATAAAGATGGCCCATCCCTGACATACCTCAATTCTACATAACTAAAAGCTATTCAATACTACACCAAGGAATACACAATCTTCATACTCCAGCAAATTTTTTGTATTCTAGCAGTATTATCAGCATTACCTAAAAGCTCAAGAAGATGGCAGTACAAAGAAAAAAACCACAGCTCTTTTGCTTGTTTGCCTTATTCAAGTCAGGATGAAAAGAATGAATCAGATGACACTATACAGTACAAGTGATTTGCAAACACCGTGGTGACAGTTAAGTGACATCTGTCATTCAAATTTTATTAAAGCGGGGAAGAACCCCGAGTCTTGCCCAATGTCATACCAAAAAAAACCATGTGCTAGACCCCAGGCTGTGAAGAGATATAATGATTAACTGCATTGCCACAATTTTGGGCGTGTTTATGAAACCAAGAAGCTAAATTCTTAACTAGTCATTTCGGGAGTCCCAGCCGGAAGGGGTAGGATGGATTACAACACATGGCAGACAGCAAAACAAACCAGTAATTGGGTGCTCCAGGGTTAATGTACATGTTTTAATCGCATTGGTTTTCCTTACTTTAAAATATAAAATTGTACATCATCTAAGACAGGCCATTTGATTTCATAAACAGGACTGACATTTGTATGCAAATCATACCGTAAGAATCTGAAACACGACAGACCAGAAGCAGTTATTTGCGGTTCCAATTAACATCAGTTATATCTGGCTCAATTCCCACAATTACGATGTGTTCGATTAATACCTTTAAAAATCCTGCAGAAGGCCTCTAAATTTCCGGGGAAACTCAGCTACAGACGGGGAGTAAAACAAGTAGCTCTTTTCCCTGGGGCCTAAATTTATATATCATACCAGAGATAATAATCCAATCATCCTCTATGCATTTCCTTCCCAGCAATGCCATTAAATATCTTCAAACGTCACTTCTAAGCATTTAAAATACACGCAGGCACACGCCCTGCAGCCTTCGCTGTAGTCTACGTTTGGGGGCATCACCACAGCTAACCATCACCGCCTTTTCCAAATCTACTGCAAACTGCAGGCTCGTCTCTCGCTGCGTTTTTGATTGTTGTCTTAAAACAGAGGCGAGGGGGATGGGTTTCCACAGACTGGGCTCTGAAACCCTGAGTAATCGTATCTCGCTGCGGGGAGCTGTCGGCAGCAGTGGCAGCGATTTTAATCTCTTCTCTCCGCCCAGTTTTCCTTTCCATTTCATGCTTTCTTTTTGTCTTTCTTTCTTTCCAATGACATCACACCAAAAGGTGGAAAAAACAAAAATGAATGCCCTCAGAGGTTCGCGAGTTCTGACTCAGGGACGCGCCCGCCCTGCGAAATGCGAGAAACACCAGGCCGGGAGGAGGTTTTTCCACAGCCCGGGTCCCGCCCGGGGTCGCGAGGGGCGGGCCCGGCCCGCGGGGTCCTCGAATCCCAGCCCGGGGCCAGCCCGGCCCGCCCAGGCCCAGCGCGGCCTGCCAAGCCCCAGCGTCGAGTTGGCCGCGGGCCGGCGCGGAGAGGCCTGAAGCGGCCGGCGGGGAGGGCAGGGCCGGGGTCGGGGTCCAGGACGGGACTCGGGCGCTGCTTACCTGCTGGTACCGGCTGCCGCAGGCCGGCTCGACCGCCGCCAGCGCCGCCAACGCCAACGCCATGGCGCAGCCGGCCGCAGGGAGAGAGAGCGAGCGAGCGACGAGCTGAAGGGTGCGCGCTGCAACCTGGGAGCGCTGGGAGGCCGAGGGAGACGAGCCTCGGGCGGGTCTCGATGGCCGCCGCCGCTCCCGGGCCAAACGCACTCCTCCGGCTGTAACCGCCGCCGCCGCTGAGGCTCCGACGCGGGCCCTGGAGAGGAGGCGGGGACGACGACGACGACGACGACGACGCTGCGCCGCCGCCCCGCCCCCGACTCGCGCCGCCCTGCCCGGCCGGGCCTCGCCCTGCGCCGCCGCCGCCGCCGCCGTGCCCGGCCGGGTGCAGTCGGCCTTCGGCCCTGCGCCTCCGAGGCTAAAGTGTTGGGTTCGAATTACTAACAGGCCACCTCACAGACACGGAGACAATGGTGATGAAGACCTCGTGCCAAGCACTGAGCTTCACCTGCGTGTTAGCCAACCCTTATCACAGCCCTCTGACGCAGGGACCACAGCCCCATTCCAGAGGTTGGTGGCATCCTGGGAGGCTGAGGATCCCTGGTGTCTGGCGGCAGAATCGCTGTTCGTATCCACTCCCTTCTTATCAGCCATCCTCGTAGATCAGGGGTCAGCCAACCACAGCCAAATCCAGTCCGTCGTCGTGACCATGAAAAGCATAGGAAATTCAAATTTCAGCGTCCTTAAATAAAGTTTTATTGGAACACAGCCACTCCCATTTGTTTAGGATGGCCTGAAACCCCTAAAATACTTGCTGTCTGACGCTTTACAGAAAAAGCATGCTGACCCTGATAAATCCTTGAGAAATTCCTTAGATCTCAAATCCTACTTAGGGTGGATGATTAAACTAGCATCCTCGTGGTTATGCAGTCCTTTATTTTTTTTTCTTTATTAATTTTCTTCTTTTTTTTTTTTAGCTTCAAAATTATCCCTTAAGAACACGCAGTCCTTTAGAATTTTAACAGCCTCGTCTGTGGATACAGAAACCATATTTTCTAAAATAAAGCTCTCTGAGGAGGTTACATGAAAGTCCAAACTTAAAGGACTGAGCCATGCCAAGAGCTTTCCGGGCAGCAGGAACATGTGCAAAGGCGGTGACAAAGGACTTGAAGAACTGAAAGGAGGCTGGCATAGCTGCCACATAGGAGATGCGAGTATCCGTGTTTCAGAATGAGGGAAGTTATGCCTGAAGAGATTAAACATCTCACCCGGTGACACAGAGCTAGTCAGGGGTAAAGCTGGAATGCCAGCACATTAAGCCAGCTTTGTGAACCACTGTCACCCAACTAAATTATAAGCTTTGTGAAGACAAGAGTAATTGTCTTTTTAATCTTTTGATGATCACCCACAGCATCTAGCACAGTATAGCAGGCATGCAAGGTCTGTTTCTGTTACACCCAGCCATCTGCAATTGCTTCTACCCACATGTTCAACAGAAGGGGGGAAAAAACACAAAAAACCCTCCATCTTTGGAGCTTGTTGCAATTCCCATTTCTTCTCGATTGCCTTTCCAAGTTGGTAGTGATGATTATTGTCTTAGCTTCTAACTTTCTAATTAACTATATATTAAATATTTTTAAACATAGCTGTGTTTTGAACCCACCCCCCAAGGTTTCCGTATACAGGAGCGAATTGTAATCAATAAAACTTCTATTACTAGATATTAATCATTAATAAACTGACTTTTGGATATTGAGTTCTCTTTCAGTATCCAAACTCCTACATATCTGTCACTGTTTCCAAGTGTTGGCCTTAATATTTACATGCTGAGAAAGTGAACAAATCCAGCAACATGCCAAATTTGAAAGGTCTCCTTACTCTGAGAGGCTCTTTATTCTGTCCTTCAGTTGTTTTTAATCCAGAAAAACAACCTTTAAATGTAATAAGGTACGGTGAGTCAAACAAACATAATGTCCTGCCATGTGGTCTTATATAAGGGGGGGAGGCTAATTTGAAATTTTTAAAAAATCTCAGCAGTGGAAAGTAGAAATCCAGACTTCTTTGTCCAGATTGTCTAAACTTACATGTAAGAAAGAATAAAAAAGAATATGTCTTGCCACATATGGCTGTTGAAGCAGCAACTGCCATCTTCATGCATGTCTGCAGCACTGTGGCTTTTGTGGAAAAGCAGTTGCTACCCTTTCCGTCTACTTTCCTAGATTACTTTCTCCCTCGATATCGGTACGCTCCCTGCACGTGAGCACAAATATTTATCATAATATAAATGATGGGCTTGCTCACAGAAACATTTTCTATCAAAACAAAAAGAAAGTTGATCCACTTCCAGTTTCTGTTTCCTACTCCTTTTCTGATGTCTTCAACCAAAATGTTTTGTGATGACAATAAAGATTTTGGTCTTTGTTTTTTTCCTTGAGTTCTCCAAAGCCTGTAATAAGTAAATTGAGATTTGCCTTGATTCAAGGAGTGGATACATTGAAGAATTGAGAAATGGAGTCACCGCTATCTAAGGCCTCCAGTTGGCAAGCAAATTGTACAATAAACGGGAATACTGAATTTCTGGCTCACAGATCCATGCCTGGTACAAGCCAAGCAGACAGAGAAGATAATCCAAGGCCATAAACATTGTGCACTTTGGCTTCATCTTGAGATGTTGTCAAGAGAGTTTCCACAGAGAAAGTTATTAATTTCAGATTGCTGCACTTAGAAACTTATTTCCCCACAGAATAACAGTAATACTTTCCATGTGCAATACTTTTTATGTGAATTGCTGACTCTGAATCATCCATCCTGAGAGAGAAGAAAAACATTATGGACAAGTAAGAGCATAGCTCATGTCTCTATCCCACCCCACCCCCACCCCCAAATTTAGATAAAAATCTCCAGCTTAGATGTCGTTTTGTGTCCTTCACATCCACTTGAGGCTTGACCTAGGTAGTGCTGAGCTCGGTAAGTAACCAAGAAGTGTTTGTTAAATTTGCTTAAAGCCTCATTAGTCTAATATCTCATTTGAGGCCTTGAACTTCTCCAGCTAATCTTTTCAGGGCTCCAACTCAACCATGAAGTTTTATTTCTACTGATTTACTACTTCTTTTAATTCTCACTGCACTACCAGGAGTTTCATTAAGGGCAAAAAGTGATATCTTCATATGACAAAGAAATTATCCACTGGTGGCTGGGCATGGTGGTTCACGCTTGTAATCCTAGCCCTTTGGGAGGCCAAGGCAGGAGAATCACTTGAGGACACGAGTTTAAGACCAACCTGGACAACATAGTGAGGCCTGGTCTCTACAAAAAAAGAAAAAAAGAAAGAAATTATTCACTGATAATCACTACTGTTGTGGAGCGCTTCCTGGATCTTATACCTTATCATGCATCATCTGTCTGTTAATCCCCATAACAAACCCATGCTACAGATGAAGAGATGCAGGAAATTTATACCATTTGCTCAGCTGGTGAGCGGTGGCGCTGAAATACAAACTCATATTTCTGACTCCCAAATGTGAGCACTGCTCTGTGTGTGAAGGGAAATACAAGATATGGAAGGACCAGTTCTAACTTTTGGGGTATTCATGATGATATACAGAAGACAGTAAACACATATTCAAGATATTTTTAAAATATAAAAAAGGGCTGCTGTCGTGAGTGGCACACATAGGGCAACTCGGCTGCTCTTCGTGCAGAATCGACATCAAGATATCTTTAAAATATAAAAATTGCATGTTAATTACAACTATGTTGAGCTGTATTAACTAATGCTGAGAGATGGTGAAGAGAATTATGTGACCAGGTGGGATAATCAGGTAAGGATTGGGAAGAAAGGGTTTTGAACGAGAAAAGGGCTTTGTTGTGGGAAGAAGGAAAGGTGTCAACCTAAAATGACAATGGAGAGATTCCCCAAAGGTACTGAGTTTACTTGGGAGTAAGCAGAGGGCCTTTGATCTGGGAACATGAGTGCCTGGCACTGCATGGGGGCACAGGTTGGGGGTACCTAGGGAGGCAGAGGAAGGCAAGGGTTTTTAAAGGAAAAATGAAGAGGGTGACAGTGTTTTGAAACCGTCATCCTTGGCTACAAAGACCAGTAACAAGGGTGGCATGAGTCCAAGGTTGACTAGACAGTTGCTGGGCCGATGTCCTTTTAAAAGTATTCTTTGTGTAAGGTCGTGGCGGCTTTTGTGCAACATTGTGATTTTCAGAGAGTCCTTGTAGTAGTTTTGATTGTAGGCATGTGTGCATGAGAGCTCCTCCTTTATGGCGTCCTGACTCCACTTTGTCAGGGTACGGCATAAACGACTCCGTTTTGATTCTGACAACTTTCACAAGGGCATCCCAAGTCACAGTGATGCTTGTACAAAAGCTTAGAACAGGGCTTATCGAACTTTTATGTTAAAGGATAGATAGAAATATTTTGTGGAATTTGTGGACTGTAAGCTCTCTCTCACAACTACTGCCCTTTGCCAATGTATCACGAACACAGCCTTAGATGATAACGAACAAATTGGCATGCTATGTTCCAATGAAATTTCATTTATGGACATTGGAATGTGAATTTCACATGATTTTCATGTGTGATGAAATAGTTTTTCTTTTGTTTTTTTTCAACTATTTAAAAATGTAAAATCTCCTCTTAACTCTCAGGCCATACAAAAACAATCAGTGGGCTAGATTTGACTCCTGGGCAGTAATTTGCCAACCCCCAACTTAGTAGCAAGACAAAAGAAGTTATTTGCTAAGAGCTTGAGTGAGAAGTTTAAGCCAAAGACTACTTAAGAGACCTACTGAGAAGGGAAAGGAATGAGAGAGGAAGATAAGAATTTATAAAAGATCCTAAAACACAGGCAGGTAAGTGGGTTTTACAAAAAAGTGAGTCAGAAGAAAAGGGTTAGTCAAATAGGACTCCAACGTGGACTCCTGATTCCCTGGTTTACCTTTTTGCCAGTGGAATGCAACTGATCCATTCATTCGATGAATATTAATTTAGCACCACTATAGTTAATCTCTGTGGCTTTCTGCCTAGAACCTGAAACTATAAAAAAAAAAAGTCTGTCATTTATTCTATAAAATGAAATTAAGAAATTCCAAGGGTGGTTACTTACATATTTTAGCTGCATATACATAAGTTTTGGTATGGTGTGTCTTTATCTTAATTCATCTCAAAGTATTTTCTAATTTCTTTTGTGATTTCTTCTTTGACCCATTGATTATTTAGGAATCTGTGGTTTAGTTTCCATATATCTGCAAATTCACCAAATTTCTTCCTGTTATTGATTTCTAATTTTATTCCATTGTGTTTGGAGAACACGCTTGGTATTATTTGAATCTTTTTAAATTTATTGAGGTTCGCTTTGTGGCCTAGTGTATGGTTTTCCCTGAAGAATGTTCTGCTACAGAAAAAATATATATTCTGCTATTCTTGGGTAGAGTGTTATGTAGGGAAGTTTAAACTTCCCCTCTGAGGGTTTGATAATTGAGTCTGCTAAAATAAGCTGACAAAAGACAAATTAATAGGGGAAGAGGCATACAAATGTATTAACATGCAAGCACACGGGAGTCACACAAAGTATGAAACTCAAAGAAGGGCCGGATGGTTGAAACTTAAATACCCTCTTCAAAGGGAAGATGTAGGTAAGTTCAGAGGAAGACTAAGTATTTTTAGGGGAGATGGATGGGCCTAAAGAACAGACAAGAGCCTGGGACAAAGTTCCTCTGGGCTCTGGGGAAGGTGGTTACAAGTTCTAGGAAGATGAACGGTAGAACTGCACTACAAACAAAGGTCATTTTATTACGCAGGTAAAGTCTCTGGAAGAATAGAGGAAAAGTCTGTTGGGTGGCTATGGTGACAACCTTTAGCTTCCTTGTGCTTAATCTTCCCCAGGTAATGAGACAGTGAGGTAATTTAGACAGTGGATTGAAGGCAATAGTGTTTCTTTTGGAAGAACTTCCCTCAGTCAGATAAGGGAACTTCCCAGAGACCCCCTCCAAGCACCTGGGGAGAGAAACAAGGGAAGGTCAGAGAGACCTTGATTCTGAGGCAGCTTCTAAGGCCTCCCAGTTTCCTTTAATTCAAAGTGCTCAGCGTGAGGAAGCACCATACTTTGGGCTATTGTTTTCTGAGCCCCAACAGTTCTATGGGAGTCTATAAGGTCTAGTCGGTTTATAGTGTAGTTCAGTGCTTCTATTTCCTTCTTGGTCTTCTACCCAGTTGTCCTAGTCATTATTTAGAGTGAATTGTTGAAGTCTCTGACTATTACTGTAGAATTATCTGTGTGTCCCTTTAATTGTGGCAGTTTTGCTTCATGTATTTTGGTGCTCTATTGTCAGGTACATATATGTCTATAATATCTATGTATTTCATGCACTGTCTTGATCCAAAATGGATTTAAGTGGTTAGAGTATAGCAAGAAATCATAAACTGGAAGTAGATAAGAAAGAAAAAGCAAAACAGGAGGAGCAACATAAAATAGACTTTGTCGTCTTGTTCACTGTCATTGTCATGTGAACAGAAACCTGTCACATAGTAGGTCCTCGTGAAATTTAAATAACACCAGGAATAAGGTTAACACAAAAATGAAGTCATATACATTACAAGTGCACCATAAATTTGGCATCCAATTAAAGTGGAAACCTGATTGGTTATCCAATTGATAGTGCCCCTGAGCTAAATAAAACAAGAGATGATACCAAGAACAATAGAGAAATTTCTTCCTCCAAGGGTCGTCACTAAACTGATTCCTCCATCCTAAACAGAATATATGCTTTAAGTTTAGGATTCCCCTTCCCCCAGGAGTGATGCTACAGTTAGTCTATGTGGGCTGCCACATTAGAGTGTGCAACTTATGTAGTGCCCAACTCCAGCACAGCCATAACATTGTAGTTTATGCAAACAACACCTGCCCCCACTCTGCATTTGGGCAATAACTAACCTGTGCAGCCATAGGAAGGGACTCCATAAAACCCATGAGTGATCCCTCTTCTGACACTGTGCACTATATATTTAGGAATTGTAGGAGAACAGAATACGCCACCCCAAAATATGCCCCTTTTGCATAAGAATTATTTTAAGCTAATTATTTTGAGAAACAGCAGACACAGGAGAAGCTCTGAAAACAGAGTAGAAGTTATCCTTTTGTAAGTGAAATTCACATTTATAAAGGAAATCTCCATGTGTAGGGATGTCTCTCTTTCTGTACTAGGAAGAGGACATTCTAAATGACAAGAAATTCTTTATCAAGGGAGAAGGCACCAACTTAAATCTGCATTACAAACCTTACCCTTATTTACTTTACATTTTCTGCTCACCTCATAATTTACCTCCCTCATACCTTTCTTTCTTTGATTTAGCTGAAGGTGGTATTTAAGCCTGAATTCTAAGCCACTTCCTTGAGAGTTACTCATTCCCTGGGTATCTCCCATGTGTGTATGAGATATACATGTTAGTAAACTTCCATTTTTCTCTTGTTCATCTGTCCTTTGTTACAGGGGCCCCAGTAGAGAACTTAAAAGAGTGGAGGGAAAATTATTTTTTCTTCCCCTATAAAGTGTTGTGGGTGGCCAAGAATAGAACAGCAAAGAGTCTGTCCAAAAGGAAATCAAGCCTCTACACCTCATCTTTCGACACAATGTTCCCACCAGTTGGGTTAAGCGAGTACCTTGAAAAAAGAAGGTGAGTAGGGAAGGTGCTTCACTCCCTCCAAGCTCCCGGGCTGATTCAAAAAGTAAATCAAGGGTTTCTCGCATTTCCCAGGATGATAGTTTTCTCACTGTGTTTAGGGAGTATTGTAAGAAACACAATCACACGAGGGAAATGCTAAAGCTAGGAGCTCTGCGCTGCCTGTGGTGTGTCAGGGGAGAAGCAATATGTGTTAATTATGACACGTAAGAGAAGTGACCCTCAGAGGCCCTCCCTGGAGGAAGCTGGTGCGGCTCACGCTCCGCAGCAGCCTGTGGGCATGCACGCGGCTTCCTCCAGGTCTTCAGGGAACTCTGCCCAGGTGACTAGAGCAGGCCTCAGGCAAAGTAGGAGAGAGACTCTCCACTTTTAAATAAGATTACAGGAGGACTAGAAAATAATACCTTCATTTTTTAACTAGAATTGATAAGGAAAACCCCCATCTATTACTTAGCACAGCAGCCACCTGAGAAGCACCCCCCACGGAAGACCCACATTAGCATATTACTAACCTAACACCTGGCACATTAGCATATCACTAACCTAACATCTGGCACATCAGCATAACACTAAACCTATTAATTACCTGCCGGGCAGTAGTCACGTGAGACCCCTCCCCTTGGATCACCCCAACTTAATAAAAATGGGAAAAATTGGGTAGACGGGGCTCAGAATTTGGTGGCGAGACCCCTCTGATCCCGCTGGCGAATAAACCTCGATTCTCCGACTCTCCATGTGCCGCTCGGTGTGTCCTCGGGACCACCCGCTGTAACACTTGCTGTAACAGTATAGAAATCCTGGCCAAGTTATTCAGGAACGCCGCTTTAACCTTTTCCCTGAGTCAGGACTCTCCTTCTCCATAACATCTTCAGTAACTAAAGCCCATACATAGGTGCAAAAACAAGCTCCTTTCTATGTCAAATCTCTGCCCTGCAGTGAGCTGTGATAGAGCGGTGGGATAGCACCCTGGAAACAAGGCCTTTCCAGAGCTGATTATGACAAAGCAGGTCACAATAGCTCAGCTGTCAATTGTAAACGGTGTGCTAGACCACCTGCTTACTGGCTAAAGGGAGGCTGTGTTTTTGGCTCTTAAAACAGCAAACACCCTCTCGCCTTGTCTTCCCTTTACCAGTTAAGCCAGCATCACTCCATAAGCAAACATGGCCAATGTACTATTCGTAGTTTACAGCTCATCCAGAACACCAGCTTCCATTCTCACTGACGTCTTTCGCCACAAAAAGTTTTAGGGCACATTTTTTATTGGCTAGTGCCCTAACAAAGGGGCCTCTGCTGTCATTGACCCCGAGAACACTTCTTCGGTAATACAAGAGTTGAGTCCTTGCTTTATGCCAGGGACTGTGCCAAGCAACTTGCATTTATTGTCTTTTTCACCGTTCACAATAAATACACGATAGAGATATTTCTATCTCTCTTCTATGGATGAGGGAACAGGTCATATGGAGGTTAATTATCTTGTGTGTGTATGTTAGAAGATTCGGGCTAAAAGGACTTTAGAAATCATTTGGGGCCGGGCGCGGTGGCTCACGCCTGTAATCCTAGCACTCTGGGAGGCCAAGGTGGGCGGATCGTTTGAGCTCAGGAGTTCGAGACCAGCCTGAGCAAGAGCGAGACCCCATCTCTACTAAAAATAGAAAGAAATTATATAGACAGCTAAATATATATATAGAAAAAATTAGCCGGGCATGGTGGCGCATGCCTGTAGTCCCAGCTACTCAGGAGGCTGAGGCAGGAGGATTGCTTGAGCCCAGGAGTTTGAGGTTGCTGTGAGCTAGGCTGACGCCACGGCACTCACGCCAGCCTGGGCAACAGAGTGAGACTCTGTCTCGAAAAAAAAAAAAAAAAAAGAAATCATTTGGTTTGAGCCTTTGTCACGGTCCTGTCCATGGCTGGACTTTGAAATGTTTGCCCAGGTCTTGGGCTCCTGGCTTGAAGGAATCGCAAGCCTTGGCCCATGTGACGGAGAGAGGTGACAGACACTCAGCAAGTATGAGTGAAGAATGTATTGGAAAGAAAGTTTAAGGCTGCAAAGCAAAAGACGTTTCCTAAGGGGAAACGGGTCTGTCTCTGCGAGTGGAGAAGACACTGTCTTCTTCTCTGTTTCTCCTTTTATATGCTAGTAGCCTATGTTGATGTAAAGGTGTAATTACTTATGACTGTATGTCACAGGTTTTGGGGTCTGGAGTTTTCCAGGTATGGACATAACTTAAGGTTATGCTCCAGACATTCCTTTCTCCTATACGTGTGATGGGGAAAGTCACCGGTTATGGTGTTTTTCTATTTTCTGATTGGTGGTCCCTGTTCCATGGTCTAATTACCCCATTCTTTAAGACTGAAATAATTGTTTTCCCTGGTTATTTTTCTGTTAACTATTTCCTTCTTACTGTTTTTTCTTTAACTGTTTCCTCCCTCTTGTTTTTCTGTCCCTATCATTCCATTATCTCTTTTCTGTCCCTAACACCTTCACTTTACAGATAAGAAAACTGAGCTCAGAGGAGTTAAGTCACATGCCCATGATCACACAGCCAGGAAGTGGCTCTGGTTAACACATGTCACCCTGGCCTCCAGTTCTGTGGGAGCCTGTGGCCTAGCCTTTCATGATTTGAGGGTTTGTGCCGTCCCCAGGTATGCTGGCATCGTGCAACCAAACTAGAATTCAAAAAAAAAAAAAAAAAAGAAAAAACAAGGTCCAGCAGCATAGAGAAGCAGAAAAAAAAAAAAAAAGAAAAAGAAAACACAAGGGCACCATACTCCCTCCACATCAGATTAATAAAGTCAAACTTTGTGACTCAGAACAGGGAGAAACTGTCTGGCCCTAGCAACTTTCCCCTCAGAAAATCTGCCAAGTGCTCCCTTACCTTTTGAGTCCTTCGTAGGTGTCAGAAAACACATCTAAAAATAGATCTGTCCCCAGCTCTCCCAGAAGACGCTTGTAACCTAAAAGTGTCACTCCCTTCTCCTTTCCAAAACAGACTTCACTGCCCCTTCCTTCCCAACCCAGCCGCTACCTAAGAATGTGCCTCCCCCCCACCTGGAAGCTAGACTTCCTCCTTGAGGAAGAAACAAACGTGTCTCCTGCCAGGCAGGAAAGACCTTTTGTATTAACTCTGGCAAAAATTGCTTTCTCTAAAGCAGAATGACTTCAAGGAAAAGGGTGTGGGTCTTGGCCTAGTCTTTTACCTCCTAAAGATCAGCTACGTGGGACAACGTATGTAAAAATGCTTTGTAAACTGCAAATACCAGGAACTCTCCCAAGCCGCTGCATGTGTTCCTCCATCTTCAAAATGGCAGGGAGTGGAAGAAAGACTTCTCTAGTGATGCTTCCGGTGACACAGATTTTCCAGCCACAGAAACCCAGGGAGTTTTCCCGGCCTGGGCTTTCCGTGGGTAACTCCTGGTGTGCTGAGATGAGATTAGAACCCCCGCAGACAGCAGGCCCGAGACGGGGCTCACGCTAGCCAAAACGGATTTTCAAACAAGCCGACAGAATTGGGAGACAGGGAAAGAGCCTTGCTCAGCCATGAGAGGACTTCTCAGCTGATTCTGTAGCCTCGTTAACCTGGAGTTGGTCTCGATACCAAGCACGTTTGCCGGCTTCCTGCCAGGACCACGCGACGCTTGAGCTCTAGTGAACACTTTGTCCTGTTAGAGGTGTTGTCAGTTCTTCTATTTGACTCATGCATTCACACACTTATTACAATAGATATTTAATTCTTACCCCATAGGTAGCTTTCTATATTTAAAACAAAACAAACTACTTTCTGCCCACATACAGTGAATATAGTTTGAAAGCAGACGGGTTTTGTTTAAACAAAAGTAAAGATGTGCCTACTTCCATTACATCCACTCCCTGCCACCCTCCTTGCCCCCCACCATAAACTAGAGGTCCCTTTGGCATATTTTCCTGTGCCTGGGAACCACTGTGCTCCTGGAAAATACTATTTTCAAAAGGCCATAGTACTCTTTTTAGTAGTATTTTTTACAGTATCATTATAGTACTTATTGGGCGCTCTTGTGCGTAGCTCCCCGATAGATTCTGAGGGAATATAAAACAATAACAACAGAAACACGTGGCATGAGGAAGAACAAGAAGTGTAAGCTGTGCTACCTGTGCTTTGGGTGCTTATGACTACACTGACGAGTGAAGGGGATACAGGACACCTCCGCGTCCACACCAGGCAGGGAAAGTGCACGTGCCTCGTGTTCTTAGCCCACTTGCCATGCCCACGGCATATGTGAGTAATCAATCCGAACACTCCACCTGGACTCAGGTGCAGCTGGGACTCCTCCTCAAGGCAGTGCTCCGAGTAGTCACTGCCAGCTGTCCGGTGTTGGCAGGTAGAACACAACCAACCCAGCCTCCTCCTCTTTCCAGCTACGTATTGTAGACCAAGTTCAGTAGAGAGAGGCTTAAAAAAGGAAGAATGGCCCTATGTGCTGAAGTGCCTGGGAAAGATGCCCCCGGGGAGGGCAGTTTTAGCTGGATCCTGAAGGACTGATCACATCTGGAAAGAGCGGGTAAACAGAGAAGAGGAGGGAGATAGAGTGAGCTCAGCGCCTGCCATGGCCTGTCCGTGGTCGAGGAAGGAGAGTGGCCCGATCAGAGTAGTTGCTTTACAAGGCCATATTACTTTTGCTCTCTCATTTTCTTTCTTTCTTTTTTTCTTGGAGACAGAGTCTCGTTCTTTTGCCCAGGCTGGAGTGCCATGGCATCAGCCTAGCTCACAGCAACCTCAAACTCCTGGGCTTAAGCGATCCCACTGCCTCAGCCTCCCGAGTAGCTGGGATTATAGGCATGCACCACCATGCCCGGCTAATTTTTTTCTATATATATTTTTAGCTGTCCATATAATTTCTTTCTATTTTTAGTAGAGACGGGGTCTCGCTCTTGCTCAGGCTGGTCTCTAACTCCTGAGCTCAAGCGATCCTCCCACCCTGGCCTCCCAGAGTGCTAGGATAACAGGCGTGAGCCTCCGCGCCCAGCCCCAAGATTCAATTTTTAAACACTAACATCTAATAGGTTTTGCCTGTGAATCCTGACATTAGCGGGATTGCCACCAGACAAGGTTCAGTGAAATCAAAGAAACAAAACACTGGAAAGACACGGGTTTTAATGGACCCATCCCCCCATTAGACTCTAAGTTCTTGAAAACAAAGATTGTGTATTATTTGTGGTAGGGTGGGAGGCACACCGTGAATATTTGTTACATAAAAGAATGAGGCTGGGTATGGTGGCTCACACCTGTAACCCTAGCACTTTGGGAGTGCTAGGAGCATTGCTTGAGCTTGGGAGTTTGAGGCTGCAATGAGCTATGATTGAGTCACCGCACTCTAGCCTGGGTGACAGAGTGAGACCCCATCTCTAACAAAACAAAGCAAAACAAGAATGAAAAAAAAATGTGTCCAGAATCAGATTTTCTGGCTTTTGCCCTATCCACCCGCCCCACCCTATTATTTACTGTGTCCCTAGACCCAGCTTAACCCAATTCTGAGGGGCAAGATAAGCAGATTCTCCAGTTATTCTTCATTTAAGGCAGGTGTGGTTGGAGGGTTGCATTTAACCTTGAGGAGAAGGGGAAGTTAGCATCAATAATAGAAAACCAAATGATCATGTTCTGTCCTGTCCACCTCATCTGCCAATTTGGGAAGGAGAGTAATTTCTTTACACTTTGGAGTTCGTACTGAGAAAAAGAAGAAAAAAAAAAATGCATTTCAATAGTCAATCGAAATTCTTTTTCTAGGTCCCAAAGGCAGCTGTGGAGTTCTCTAACCCTCTTCCCAAGGCTCCTTGACCCCTGAGTATCATCTAATGATTGCAGCTCTGGAAGAAACAGTAAGCAGATGGCTCGATGCTGCTATTTCAGGCACACAGTCTGGTTGGTTGATGTGGGCGGCAGACCCTGGGCTTGGTGCAAGGAGCACCTTTACGGACCAGACACCACGTACTCTGTCAGGCCCAGGGCGGGCGAGCTGGAGGAAAGTCCAAAAGCCCCCCTTTGGCAAAAGGCCGCCTTGCCCCTCGTTAGTTAAGCCTTGGCAGACACGCTAGGCCAGGGATGACATATTCTGTCTGTAGGTGCCTGAAAAATCCCACGGAGCTCTCACACACTCACTCTGACTGGAAGCAGCATTTTTGGATCTGCCTGTGCTGTCTCCTTTGTGTCACTTCCTAATCAGTTCAGATGTTACCTCCTCAGCGGAGCCTTCCCCAGCACCTCAAAACCCATGAGAAAGAACGTGCAACCCTACCACCGAAACGCCCAAGCCAGGCTGACACAATGCCCCAGCTGTCTCCTCAGCCACAGAAGCACGCTACAGGTGACAGGTGGCAGTGAGTGGTAGGGCCGCCATCTGAAAGGGGGGTGGTGGTCCTTTTGCTTAGCTGGCACTCGGTTTTTCTGTTTTGAGCTACTATTGTGATAGAATGATTGCCATTTTCACCCTGTCCCAGAACAAACAGAACCATGGCTTATGTTTCCCAGTGTTCATCGCTAATTTCATGCACCATTAGGTTCCGTGTTCTCTCTGGCTTCCTCCTCTGGGATATTGGGACACTGTGGGGAGCTCATCGTGATGCCTTGGCATGCTGGGGTGGGGAGGCCACAGCTGATTTGGAGAGCTCCTCCTTTGGCGGCCCCGCCCACACTGAGCTTGCTCTCCAGATGGGGAAACAGAGTCTCACGACAGTCGCCAATCACAGCTGAGCCCAAAGTAGCCTCTTGGTTCTTCTCAACCCTACGCTCCAGGCAGCCGCCACCAATTGAACTGAATTGGCACTATTTGGCAGTCCTGCCTGACTTATTATAATAATTGAAAAAGAAAAGCTAGATCTGTCCTCCAAATTGGATTTGGTTACACTATTGCTGTGATCCATTGGATCACTTGGAGCCCTGCACGCAGAGTGCTGTTTTGGGAATTTCTCCTAACAGCAAAAGTCTAGAGGGTGAGAGGGCCGCTCGTTCTTTCAAGGAGAAAGAAAGTTTCTCTAAAAACATTTAAACATAAATTTTAGGCTGGGCATGGTGGCTCACGCCTGTAATCCCAACACTTTGGGAGGCCAACATGGGAGGATTGCTTGAGCCCCCAGGAGTTTGAGACCAGGCTGGGCAACATAGTGAGATCTCATCTCTACAAAAATTTAAAAATTAGCTGGGTATGGTGGTGCATACTTGTAGTCCTAGCTACTCGGGAGATTGAGGCAGGAAGATCGCTTGAGCCCAGGAGTTTGAGGTTAGAGTGAGCTATGATCTCAACACTACATTCTAGACTGGGTGACAAAGTGAGACTCTGTCTCTAAATAAATAAATAAATTTTAATGTTGTTTAAGCATGAAGAATTACAGAGGGCCAGGCGCGGTGGCTCATGCCTGTAATCGTAGCACTCTGGGAGGCTGAGGCCAGAGGATCGCTCAAGGTCAGGAATTCGAGACCAGCCTGAGCAAGAGCAAGACCCCGTCTGTACTAAAAATAGAAAGAAATTAGCTGGACAACTAAAAATATATGTAGAAAAAATTAGCTGGGCATGGTGGCGCCTGCTTGTAGTCCCAGCTACTCGGGAGGCGGAGGCAGGAGGATTGCTTGAGCCCAGGAGTTTGAGGTTGCTGTGAGCTAGGCTGACGGCACAACACTCTAGCCCAGGCAATAGAGTAGACTATGTCTCAAAAAAAAAAAAAGAAAAAGAAAAAAGAAATATCTTCTCAAGGACTTAGGAGTCATCTCTTTGAAATGCTAACATCCAGAGAAAGAGCTCTCCTATCTTTCAGTTCCTCCCTAACCCTGGTGGGTGCATGGCTCCAATCTGCAAAACTACTTTCTATCCTAAAGATAGAAGTTTGTTTCTCCTCCACATAACAATTAATCCTCCAATTAACAAACCCATACAGGCTGGGTACAGTGGCTCATGCCTGTAATCCTAGCTCTCTGGGAGGCTGAGGATAGCTTGAGCTCAGGGGTTGGACACTAGGCTGAGCAACAGTGAGACCCTGTCTCTACCAAAGAGAAAAAAGAAAAACAAAAAGACCAAAAAAAAGTACACAAAACCCAGCCGGATGTTGCGGTGCGTACATGTAGTCCCAGCTACCTGGGAGGCTGAGGCAAAAGGATAGCTGACATACAGCCCAGGAGTTGGAGCTTGCAGTGAGCTATAATGACATTACTACTCTATGCAGGGACACACAGTGAGACTCTGTCTCAACAACAACAACAACAAAGGCAACTCAGCACCCCCACCGCTTCATAATAAAAAACAAAAAGGAAAAAACCCCACAAACGCATATAGTCTAATAGTGTAAACCAAGCCCCTTAACATCCTCGGGTACCTTTCTGTTAGTGTACTCTAGCATTTGAAAGGCCTCTCGCCTTTTGTTTTGGTAGATTTGAGCTCAGTTTGCACTGAAGTCTCTCTCCCCTACTGCAGTAATAGTGAATAAGATCTATCTTACCACCTTTTTTTTTTTAATTCCCCCACCCCCTATCTTATCTTTAACTAGGGTCTGGCTGTGTTTCTTTTTGAGGCCTTGAAGACAGATTCATAAAGAAGGAGCCAACTCCATGCGATCTGGGAGAGGAGCACCACAAGCAAAGGGAGACTCATCAAAGCCCCTAATGAAGTTATGAGCTTGGTGTTTTGGAGGAATAGTCTTCCTGAAATTACCAAAGGTTTGCATTTGCAGCCACAGAGAGGACTGTGTGGGCAGGGAAAATCCACATTTGGCCTGAAACTTATACAATTTGGGTGATGCTCTTTAAGAAAAAGAATACAAAATTATAAATACAAAATGGGACTTTGGAAGGGATCTTTGTAAATGAATGGCCCTGAAGCTTAAGCTTATGCACTTCATGGAGAATCAATCTACTCCTGTTTAGACCTGAGCTGATAAAGAAAAGTAGATTTGAAGTATGAATTATTCAGAAACTCATTTGAGTTAGATTGAGTGAAAAAAGTTGACATTTGTAATAAGGATCCAAGGTAACTCACAGGACCCAAGGATGAGAATTTAGCTGGGCCAAATAAAGATTGCAACCAGAGACAAACACCAGCTGGACTCATCTTTCTTCTGTACCTCTCTAACCCTACACATGTGCCTTGTTCTTACTTTTTTTTTTTTTTTTTCCTTTGCAGATCAGCTCCACCTGCTTTTCTAACTATTGACCACCTAGAGCACTCCAGTTTACATGTTACAGCTGCAGCCACCAGTTCCTAGTCCAAATTTCCAGGGACACACTTGGATTGACAGGCTGGAGTCACATGTCTACCTCTGGGCCAAAAAACAGCACCATAGCAACTAGGAGGCCACTCAACCCTGGGATGAGGACAAAGGCAGTCAACTGAAAGAGAGGAGTCATTGTGCTCTAAAGAGCAAATCCAAGAGGTGTCTGCCTCGTCTGATAGCCTCTGACTGTGGATCAGCTCTGCCCAAAAGAAATGCAACACAAGCCACAAATGTGAGCCGCATATGTCATTTTAAATTTTCTAGCAGAGACATAAAAGAAGTACAAAGAAACAGGTGAGATTAATTTTAATAATATATTTTATTTTGGACAACATATCCAAAATATTAATACCTTAACATGTACTAAATACAAAAATGAGATATTTCACAGTCTTTTTTACATAACTGTCTTCAAAATCCAGAGTGTGTTTTATGCTTACAGCATATCTCAATTTGGACTGGCCACATTTCAAGTGCTCCATTGCCACACATGGCAGGTGGCTACCACAGTGGACGTGCAGGGCTGGGTTTCCCCGCTGAGATCTGGTTGATGCTGCTGCTCCTGTACCTCACAGCAGGCCTGAGTCTGTAGTGATCAAACACAGCAATTCTCTTGCCTGATGCAGTTGTCATTATTGTGCTTCTGCTCTCGGGTGCAGATAAATGTGCAGGATTAATCATCATTGGCTTTCAAAGTGCGTGTAGCAAAAGCACATTCGCTGCCAAATTGCAATTACAGAGCTCTTTCTCTGATGGACTCAGAGTGAATGTCTTTGTACTTCCTTTATTCCAGAAACGAAATTAAAGCCACACACACACACACACACACACACACCCAGCAGAAACCTGCAGCTCCATCAGCACATTGTTCAGGATTGGTGGGAAGGTCATTAGACTGGTTTTATATGGAGGCCGTAAAGCATCCGGAAAACAGATAAATGTCAAAACACTGGTTGCTCAGCTGTACTTCAGCTCAGCCTCCCGAAGGTAATAAATGCACTTCTCCAAAGTGTGTCTACTTTCTCTTCAATTTGCTGTATCCAGGTAAATAAATTCCATAAGGCATATGCCTTTCTCATTATATAATATTATACATATTTCTCATATATTTTATATGTATATATATTTCCACCCCCTGCCCCAAGCTTGACAACACAGATATACACAGGTCAGTCCTGCTCCATCTCACTCTGGGAGCCTTTTCTATTTATAGATTTCTGTCTTTAGATTTTCTTTTCTGTCTACAGATTTTTTCAGGTGAATTTTGTTGAAAAGATCAGATGTAGCTGGTTTAGAAGTCTCATTTTTCCTTCTGGAGGCAATTTGTAAAGGTTTCCTGTTAATTTGATAGTTACTATACATTGAGCACTTATGTGCCAGCATTGTGACAAGTGATTACAGACATTATCTCATTTAATTCTCGCGAACAATACCACAGGTAAGTATTATTAATACCCTCATATTACAGAGAAGGAAACGGAGGTTCAAGAGAGAGTGATTTGCCGAAGGTCACACAGCTACTAAGCAATAAAATCAAGATTTGAACCCAAGTTAGCTGACTGCAAAGCCTTAATTGCTGAGGTCTGCTTGCAAATTGGGATAATTTCTGAAATATAAGGCCTTCAAACCTTGATTCAAAGGGCCAGCACTTCGACCAGAGGACTTCTTGGGACAAGGTGTCTGAGAAGAGAGGTTAGTGGGAATGATGTCCCCAGTGGGCAGGGCTAAAAGGCAGCAAAATGGGTCTCCTCTTATGTTAGAAAAATCAAGACATGTGCAAATGCCTGGGGAGGGAGCCAGTTGACCAATCCTGGCAAAGAAGGGCTGGACTCCAGTTGGCAGCCATTGCAAACCAGCTCTGACCTCACTCAGCAGCCTTGAGCAAGCCACCTGGCCTTGAGTAATGTAAAGATAACAGCTCCCCCAGGCCTCCCTGAGGACCTATTTGGATTAACTAGTTAATCGTTATAGACTAGTTTGAACAGGCAAAGGGTCCAATAAAATCTCTATTCATCCCTTTTTAGCACAGAACTGAGCCTCTGTTGGTTATAAATGTTAAGGGAAGATTAAACCCTCTTGAGTTTTATTGCTTTAATTGAGCCATTTGGCAGTACTAGGCCAGACAAGAAAATAATAGCATGCCCACGTTAATTAGCCACTTGCCTCTGAGAGACAATGCCAGTCATGTTCTTAGAACTTGAATTTAGTCTTGGTAACCTCAGCTGGAGGGCAGCCATTAAATAAATATTTGTTGAATGACTAAATGCAAGAATTTGACGTTTGCTCAAGCACCTACTATGTGCCAGATAGTAGATTACAAACATCAGACTTTAAAAACCACCCCTCTGATGTGAATATTTTGCCTGGAGATTGGGAATGTTATCACACTCTCTGAATGTGGATTTCTCCAACAGCTGGTGCACAAGCAGCAGAATAGAAAACTGCCACATTATCAAACAACCCTGCTTGGTAGCAAACTGTCAAACAATTGCTCACCGAGAAACTGAAACTCTGACAATTGCTTTCTTAGCAGGATGCCCCCATTTTGCCTTCATTTGCCAAATACAGGGTAAATAGCAGAATTTCAGGAGTTATTTTGATAATAAATAGAAATAGAAAAGGTATGCAGAATAGAATATTTTCACCTTTAAAGGACCACATCTATTCATATTTCCATAAGGCAAGAGTAAGTAAATTCCCACTCAGAAGTGAAAGTCATATCTCAATCACGTACCATCCCCTCAACTGTTAACTATTAGAAAAATGTGGGCCGGGCGCGGTGGCTCACGCCTGTAATCCTAGCACTCTGAGAGGCTGAGGCGGGCGGATCGCTCAAGGTCAGGAGTTCGAGACCAGCCTGAGCAAGAGCGAGACCCCCGTCTCTACTAAAAATAGAAAGAAATTATCTGGCCAACTAAAGTATATATAGAAAAAAATTAGCCGGGCATGGTGGCACATGCCTGTAGTCCCAGCTACTCGGAAAGCAGAGGCGGTAGGATCGCTTAAGCCCAGGAGTTTGAGGTTGCTGTGAGCTAGGCTGACGCCACGGCACTCACTCTAGCCTGGGCAACAAAGCGAGACTCTGTCTCAAAAAAAAAAAAAAAAAGTGAAATGTGTAGGTTTCGATAGAAATAACCAGTCAATTGTTCAGCAAGTTTCAAAATTGGTTAGACCTTGTTAATTATTTAATGCCTTAACCTCATGTGAGGTAAACATAACGGAAGTCATTGCCAGGCTATAGTATAATATTTTCCCACACCATAATTTATGCATTCATTCTTTTTTTTTTTTTTTTTTTGAGACAGTCTCACTCCGTTGCCCTGTGTAGAGTGCCGTGGTATCAACCTAGCTCACAGCAACCTCCAACTCCTGGGCTCAAGCAATCCTCCTGCCTCAGCCTCCCGAGTAGCTGGGACTACAGGCACACAATACGACGCCCAGGTAATTTTTCTATTTTTAGTAGAGACGGGGGTCTTGCTCTTGCTCAGGTTGTTCTCGAACTCTTGAGCTCAAGCAATCCTCTACCTCGGCCTCCCGGAGTGCTAGGATTACAGGTGTGAGCCACCCAGCCCGGCCCTGTGCATTCATTCTTCTATTCATTCTACAAAAACAAACTGAAGGCCTACTAGATGCCAGACACTGTTCCAGGCATCAGTGAAGCATGAACAAAACAGATGACCTGTTCTCCTAGAATTTACATTTTAGCAACTACTTTCTATTTGCCAACAGAACCAATAAAACTGAATATACTTCAGTTGGTAGCTTAACATGAAATAGCTTTTGGGGCTAGTATTCAGATTTGCTTAGGTTTATTCATTCTTTCCACAAATATTTACTGAGTAACTACTGGGCTACTTTGCAGCAATTCAAATGTGTATGAAGATGGGTATCATGCTTTCCCAGAGCTCACCATCTCGAGGGAAATGGAGCCTTCTAGGTTCAATGGCTGGGACTCCCTAATTCAAATTGATAAAAGATTAACAAGAGAAAAATAAACAGAAGTTTATCAACATAGGCATCACACATACACATGTAAGAACTCAATGATGAGTAATTCAAAGGGGTAGTTAGAATTCTTGATAAAAGAACAATAAATTTAAAGAAGTGACAAGACAAAGGAAAAGGACTTAGCATTTCTAGGGCAGCAAATTGTGGCAAGGTGAATATTTGGGGGAACTAATGGCAAGTAAGGGCTAGTGAGTAAGGTCTGCTATATAGATTCCTCTGGTGCCTTCTCTGGGCTGATGAGGGTTTAGAGTTGTCTCTGGTGATTAACTTCTCTCCTTCCTTGTAGAGAAGGGAGGGGGGACACTTTTACAAATTTATGTCCTGCTTTTAGGCAAATAGGGTGTCTCAGTCCCCTTTGTGCTGCTATAATGGAATAGTTATTGTAGGGGAGCCAAAGGAGACTTCTCTCTTGGCCCTCTGAAGTTTGCTGAAAAATCAACCCACAAAAGGCTGATTAACTGGAGAAAAGGCATACAAATTTATTTAACGTGTTTACTGCGTGAGAGTTATAAAGAATGAGTGTCCATCATGTTGCAAATAATTTTGAGGCTTTATTAAAGTTCAGCAGAAAAGGGTCTGTGATTGATTAGTGATGTCTGAAACAGGCACTGGATGTGGTGGTTGATCTGTTTGCCATGCCTGAGTCTAGGTCATATATCTGAATTGCCCAGTTATAGAATGCTCTATAATAGTAGTTTTCAAACTTTTTGAGCAGCAGAATCCTTTGCTGAAATGAAATCTTACTCAGAATCGGAATCTATTAAAGAGTAGAGCTGTCCTCACTGAAGCAGGGAACTGAGGGGTCTACAATCTCACCCACTCACCCTCCTTTTCATCCACCGTAGGGCACCCAGGGCACTGCCTGAAAATCGCTGCTTTATAAGATCGTTGCTTTTCATGCGACAAGGAGAAAAGTATGTGATAATTGGTTCGTATTAAATTCTACAACAGGGATGATAATCACCATTTTACAGATGCAGAAACTGAGATCCAAAGAGGTTAAGTGATAAGCCCTAGGCTCCTGACAGATGGCGAGTGATGAAGGCGAGAGCTAGAAGCCAGGTCTCCTTCCTCCTGCTTGGGCTGGGGAGCCACTGCTCTCTAGCTCCGCAGCTCCACTGGAACTTGCCATGGGGCTGAACACCGGGGGCCTCCGCAGAAGAGAGCTGAGTTTGGGTTGAAATAAATGCAAAGAAAAGGGGAGAGTCCTACCCTGCTGTCTGAAATGCTGCTTCCCTCTGCCTTCAACCTCATATCATTTCCAAAAGCTCCTATGTCATTGACACTTCAGAGGTGTGCCATCCTGAGTGGCTCAGGGCACCAGCGCAGGCTCTCAAGTTCCCACCTCACTTTATGAGACTTGCAGGAGCTGTGGCCACCTGAGCACAAGCCTCCTCTGGTTTCCTCGGCTATTTCTAAGGACAGATTGTCTCTGCGGGGACTGGAGCAGAGAGTGGAGCTGCAAAGGGCCACCACAGGGGCAGAGGCTGGTCACAGTGAGTCCAAGGGAGGGCGTTACACAAATTACAAAGCACTTTCATTATCCCCCCACCCCCAAACCCACCCCGCGCATGCGCACCACCATCGCGTCCAGCCTGGACCACCGCGGCAGCCTCCTGTCTCCTCTCGTCATCCACTCTGGCCTCACTAAGATCCCTTCCATTTCCCACACCGCAGGCAAGGAGACCTTTTAATAATGCAAGTCTGATCAGGCCACTCCCTTGCTTAAAATCCTTCAAGAGCTTCCCATCGTCCTTGGGACCCGGTTGGAAGAGCTTTTGCATGTGAAAAATTGTGCGTGTGCGCACGTATACTCTCTCCGAGGAGGGCGGTTTATCTTATTTAAACTGGAACATGACTTTAGTATGGGCTCCATTTGATACAGAGCTGGGTATATTTATTTATTCATGTATATTTATTTAGGTTCTGGCTCATCTGCAGAGGAATCGGAGTGGCTGGGTATAGAATATCATGTTTCCTGGGCAGGCAACAACAGGAAGCTTTCTCAGCTACATTTTGGAAACTTCAATCCTGTGGTATGAAGCAACTACAGTGTAAAATAATAATAAATTAGCGTTCCATTATCTTGAAGTTTCTGAAAGGAAACTGAGGGATGAGATGCCCACAGAGGTGCCCTAGCACAGTGTAAAGATGATTTCTAGGTCACTGACAGGCATTCCAATGAGCATTAGGAAAAGCTGTGTCGTTACCTAAGACAGTAGCCTTGCATGTCAATGCCATCCTAGCGGTGGCCCCCGGGCCCCCGTCAAGGGGACCTTCCCCCAAACACGTCTCTCATAATTTAGAAAAGGGCCCTTTCTGATAGTACCTCCTTGGTGGACCAATTTTTAAAAAACTTTTTTTGAAGTTACTTCTTTTAAATCAGGTAACACAAAACATTTCAAAATCCCAAAGGTCCCAGAGTGCCTATAACAAAGGCTTCTTTCCACCTCTGTCTTTCAGCCACCCCGTGGCCCTCTCCAGAGCAGTCACTGTCACTAGTTTCTAGAGATAGTCTACGCATACACACGCCTGTACGTTTGTGGCTTTTGTTTTCATTCCAATAGAGAAATGCCGTTCCCAATGCCCTGCGCTTTTCTTTTCCCCGCTGTGCCATCTCACTCCACGGCTTCTCCTGAGCCCCAGCGTCACCACACGTGACGGTTCTGAGCTGTGGCGGCCTCTGTGCTCGAGCTCTTAAAGGACGTGAGGGATTTGGTTCCCACCAAGCTGGAACTGTCTGACTTGGGGCCGGGGGTTCAGCCCACGCCTCCAGGCTAACCTGAGCGTCTCATCTGCCAGAAGGGCAGGTCTAGGCTCATCAGCATCACTCAGGGACATGTGCTTATTTTCAGAGCTTTTTAATAATCTTTAATTACACAGGAAATACACCAATATGCTCCTGCTAGAAAAAAAGATCCAAATGACACAGTTGAAGTAAAAGCCCATTTGAGTCCCCAAACCCCAGTCCATTTTCTGCCCAGAAGCATTCACCATGGCCATTTGGAATTTGGTGTGTTTTCAGCCTTTTGTTCTGGGGGAGGTTGTTTTTGTTCTGTTTCCTACGTGGGACCATGTTCTACGTACTCTACAACTTGCTTTTTTTATTCAGCATTTTGTCTAGTCCTTATTTCCATTCAGTGTATGCAGATCAGCTTTATTCTTTACAGCTACATTATTATTAATATTTTGTTGTATGGTCATACTATAATTTATTTAAGGATTTTCCTCACGATGGACATTTAGGTTGTTTCTAATTTTTTATTACATACAATGTTGTCTTTGAAAACTAAGCATAGGTAAAATAATTCCTATAAAATAAAGAAGAGGAATTTCTCAAGAAAAAGGTATGCACATTTAAATTTTTAAGCGATGTGCCCAAAATGCCTTTCAAAAAACAAGTTCAGGGGGCACCCAGTAGGCAGAAGCATAGTAGGTTATATAGGACTGTGATTTTGCCCTTGGAGATTGTGATCTAAACTGATGTCAGTATTCACCAGCAAAAAAGAGGCATGCAAATCCATAGGGTAATGCAAACCCTAAAAAATCCATAAAGCACCATATGTACTGTCCACAGGGACGAGGGCAGAGAATGGAGAGTGCAGAGGACTTGTCAGGAGAGCAGGCCCCTCCTCGTTCTGGCAACCTCGGGCCCTGCTCCTCGTCCCTCTCAGTCCCCCTGTTAGTAAGACAATTTGGAAACATGGGGGCAGTTTGGGGTGCAGCGATGCCACGCAGATGTGGATGTTTGCTCTAACACTTCAGGGGGCTGCCATGACCAGACCCTTTGAGGCCAGTGGCCTCCCCAGGACTTCTGTGGATTCCCAGGTTGCTTGTGTGTCCCCGTCACCTCCTTCCCCTCCTTCCTGCTCTTGGAGCTGCTGTTGGCCTCTCTGTTCTCACCTCTCTCCCCAGGCTCACCAGCGCCACCATCCTTCTTTAGTCTCCCGAACACCATTTTACTGAGGTCTGTGGGTAAAGCAGAGGGGGTAAGACACAGTGCCAAACAAGAAACACTATCACGGTGAATGCCAGGCATCACTCTTCTGAAAGACTCCCCGGCCACTGCACCCTGGGGAAGAACCACTGGCTGAAACTCCTCAAGTCCTGGTCTCATGACAACTTGCTGGGTCACCTCCTCTCTCCTAAGAGCCCTCTGCCATCTCTCCAACGCTCTTCCCATTCAACTCTCCAGGACACAGTCTCTAAATTCCGATTGTTTTGTTTGGTCTAGCAATTTAACTCTCCTGGTATCACCGAGTAGTTCAAAGGCTCCATCTGTTTAAATCCAGGCTCTGTCACCTGCTGCCTATGTGACTTTCGGCAAGTTACTTCACCTATCTCATCTCTAGTTTCTTAATATATAACAGGGGTTAAATTAGAAAGTATTTTAAGCAGTTTGCACAGTGCCTGGCAGGTAATAAGTTAATTCATACCACGTCCAAAAAGACCTCACCTTTCACTCTGGAAAGTGACTCATCTAGGTGTTTACTTTGCAAAAAAAGAGTTATTGCCCTAAGTGAGTTGTGCCACTACCCTAGGACATCGAGCAGTTAGCTTTTAAAATAATTGCTTTTTTCGCCATTGGTGTGGTGTAAGCATGCTTCCTTTCAGCTTACCTCCTTAGAAATGTTGCTCATGAAATGCTCCAGTTCTCGGGTTTCGTGGAGAACATGAAAAAGAGGCTCTTGGACAACTTGAGTGTGTTTCATCCAGGCCCCATAGCTTAGATGCAGCGCAATTCCTCTCCTGCCCTCTGCTGTCCCCTCTCCCTTCACAGATGGCACTTCCACCTCCCAAAAGTTCGAATCAGACTTTTGGAAGTGAGTCACCCTTGAGTCCCCTTTCCCTCATCCTCTACCCTCGGCACCCCAGCGAGGCCTGCTGTGCGTACCTGCCAATCCTCCATCTCCACCTCTGTCACCCCAGGCTGGGCCTGCCAGCTCTCACCCGGGCCATGGCAGGGCTCCTTAGCGGTCCCCTGCTTCGATTCTCACCTTCCTGCGGGAAGTCCACTGCCTACCGGGCTAGCAGAGGGAGCGTTTAAAAGCAGCAGTCAGGTCACTTCTCTGTCCTGCCTTCAGAGAGCCCTTTCCTGACCACGCGTTCTAAATGGGCCCACCCCTTCCAGTCTCTCCAGATCGTACTGCCTATTTATTATCTTCATCGTCTCTCTTCCTACTTATGTATTTGTCTACTGTGTTTACCCCACTAAACCAGCAGCTCCATGAGGGCAGGAGCCTTGTCTGTCTTGTTCACTGCTCTGGCCCAGCACCTTGCACGGAATACACCTGTTGAATGAATGAACAAACATATGAATGAATGAATCAATGAGGAAAATAAAGAGCAAATCCCCAGGCGAACATGTGGTCCAAGGAGTTGCTCCAAGTCAGGGGACCCCAGGGAACTACTTCTCCATACAGGAGCCTGGTTCCTCACTCTGATCTGAGCCAGGAGTGACAGCCCTGAAGTCCCAGGGGCCTCCTGTGTGGCCTCCTGAGATGGCAAAGAAACGTCCCCTCAACCTCCATCAGAACTGCCTTGACTACTGCAGCAAAAGGGCAAAGCTGCTGCCTCCAATGCGGATTTCCACGCAGCTGCTGCCTTCTACCACCCACCGGAGAGCCCACCGCGTTGCCATAGCAACAAAGACTGTGCCAGAGTCCAAATAGGGATCACTGCATCTCCCCGTACTTCTGGCTGGGGAGGGAAGAGGTGGCCAGTCCACAACTGTGTCCTTGTCCTGTCTGCCTCTGGCCTGCCCTGGTCTCTAAGCAAAGCACCCTCCTTGGCTCCCCCCCCCACCCCACTTCCTCACTGGGAAATCTGGGGAGGTACTCACTTCACCTCTGCTTTCTCTCCCCACTGTGGGGGGAGACGGGAGGGACGGCCTCACCTGTGTGTCCCGTCCAGGCCCACAAATTGGTCAGAACAAAGGAGAGGGATTCTTGATCACTTACAGCTCTCAAGACTGCCTTAAGAATGTTTTCTTTTTAAATACCACTTTGTTGGTCTAACTGGCCACCTCCTGGAGTTGTTGGGTCTCATTGGCTGCCTCTTGGGTACCCCTAAAGAAGGGAAACCTGGCATTTACTGCCCCGAAGCTAAGAGCCTTTTGCAGAAGCTGCTGTCCTTTGCCAAAATGGTGACAACAGGATCTACCACTCACTAAGTGAATGTGTGATGTGTCACTTCTCTCAATCCCTATGACCACCCTGCAAAAAAGGTATCAGTGGTCTTTCTTTGCATGTCAGGAAACTGAGGCTTCATTGTCCCTCGGGTCACACAGCTGCCAAGAGGCCAATCTGTGATCAGAACCATGGACTCCCAGTCTCGGAAACCGGGCCATCAGTTACTGCTCTACATGGAGAAGCAGACAGCTACACTCAATGACATGTTTAGCAGCCCCAGCCCCCGCCAGCCCCCTGGGTCCTCACGTGGCCCCCTCCCGCCACGGTGGCCAGCAGTTGTTGGCTTTGTCCCTTAGCCGCATCACCCCCACAGGGACCCGATGGCAACTCGTTCCAAGTGGGAACAAAGGCAGCATTTTTAGTCCCTTCTTCAGAAACCTTGACTCCTCGCCACATAAGCGGCCCCTGGATTGGCTGTTACCATGGCAACTCTCTGTCCAATTACGTCAGCCCTGAACTGCAGGGCTTCCGTGCCCATTTCCTGCCCCATCTCCCCAGCCGCCAGCCCAGCCCCTGTGACCTCCAGGCAGCTTTGAATGCCTACGCTTTCTAATTACAGCGCCTTTCAATCTCCTGGTCCTTTCTGAAACCTTTGTAATCTGCACTGAACTTCTCCTAGCAGCCATTTGTCACACCCGGGCCCCTTTATCTGTGGTTTGTGAAGCACTGATTGTGTATCCAGCCTGCGCCAGCATATCCACACACCCCAGTGTGCACACAGCTCGGACTCACAAATTTCAAACATTCCGGACTCAGTATCTGGCACTGAGATGTTTCTTCTGCAATTGTGACCTTGTCGGGGGTCTACAGTGGCCTGATTTCAAGCCGGCTTCTTTGTGAATTCATTTATGCATTCGGTAACTTATCGGCACCCATTATGTTGCAGGCACGAGATGTACCGTGTTAAACGAGACAAAACGGAACGTGACATTTACTGGGAGTGAAGGGGCGATAAAAGTAAACAGGTAAGCAAACAAATACATAAACATACCCTTGGATCATGTTAAGTGTGGTTAAGAAGAAAAAAGCGGGGAGCCCCATTCCTAGGATGGACACTTCCAGCCAGCAGGGCACAACAGATGACAGGGCGAGGAGGAGGCACTTGGTGTATTGGGCACTTCGGATACAAATGGCAGAGACCAAACTTCAGCCCGCTTAGGGAAAAGGGGGCTCTAGGCAGGGCTGCAGCTGGGGCTCTGAGGCCCCAAAGTCGCCAGGGCTGGGTCACTGTCCCTTCTCTCTGCTTCCCTCTCTCTGGCCATCAGCTTCCTCCCCTCTCCTTGCAGTGGCTTTCCCCACAAGATGGAAGGCGTGGCTGCTGACAGACCCTGTGAATTTTACTTTCCCCAGCCTCAGTCTTGGGAGACAGCCCGGCCTCCAGCACTCTCCAAGTCTAAGATGGAACCCTCAGGGGAAGACACTCAGTGGCACAGGTCAGAGGTCTCCATCCCTGGACTAATCAACCAAGGCCGGGGCTGGGATCACAGAGTACAGGCAAGGAGGGTCCCTAGTTCCTGGTCAGCACCCTGTGGTTGGGGAACGCTGGTGATCCCAGCAGGCAGAACACCCCGATGAAGAGAAAGCCCGCTGGATGTGTGTCCTCCACACCCTCACCTCATCCCACCTGCCCCGCTCCTGCTTTCTCACTTTTATCATCGCACTTCTGCTCCTGAGAGGCAACCTTGTCCCAGCGCAGTCCCATAAGGTCATGCTCTGCTCTGGGGGCTTCTCTGCTCACCTCCCTTGTGTTGCCCTCATGTGGAGTCCCACCCACTCCATGCGTGACCCCAGGTCACCACCAACACGGGCCGTTGTGTACAGCAGGTCTTACTGAAGGTCCAGGGGTGACAGATGGGGAACACCCCATAGCTCACAAGACCAACTTCTGCTCCACCCACAGAACCATTTCTCACTGTCCCCTATTCAGTACTCAGACTAAGGCTGTTGCATTGGTTCCTCCTTGACCTCCCTCCAGAACTCCCAGCATGTCCCCCAAATTTCTTGGTACTTTCTAATGCAGCTTTCAGCCTCCACCAAACCAAGCTCCTGAGCCTACCTTGGCATATTCTAAAAATTCATTCAGGTGCTTTGCTAAACAAAAGAATCTTCGTTCTGAACCTGAAAAGGACAGGAGAAGGTTTGGAACTATAGTTATTTGTTTAACTACAAATTCTTAAGGGTCCCATTTCTAACAACCACAGGAAGGGAGGTGGGGGGCGGCGGGTGGAGGGGTTCACACATAAACTCTGCTTTGGCCCCAGGATAAAGTGCTGCTCCCCTCGGTGCTGAGCTCTTGTAAGGTTGATTGGGAACTTATCCGTGGTATAGCTCACTGTGTATCCTTTGGGGCTAGATGGAGGGTGCCTGCTCAGATCCCTTAGCCTTCCTTTGAGAGAGGGGTTCCAAAGTTATACAGTAGCCCAACCCCGGACGGTCACACAGAGGAAGAATGAACAGTTCCCAGACTGTAGAGGACAGGACACCTCAGCAAGAGACACAGATCCCGTTCCTAGACGAGAAAGAGTCATGGACTATGGGAAGAGTGACTCCCACTGTCGGCTGTATTTTCCAGCGGAACAAGTTCAAGTCCAAGCCTGCATTTCCACTGCTGGCCCTTTGTATTCAGTGCTGTGGGGATCAGCAAATGCTAAGATTCCAACAGAGTTGCCTCCTCTGAGTCTCCCTATTGGATCTGTAAAGATTTGGAGATGACAGTCATCTGAGAAGCTGTGCCCTCACACGTTTCCAGGCGCCTAAAGCAATTTCTGTGAACAATCCACCTGGGCCCTCCTTGAGGCCGGGGACAGCCTGGGCAGGGTAGACGGGGCCCACGGAGCCCAGCTGGAGTCTTCCCGAGGGACGAGAGGCGGGGTGGGGAAACCAGCTGCCCACTCTGCTCCCGTCCTCGTCTCTGCCGGAGATTTCATATGAAGAGAATTACCAAGATCTTAGAAATCTGCTTTCTCCTTATTAATTCAGGTTTCCTGGAGCCCAGACCTACTAATGGACTCCTTCTGACTCTGTGGTTTAGCCTGAGCGAACTGTGGCTGTTTCTGAAAACGCATTTAGGTTTGAATCTAGGTTAGGCTAGTGAGATCTCTTCCCCTTCTTACAAGAGGGAGGTAACAGGTACACTGGAGTAAGCACTGGGCCAGGAACCAGGTAACTCTGGGGATCTGGTCTTAACTCCGATGAGGTCTAACCTGGAGCGAGTCGCCTGCATCATAGGGCCTCAGATTCCTCATCTGTTAAATGCAAGGTTTGCCTGGGGCAGTTTTCTAAGCTCTCAGTCACTCATGTCCACCGTTATACCTTTTGTCACACCTGTGTGTCATCCGTACTATTATATACTTAATATTGTTGTGAGAATTGAATTAGCTTTTTTATTTTTATTTATCTTTTTTTGAGACAGGGTCTCACTCTGTTGCCCGGGCTAGAGTGCAGTGGGGTCATGAGAGCTCACAGCAGCCTCAAACTCCTAGCCTCAGCCTCCTGGGTAGCTGAACTACAGGCATGCATCACCACACCCAGCTAAGTTTTCTTTCTTTTCTTTTTTCTTTTTCTTTTCTTTTTTTTTTTTGTAGAGACAGAGTCTCATTATGTTGCTCAGGCTGGTCTCGAACTCCTGACCTCAAGAAATCCTCCTACCTCAGCCTCCCAAAGTGCTAGGATTATAGGCATGAGCCATCGCACAAGCTTTTTAACTTGGCTTCATGCTAAGCAATATATCCAAGAAATCACACATTTATTGTGCTAGTTGTATTTCTACTACTATGCACTAAGACAAAAACTTATTTTTCATCATATTCATCTGCATAACCCCTGAAACCATCCTGAGTAGCATATACACATATGCATCACCCTTTGGGAAACACTGGAGTAGAGGATCACTTTGGCTCCCAAATGTCTTTCCCTCTACTGCGAAATTGAAATAATCCCAAACAGGAAAAACAATTTCCAAAGAAAAAACATGTAAAATTCCTAAGCCAACAGCTAGCATGATGCGTGGAACAAAATGGTTGTGTTTTGACAGCTTTCTCTCTCTTAGAACGAAAGTTGCAGGACCCAGTTGTGACTTCCGTTTCCTGAGCCTGTAGAGTCTGCTGGGCCCTGCGCACTGCTGTTTCCTTGGAAGCACCACAGAGTTACACATGGCCTACGGCCAACCCAGGGCACAAGTCCCAGACCACCCCAGGCCTGCATGCTGCGGCCCAGTGGGAAAGGGTTGGCCCCCTGCCCCCACCCCAGTGGCCAAGGGTCGAGCCCTTGCATCCTGAGCTGGCAATGGCAATGGTGAGGTTAGAGCAAGCGTTTAGTGGGTGGTGGCCTCATCTGGTTCCCTTCACCCCCCACTGCTTCCTGGAACTATTTGGATGACACTATCCAAAAGACCCATGGGGATCCTTGGCCAAAAACACTCTTCCCTGGGAAGAAATTGGCAAGTGAGAGAGGAGAATTGGGCTCCTCAGCAGGGAGAGGGAGAACAGAAGGTATTTCCCTGGTGAAAGTTGTCTCTGATACCTGTGCAACAAAATAGAAACTGAACAAATCACCAGTCGAATCATTAAGATTGATCTTTTGCTGCCTCAGGGATTCCCAAATCTGGCTGGTCGTCAGGATCAAATGCATCATTTGAAGCATTTTTTAAAATAAAAGTAAATATACCCCTATGCTAGTGCTCAGCAATTACACTCCTGGGTATGTACTCATCAGAAATGAAAACATATTTACAGCAGCTTATTCGTAATCGCCAAAAACATCCCTCAAAGGCCCATATAGGGTAAGAGATAAACTGAGGCATAGCCACAGAGTGGAATGCTACTCAGCAGTGACAAGGAATGTGCTATTGACATGATGTATGCAACAACGTGGTGAGTCCCCAAAACATATGAGAGGCAGAAGAAACTAGACACACAAAAAATGCATATTGTTTGATTCCATTGATACCACACTTAAGAACAGGCCAAACTAATCTATGGTGACAGCAATCAGAATAGTGGTTGTCTATGCAGGATGGGGGTTGGCAGGAAGGGGAAATGTTCTGGAACCACGGAAGTGTTCTCTATCTTGACTGGGGTGTTGGATGTACAAGTGCATACATTTTTCACAACTTACCCAGTTAGATTCTGAAGATCTGTGTATTTCACTTTACATAATTTTATCTCACTTTAAAAAACAAACTAAAAAATACATTCTCTGCCCCCACCCACTGAATTCCTGCAGAATCAGAATCCCTAGAAGAAGAACCTGCAAAATTATATTTTAAAAACCTCCCCAGGTGATTCTGATACACAGGCAGGTTTGAGAAGCTTTGGCTCCTAGGAAAGCTTGGCTGACACACAGGTAACCAGACCTGGGGAAGGTATATGGCTGCTACTGGGAAGAAAGACCATAAAAACAGCTATTGCCTACTGAGCATTTATTATCCTCTCAAATTCTCCCAATGAGCCAGAAAGCACGTAGTATTGTCTTCATTTTATGGATGAAGAAGCTGAGGGCAAGACACTTGCCCATGTCACCCAGCTGATAAGCTGATAAATAGCAGAACTACTTAGCCCAGCTGTTCCTTACTACAAATCTCACTCTCTCCATCATTCATTCATTCATTTATTCATCCAACACTCAAAACCAAGTAAGCATCACGTGCCTTCCCAGTTGCCAGGCGTGATGCTGGGTGTTGCGCCACACTAGCCTCCCCGAGAAGACAGTGGTGAGGAGTGGCTGAGCTAGACGAAGTCCATAAAGCAGCCGGGTAGACTTGGAGAGAGAAAGGGATCCCAGACCTCTTTTGATTTTAGTTCTGTGGGTAGTTTGGGGGAAAGGTAGGAGGTTTATGGTTATATAAGCATGACTAAAGAAAACCTCCGTGTTGCTTACTTTGGGAAGTTTCCAGAAGCTAACACCAATAGCAGGTCATGTTAAAAATGGGTTAAAATCATTATCAGATTATGAATAATTCACCAGGCACCCCTGTTACCCATTATATTTTGTTCTACATAATTGCTTCCTGGAAGTCTGCTCCCAGTGCAGGGAATAGGGAGTACCCATGAAATTGAATATTTCTGCTTTTGACAAGTAAATTTAAACAAAATTGTGAATTTGTTTCAGTCCGCTGCTGCCAGTCCCCTTTGAGTTGATAAGCCTGGTTCTTTACCCCAGCAAAATAACCGAGCAAAAAAAAAAATAATAAAATAAAATAAAACTAAAATGGTCTAGCTTCTTTGAAAGGGAAATCAGCCCCAGATCCTATTCATACCAGGCAGTGTCCTAGGGACTCTTAAGTATTTTGGAAGACTCAGGGTGGGCTGGGGGCTGGAGGAGGGATGTCCTAGGGGGAATCAGAATCAAAACACAAAATGTACTCTGGATGATATGATATAAGAAAGGCAGGCTGGGCGCGGTGGCTCACGCCTGTAATCCTAGCACTCTGGGAGGCCGAAGAGGGAAGATTGCTTGAGGTCAGGAGTTCAAGACCAGCCTGAGCAAAAGCAAGACCCCATCTCTACTAAAAATAGAAAATTAGCCAGGCCTCATGGTGCATGCCTGTAGTCTCAGCTACTCGGGAGGCTGAGGCAGGAGGATCGCTTGAGCCCCCAGAGTTTGAGGTTGCTGTGAGCTAGGCTGATGCTGTGGCACTCTAGCTCGGGTGACAGAGTGAGACTCATCTCAAAAAAAAAAAAAAAAAAAAGAATTATTTCTGGCAGAAGCCTTACACTTAAACCCTCCCGGCTTAGCAACCCAGGGGCAGAGACTCTTTCTCTTCAGCATCGGCTATGTCATGCCCATCCTGAACCAATCATGTGCCCAGGAAATTGAAGTCTAACGTTCGGCCCACGAGTCCCACGCCCACATCTGTGGCCAGATCAGAAGAAGGGGGACAGATGTACAGGGGTGGGTGCTGGGAGGCACATGCTAGGCAACCAAAATCAATGGCTGCCAAAGACCTTAATTCAAAGGAGACTCTCCAGTGCTAGAAACGTCAGGCACCATGGCAGACAGGTAGGAGGATATTTTGGGACAGGAGGGACCTTCATCGACCCCACAGCTCACTCTGTCTGGGTCTGGAGCCAGCCCTGCTCTGGACAGTCTCCTGGGATAGCAGAGGATATCGAGCTCTGAAAACCCAGCAGGCACTTTCCAAACTGTAGGGCAACGCACACCACCACAGCGACCTGGACCAGGCCAGACCTGCCACTTAACCTCACCACCACCTTAGTCATTTCATTCTGCGTGCAATTTTACCTTTTCCAAGCGAGTGGAGCAGAGTCTTTTTTAGAAAATGAAGAAATAAGGCCGGGCGCGGTGGCTCACGCCTGTAATCCTAGCACTCTGGGAGGCCGAGGCGGGTGGATCGCTCGAGGTCAGGAGTTCGAGACCAGCCTGAGCAAGAGTGAGACCCCGTCTCTACTAAAAATAGAAAGAAATTATATGGACAACTAAAATATATATATATACAAAAACTTAGCCGGGCATGGTGGCGCATGCCTGTAGTCCCAGCTACTCGGGAGGCTGAGGCAGTAGGATCGCTTAAGTCCAGGAGTTTGAGGTTGCTGTGAGCTAGGCTGATGCCACGGCACTCACTCTAGCCCGGGCAACAAAGCGAAACTCTGTCTCAAAAAAAAAAAAAAAAAAAAAAAAAAAAAGAAAATGAAGAAATAACTTCAGTAATTGAAATAGTTTCTTTACTCTCAGTGGGTTCCACAGTTTCAGAAGGACTCTTAAGGGGCTTCAAAACACTTCTCAAATAAGGTTAAACCAGATATTAGAGCCAGCTTGCACGCTAAAAAGAGGAAATGAACTAACTGAATCCTCGGTTGTCAGAGCCGGAGGAGCGCATGGGGACCACCAGTTCCCGAACTTCTTTTACAGAACAAGAAACTGAGGACCTGCCTGGCCCTGCAGATCTAAACCCGGATCTTCCAGCCCAGCCCCCCTCCTCCCTGACCAGGCCTCTTCTTGTCTGCGCTCTTCCCCGGGAGCACAAACTCAGATTAAAAAATACAGCTCCAGATACATAGTAAGGGCACAAAAATGAGATGCTGAATGAATGCAAAGACTTACCCGTTTTAATTTTCTCTTTGGGCATTGCAGGGACGCAATCTATGCCTTGGGAGGGTTTCTTGCTGAAATCAGCACCGCCTGTGCCATAATCTAGCTGTGAGTCACAGACAGCACAGGAAGCATCTTAACGACATTGCTCTGAGAGGGAGAAGAGGAGAGTACTTGAGGGTAGGAACAGAAAGAGAAGCAGACATTTTTGGAAGTGGGATAAAGAACTGAAATCAATGGACTCATGAGTACTGACAATGTGTAATGTTCTGTGGGCAGCACAAAGACATTTCAGACACAATCCTCTCTTGCGCATTTATAATCTAGTTAGGAAAGGAGACATTCTGCTGGGACGTGTTTTGGAGTCCTTTTTTTAATTCTTTTGTGTGTGTGTGTGTGTGTGTGTGTGGTGATTTGTTTTTTGTTTTTTCTTTGCATAAAATGTAAGAGCTCTTTATGTAAGGGCTTAGTTCTTGTCTGTCTTATAGGTTGCAAATATTTCTCTTCAGCTTTCATTTGTCCTTTGACTTCTTTTTTGCTTCTGAAATATCTAATTTGCATATGTGACCGTATCTGTCAATCTTGTCTTTGGTGTTACCTAAGCTTTGGTGTCATGATTCAATATCCTTTTCTTTTTTTTTTCAATAGCTGTTCTTCTCAGAAAAGCGCAATATCCTTTTCTACTTCAACTTTCTTTATATGAATTTTCTTCCAGTACTTTTGAACACTTAAATGTTTAAACTAACTGAAATTTTTGGTGTAAAATGTGAAGTAGGAATCTAAGGGTTTTTTTTTTTTCTTTTTTGGTATCATTTTTGTCCCCCTAATGGCTAATCAGTTATCATAATAACATTTATTGATCAGTAATTCTTCTTACCCCTCAGTAATGTTTTATTGAGGTGCAGACTGTGAAAATACGTAATTAATTTTTGTTTTCTTAAAATGTATGCATAGGGCCAGGTGCAGTGGCTCACACTTGTAATCTCAGCACTTTGGGAGGCTGAAGCAGCAAGATCACTTGAGCCCAGGAGTTTGAGACCAGCCTGAACAACATAGTGAGACTCCATCTCCAGAAAAAATAAAAAAATTAGATGGGTGTGGTGGTACACACCTATTGTCACAACTACTTTGGAGTCTGAGGTTGGAGGACGGCTTGAGCCCAGGAGTTTGAGGTTGCAGTGAGCTATGATTGAGCCACTGCACTCCAGCCTGGGCAACAGAGTGAGACCCTGTCTCAAATAAATAAATTAATTAAAATGTGGTAGGAAAGGCATAACTATAGTGACAATAAAAAGTTCAGTGACTGTCAAAGAGTTCAGAGGGTCGAAAAGGGAAAGCACAGGGGATTTTTTTGGGCAGTGAAACTATTTTATATGATCCTGTAATTGTGGATACATAATGCTATGCTCTTGTTAAAACCCATAGAATTTTACAGCACAAGGAATGAATCTTGATGTAAATAAATTTTTAAAAAATCATTTAGTAGCTTGACGGAGCCCAAGATGAAATACATGCAGAACGTGACAAAACAATATAACTGTGTTAAAATCTATGAAACAACTTCACTGAAGGGGGGGGGGGAAGGCACTGACTTAAGTAATTTTGGAAATGAGTGGAGTCTGTAAGACTAAAGGCAAAAGAAATTGTACACAAGCACTGCACCCTACTTGATAAAGTTGTTTCACATGGGGGTGCGGGTTAACAATTCTGATACTGCTATACATGCGCACTGAAACTGAACAATGAGGTAAACAGATGGCAGATGGTGGGGGGAAATGTGGTATATCCATACAATGGAATATTATTTAGCCTTGAAAAGGAAGGAAATACTGTCACACTCTACAACATGGATGAACCTTGGGGGCATTATGTTAAGTAAAATAATCCAGTCACAAAAAGATAACCATTCTATGATTGCACTTATATGATGTACCTGGAGTAATCAAACTCGTGGAGAGAAGGAAAGTAGTATGGTGGTTTTCCAGAGGGTAGGGCAAGAGGGAAATGAGAAGTTGTTTAATGGATATAGAGTTGCAGTTTTGCAAGATGAAAGAGTTCTGGAGATTGGTCAAACAACAATGTGAATATACATAACACTACTGAACTACAGACTTATGGTTAAGATGGTAACTTTACATTATGTGTGTGTTTTTCTTTTAATATCTTTTTTTTTTTACCATAATTAAAAAGAAAAAGAAACAAGGAATAAGGAATTCTGTCTTTGCCTTCTCACCTCCCTTTTATAGCCCCTAAGAAGCCAATTTTTGGTAGTTTCAAATCTGGTTTTTGTTTTTGTTTTTGAGATGGAATCTCAATTTGTCACCCATGCTGGAGTGTAGTGGTGGGATCATAGCTCACTGCACCCTCAAACTCCTGGGCTCAAGTGATCCTCTCACCTCAGCCTCCTGAGTAGCTGGGACTACAGGCATGTACCACCACACTCAGCTAATTTCTTTTTATTTTTTATAGAGATGAGGGTCTCACTATGTTACCCAGGCTGGTCTTGAACTCATGGCTCAGGGGATCCTCCCACCTTCACCTCCCAAAGTGCTGGGATTACAGGCGTGTGCTGCCAAACTGGGCCAAATCTGGGGTTTTGATATGAAAGAGAGACAACTGAGAAATTGCATTATTTGCACCTGAGGTATTTGCATTAAAAAGGAGGCTGTGAATGGTCTCGGGCCACCCACCCCCTCACAGAATGGTTGTTGGTTAGTGTCTTCCATGCCTGCCCACCCTCAATCCAGCCATGGCCAGGGCCATGGAGTCTCAATTGGTTAGCTCCTAGGGCCAGCTCCAGGCAAACCTTATGGACTGAGGATTTTTTGGCATGGGGGCAGGGTGTTTGCCCAAAGCAAGGGCATATTACAGGGTATGAAAATATCCAACCAAACAAGAGTTGCAGAGTTGTGTGGATGAACTCACAATTCTTTTAACTCGCCAACTTTAATTCCAAGACAAGAGGATAGGAGGATTGGTGTGGGCAGTAGTTTAAACACAGGTGTGGAGCGGGAGATAACCAGGAGAGAGGAGGTTAGGGCTAGGGAGCATTTCAGTGTGGTTGGAGAATAGGCTGTGAGGAGGATAGGAGGAAATAATGGGTAATCGTGGCTGGCCATGGATGCCAAGCCATGCTAATATTTCCTTTAATACTCACAATAGCCACATGGGGTCAGTATTACGTAATTTCTCCTCAATTCCCATGTTCCAGATAAGAAAACTGAGACCTGGAGATGAGTCATTTGGTTTGAGTTACTCACTCAAGAACCAGAGAGGCCAGGTGCGGTGGCTCACGCCTGTAATCCTAGCACTCTGGGAGGCTGAGGTGGGAGGATTGCTCGAGGTCAGGGGTTTGAGACCAGCCTGAGCAAGAGCGAGACCCCGTCTCTACTAAAAATAGAAAGAA
The DNA here is from genome assembly GCF_041146395.1 of Eulemur rufifrons. Lineage (NCBI taxonomy): Eukaryota > Metazoa > Chordata > Mammalia > Primates > Lemuridae > Eulemur > Eulemur rufifrons. The sequence goes on along the minus strand of NC_090992.1, from coordinate 8,118,059 downwards.
ATTAGCTGAACTAAAAATATAAATAGAAAAAATTAGCCAGGCATGGTGGTGCATGCCTGTAATCCTGGCTACTCGGGAAGCTGAGGCAGGAGGATCGCTTGAGGCCAGGTGTTTGAGGTTGCTGTGAGCTAGGCTGATGCCACGGCACTCTAGCCCAGGTGACAGAGTAAGACTCTGTCTCAAAAAAGAAAAAAAAAAAGGACCAGAGATTAGCCAGACCAGAGTTCAAACCAGATCCTTCTGATTCGTTCCCAGGCTATCTGACTGCAGGGCCTCCAGGTTTTACAGAGCCCCTGCAATGGTTCCCTGCAGAAGGGGTTGTTCAAGGGAAACCGGCTCAATTAAAGTCACATGAAGTCATTCTCCTCCTGGAAAGATCTGGATGCAAATGCTGTGGACCCGGCCCAGTGTTATCTGATGAGTCTGAGATTAGGGTGGGAACTTCATTGTGAAACATGTAATCCTCGTGCTGAGATGAGATTTCTGACTGAATTTAAAAACAAACAAATACTATTACCAACACTGAGGCCAAAGAACAAGTCCCCCAAACTCTAAAGGTATCAGCTCTACCACTCTGATCTCATCAGAGTTTCCACAGCTGAAGCCCACCCCTATCAAGCGGGCCTGGAGCTGCTGCTGGGCCCAAGGGGCGGGGTGAGCCCCGGGGCTGTCCACTGTGAGCAGAGTCACGAGAACTGCAAAATGTGACCTCCCAGCTAACTGAGGAAGGCCCTGTCACCGTGGCATGAAGCCAGGGATCCTTTGGCCTTTTGCTGCTAGAGGAGACCTCAGCTGATTCGGGTCTCTGCCCTGCTCCCTAGAGCTGACCATTGTCCAGAATGTCCCAGACTGTGAAGTCATACACTACAAGTCTCTGTACTTTTTTTTTTTTTTAACAACTGCTAATCAATTTATTGAAACAGTTGACTTAAGTATTTGCAGTGGTGACTTCAACCTCAACTCCTGGCTCAGTACTGATGGAAGCAAATCTGCTTAACAATCTCAGAAGGACTGTGCAAGTCAATGAGTCGATTGAGGATTCTCATCTGGAAGCGGTCCCAAGTTTTAGAACCTTCAGTACAGGACTTTTTCTTGTAGTGATTCTCAAAGTCTTGACAGGCATCTGAATGGGTCCTTTCACTTTGAGGTTCTTTTCCTTTGGGCCTCTGATCAAGTCAGCACACACCTTCTGCAGGGACTTTACCTGGCAGCTGGTTAGGGTAATTCTAATTTGGTGGCTCCACGGGTGTTTTCCCCCCTGTATCTTTAAAAGCCACAGCTGTGGCCCAGCTTCCTGATCGACTTGTTCCTCTCCGAGAGCGAGCACTGGCGAGTCCGGGAGCAGAAGCGGGCAGAACAGGGCTCCGCTGTACCTGCAACCGTGTCTTTCTCGAAAAGAGGAGTCTCTGTACTTCTTTAAGCCTTCGTTTCTGTAAGGTTTTTGGATGGTCGGCACCAGAGAAAGAAAGACGAGCAGAGTTGAAAGGGGTAAGCAACAAGGCTTTATTTGAGCGCTCCCCAGCAAGGGTAACGAGTCCCAAGAGAGAGGCCTGAGAAGTCGCACCGCCCAGAAGTTTTGAATGGACTTATATATGTTTTTAGGGCTGGGGAATGGGGGTCTTAGGGTGGGTATTGAGAACTAGGAGGGGCTGGTGGTATGTATGGATTCCAGGAACTGAGACCCTTATCAGGGTAACCATCCAGGTGTGGCTATTCTTTAACTTAGCTGGGCCCTGCAGGCATTGTTTTCGGAAGGTCTCGTGGGCTTCTTTTTCTCATTAGGGAGGGGAGGGGTGCCCGCCACCAGCCTTACAGTTTCTACATCTTATAAAATGGAAATAATTATAGCTGCCTATTTAGAGAGATCCTATGAGACCAAGGGCATAGAGGCTCTTGGCAAAGCCCTGTGCAGTGGAAGGTGTTACTGATAACCAGTCAAGTCCTTCCTCCCAGCCTCAAAATGGAAAATTCCCAAATGTTCCTGGAAGTCTGGTATGCTTGAATGTTGACTCAAAAGAATAAGATGAATCTCTTTCCTTACATATAAGGAATCCAAAATCTGCAGTCATACTGTCAGGTTTTAGTCTGAAATGTAGGTTCTTGGCATGCTTATGGCCGAAGAATGACCAGACTCACGAAAGCTAGGCAAGCACAAAAATGAGGTTTATGGAGGAAAGGTGGGATTATGGGGCAGGAGCAAGGTATAGGTTCCAGAGCATGACACGGACACCACAGGTGATGACCAGGCCCGTTGTCGCTGCAAAGGGAGAGCCAAAGGAAGGGTTCAAAAAGGGTTATGGTCTGGGTCTTGTTTTATAGTGCCCAGATTGGGATCTCCCTAGTGGCTCAGACATGCCCATGGAACCACTCTGATTAGACAGTTTGGAGTTGCACTGCTATGCATATGGTTTGCTCTAGATCAATTTCGGGACTCTAGGGTGCTGCTTGTCCCGGAGGCTAGAGAGTCCTCTGCACTCTTTTGCAGCTAGAGTGCTAAGGTCTGACTGGCAGATTCGTAGGGTATTCCCTCCCCAGATATGGCAGGGACAGGACCAAGATGGGGGCCATAGCAGCCACCTTCATCCCTAGGAGACCTGGAATCCCTCAGTGTCTACCTAACAATACCAGTTGAGAGGAAACTAGGCTAGTGGTAAAAAGCGTGACTTTTGGACTTGGACAGATCCCCTGGAAGTGAAGCCTTAATGAAACCCACCTGTGCCTCTGGCTAAGTTAATTTCTCTCTCCAAGCCTCAGTTTTCCCGCCTGTAAGAAGTAATGGCAAACTTACCTCAGGGGGCTTCATAAGGATTACATGAAATAATACAGGTCAAATACCTGACTCTTGGTATAGATATATTGGATGTATAATGTGTTCCCATTTCTGTAAAATAATAGTATATGCATATTCATAGGGAACAATTTAGAATATTCCCTAAACTGTAAGCAATATCTTGGTGTAGGAGTTGGGGAAAACGGGGACCTGCCTTTTTCTCTAGCAAAGTTTCTGCTGTAAAGTTTGATCTAAAAAAAAAAAAAAAAAAAAAGACATTAAAAATTCAACTATATTTAAAACAAAAAGTTGTAATATGGAGGTAAATAAATAACATCTAAACAAATAAATGAAGAAAGCGAGGGCGGAGCCAAGTCCAACTCTAGGACACTCTGAGGAAGCATTTCTGCTCTCCGGCCCCCAGCCCATCCCTCGCCCTAAAATCCCGCCCCGCCCCGGGCCCGAGGGCGGCATTCCTGGGACCGAGCCGGCGGCCCCGGCCTCCCTCCGGCACCAGACCCACGCAGCCAGGCTCCCACCCCGCCGGCCACGGGTGAGTGTTTTCCGGGGTCTCTGGCAGGCCTGCACGCCCCCAGGCCGAGAGGAGCGGGGGGCGGCCCGAGAGCAGGTCCCGGGAACCGCGGCCCTGCTGAGTCAGCCCGGAGGGCGGCGCGCGCCACCGCGTGACCCGCGCCCACGTGACCCGCGCGGGGCCGGGCCGCCAGCGCCGTCGCTGCAGCAGCCGCGGGAGGCGTCCGCGTAAGTGGGGAGCGGGCTGGGGGGACCCTCCTCGCGGGCGGGGAGGCGCTGCCCCAGTCCTCCGGCACCCCGGGGCCGGGCCCTGGGCGAGCCGCTCTCGCCCCCCTCGGGGGCGGGCCGGGAGGGGCGAGGGACCGTAATCGGGGCGGGGGAAACACGGTACCCCACCGACGGCCGCGCGGGCCCCTCCGCCTGGGCCTTCCCGCTCCGGCTGACCGCAGTGCTGGGGGAGCAAACGGCCTCTTTCCGGAGCGGTTGCCTTTACCCCGTTGTGCTTTCAGGGAAACTGAGGACCCTAAGGCAAGGCAGGCCGGTGGGTGCACTCCTCCCCTAGAACTGACAGGGCACACACCTCCAAAGCCTGTATCGCCCCGCCTGTTCTAGTGGCCCAGGACGATCCCGCGACCCCTCTACTTGAGGAAGAGTCTCGGGGGTAGAGCGTCCGGCCTGGGGGGAGGAAGGGGTGTGGGAAATTGGGGCCGAGTGGAGCTGCAGGACAGCTGATAATGATATGATAATAGCCAACGTGTTGACTATTAACTATGTGGTTTACATGCATGCTCTCATTTAATATCCTCCATCGTGAAATCTGTGAGGTAGGTACTATTGACCCCATTTTTACATAGCTGGAAAGGGGTTCAGAGAACTTGGGTCCCCTGGCCGGATCCTGCAGTTGCTGATTAGAGGAGCTCGGATTAGCACCCAGGTCCGTCTCGCAGTGGCGCCTCCTGGTGGCCGGTGCGTGGTGGAGGCGGCCGGCCTGGCCTGTTGCTCTGTGCACTGAAAGGGCCTTTTCCTGGCTCCAACAGCTTGGGAAGGGGGTTGTTGCTGGGTGAGAAGGGCGTCCCCCACCTCCTCAGCCACCTCCATCCCCATCTCTGCCCCTTGCAATTGATTCCTTTTGTCATGCCCTCTCCCCCACTGCAGGACAAGATGAAGCTCATCATCCTGGACCACTATTCTCAGGCCAGCGAGTGGGCGGCCAAATACATCAGGAACCGCATCATCCAGTTTAACCCAGGGCCAGACAAGTACTTCACCCTGGGGCTCCCCACTGGTGCGTTGTTGGAGGGAGAGAATGGGCATCAGGGGTTGTTAAGGGGCCAGGTACCGGGACTCACTCAGCCAAGGGACGTCCTGGAGGGCTCTGAGGTCCTGTTGCTATGAGAGAACACCTCCACTGCCCCTTTCTCCCACAAAACAGAGGACTCGGCTTCCTCTGTGGGTTGGTTTAGTTGCTGCCTGCTCCTGCTGAATCCTGGAGCAGGAGGGATCTTGGTTAGGGAGGAAGAACTTGATTTTCAGACTACATGTAAGTCAGCCCTGCCAACCAGGGTTCCTTAACAGAATTAAGTCCTGATGCCTTAAGGCATCCCTTTTACATAATGAATTAATTCCCCTTCTGTGCATCTGTAAGGTGCTAGCTAAGTGCTATCCGTGGGAGAACTGAGAAGATAGTTGCTCAAATAATTTTCTGTAAGGCTTAATTAAATACCGGCCCGAAGTGAGAAAGTTCCAGTTTCTTTGGAAAAAGTCAAAATGTTGCCTTTTCAGGAAGATATTTTGACTCCAGTTCCTCAAGGCAAATGTCTTATTTCTTTCAGAAATGGGTGCATTTGCCCAAATGGCCATACCTGACCCATCCACTAAAGTGGGGGGGGGGTCATCAAATTTTTTCTTTAAATGACCAAATAGTAAATATTTTAGGCTTCACTGGCCATATGATCTTCATTGCAATGACTTAACTCTGCCATTGTAGTTTGAAAGCAGCTCAGACAATATATAAATGGATGAGTGTGGCCATATGCTAATGAAACTGTGTTTATAGACACTGAATTTGCGTTTATATAATTTTCACGTGTCGCAAAATATTCTTCTTTGACTTTTAAAAATGATTTAAAAACGTAAAAACTATTCTTAACTCATAAACTGTGCAAAAACAGGCAGCAGGTTAGATGTGGCCTGCGGGCTGAAGTTTGCACTGGAGGTTTGTAGCAGTGTCATCTACCTGTACCTGTGAAACCACAGCGTCAGGCCCTTGGGTGCTGTGCTCACATCCTAACTGTGGCACCACCCAACCTCTGCATGGGTCAGACTCTGGGCTTTGCCGAAACCCCTCCCTAGTTCCCATCATTGCAGAATCAGACCCAAGCTCTTCAGAGTAGCGTTCAAGGCTCTCCAAGACCTGGCCTCTCCCTGCCTGTCATGCTTGAACCAGCATAGCGTTTCCATATGGGTTCCTTGGAACATTCCTGCTTTTAGATGCAGCACCAGTCAGGCTTCTGGGTGGAAACCACAGAAACCAACTCCAGCTAAATTAAGCGGAAAAGGAGTTCATTGGCTAGATATTGGGGGAGCTCACAGAATGGATGGGAAGGCTAGGGGTGTCTGGAAAATGGCAGGAGTGGGGAAGCTGTGTGGCTCAGCCATGGCTAAGGCCTTGTCACAGGGACTGATTATTTTGGGTGGGGCGAGGGGAGCTGCCACTCTCGCTCATTCAGCAGATATTTATTGACTCTCCTCTGTATGCAAAGGTATTCTAGGCTCTGGGGATACAGTAATGAACAAAAAGGATAAACAAGTTAATTAGCAAAATATAGAGTATGTCAGATGGTGATAAGAGGGAAGGAGACTAGGGAATGTCTAGGTGCAGGGGTGGGGTTTGCAGTGTTGGATGTGGTGGCAGGGAAGGGCTCTCTGAAAAAGTAGAATTTGAGAGGAGGCCTGAAGGGGTGAGAGTTAGCCATGCAGATACTTGAAGAGCATCTGAGGGAAAAGCATGTGCAAAGGCCCTGAGTTAGAAGTGCCTGGAGCAGGGTGAGGATCGGGGAGAGGTAGCCAGGGGCCAGGTTATGTGGAGCCTTAGTAAGGACTGGTTATTACTGAAGGTGAAATGAGATGCCATTGGTGGGTTTTTTTAAAAAAGGAGTAACACAATCTGATTTGGATGGGAGTTTTCTCCTTCCATCTTTTTGTTTTGAAAAATTGCAAATATTCAGAAAAGTTGAAAAAACAGTGCAGTGTCAGTCACCTAAATTCCCCAACTGTTAACATTTTGCCACGTTTGCATTTATCTTTCTCTGGCTTGTGTTTCATGTTCTCCGTCAACACATGTCTTTTTCTGACCCACTTGAAATTAAGTTCTGTATATCCTGACACTTTACCTCTAAATCCTTCAGCATGTATCTCCTGAGATCAAGAATATTCTCTTACATAGGTATGATACCATCATCATGCCTAAGAAAATGAAAAATAATCCTATATCATCTAATATACAAATTATGTTCAAAATTTTTTCCTAATTGTCCACATTTATCTGTTCTTTTTTTCTTTTGAGTCTTGCTCTGTCACCCAGGCTAGAGTGCATGGCATCGTCATAGCTCACTGCAACCTCAGACTCCTGGGCTCAAGCAATTCTGCCTCAGCTTCCCTAGTAGCCGGGACTGCAAGTGCGCACCAGGATGCCTGGCTAATTTTTCTATTTTTAGTAGAGACAGGGTCTCGATCTTGCTCGGGCTGGTCTCTGAACTCCTGACCACAAGCAGTCTTCCCATCACCTCAGCCTTCCAGAATGTTAGGATTACAGGCGTGAGCCACTTCGCTTGGCTGCGTATTTATCTTTTATAGTTTTTTTTTTTTTTTTTAATTAATCAGTGTCCAGTCAGGGTTCATGCATCTTTACTCTTTTAATATACAGTGTCCTCCTGCCTTTTATTATGTGTGTGTTTTATGACATTGATTTTTTAATGAGACTCGGGTGTTCATTGCTCCTCAAGGAAGTCTTGCCTGTGCTTCCCCGTCACAGCTGACATTCCTGCTTTGTGTCCCCGCTCCTGGACAGTGAGCCCCTCTAGGGTAGCTGCCATGTGTTGCTCCTCTGCATCCTTATCTCATGGCCCTGTGCCTCGCACATAGTAGTTGTTCAGGGAGTGTCACGTCAGTAATGAAGTCTGATGTTCACCTGGGTGCTAATCGGAGTGATTTCAATCACCAGTGTGCTGGGCACTGGGGAGTCAGCAGTCAGCAAGACAGACACAGCCCTGCCCTCCTGCAGCTTGCAGTCTAGTGGGGAAGAAGCATTAAACAAGCAGCTAAGGGATGAATGGCAGTTAGGATTGGAGCGTCGGGTAGGACTTCAGATCTGCCTTGTTTCCCGCAGATCTGACAGGTCTTGCAGAGCAGCCAGAGCAGCCCTGATTCAGTCCTTTGTGCTGTCTGGGGAGCTAGGGGCTGACGCGGCGTTCATGGCTGTGGCCTCTCTTGCAGGGAGCACCCCGCTTGGCTGCTATAAGAAGCTGATTGAATACTATACGAATGGGGACCTGTCCTTCAAATATGTGAAGACCTTCAACATGGACGAGTACGTGGGTGAGTCTTACCTGACTGCAGGAGAGTCACGCTTCTCTCGCTGGCCCAGCCCTGGAGAGCAATGGCGATGTCCCAGGGAGCCAGTAACGCCTGGTGATGGGCTCAGTTATCGGTACCTGTCTCTCAGGCCTCGGTTCACTCAGCTGTAAAATGGGGCAAACAAAGCTGCCCTCATAGGTTGTAAGCATTAAATGATATCGTAATACGTATGGAAATTTCTTATACATAACACTTAATAAATATTAGAGTGTATTTTCCCCCTCTGCCAGCTCCCCAACTCCATGCCGTTTCTTCCTGGAACAAATGATTGCAGATGGGATCCTGGCTGGGGTGTGTCCCAGGGTCTGTGTCTGGACTTTCTCTCCAGGGTGCGTCCTCCAGCTCCCGTTTCTGCACTTGGAGAGGAGAGCTGAGACTGGTGTTCTTTCTGCTGCTGAAAAGCTATATACCTTTGTCACCTCCCCTCCCCTGCAGTCCTTTTGTAATGGCTTCACTTTAAGCATTTTTTTTTTTTTAAATTGTGGTAAAATACGCATAACATGAAATTTACCATCTTAACCACTTCTATATGTAGGGTTCAGTAGTGTTTAGTACCTTTACGTTGCTGCGTAACCAATTTCCAGAACACTTTGCATATTGTAACACTGAGACTCCATACCCATTAAACAACTTCCTGTTTCCCCCGTTCCCCAGCCCCGGAAACCACCACTGCGCTTTCTGTTTCTATGAGTTTGACGACTCATGTAAGTAGAATCATGAAGTCGTCGTCTTTTGTGACTGGCTTCTTTCACTTGGCAAAACATTCTCGAGGTTCACCCACGTTGTAGCATGTGTTGGAATCTCCCTCCTTTTTAAGGCTGACTTTAAATATTCTAATATATATATATATTTTTTAGCTATATCTCTTTTTAAAAATTTTTATTCACATAGGATTGGGGGTACGAGTTGAATTCTGTGACATGTATATATTGTGTAGTGGTGGCGTCTGGGCTTTTGGTGTAACCATCACTCGAGTAGTGTCCATTATACCCGTCAGTAATTTTTCATTCCTCAACTTTAAATATTCCTAACATTTAACATTAAGTATATATTTTCTTTAAACATTCTTTTCCTTCCTGGCTAAAAAAAAAAAAAAAAGAAAAAGAAAAAAGAAAACCATTTTGGGAAGCCTTGAGGCAATTCTCTCCGACCACCTGGTGCTAAAGTTGGGTTTCAGGCTGACCAGGGTATAACTGGGGGAGATGGTGGTGGGGGACCGGTGTGCTTGCTCTTTCCCAGGTGGGCCAGTCCTACCCCAGTGGCCCAGAGGCCCAGAGTATCCCCAGCCTCTGGCTTATGGTCATTCCCTTATGAAAAGGAGATCAGAATGAGAGAATTTCCCAGACCCCTGGTGTGTAACTACTCCAGCCCAGCCCTGTGGTCACAGATGGTGGCGGTGGGTGGGTAGACACTACGGACACCAGCTCAGCCTGTCCCAGTGGCTGGAGGTCAGAGGGCTGGTGTCCAAGGCTCCCTGGTGGGCTGTGCAGTCCCTGAAGTCTCTGCGGGTCAGGGTGGTGTCGCCACGTCCTCCTTTGGAGGAGGGCTCTGGCTCAGCCTGGGTGTGACCGAGTGTCCCATGTCCCCGCAGGCCTTCCTCGAGAACACCCAGAGAGTTACCACTCCTTCATGTGGAACAACTTCTTCAAGCACATTGACATCCACCCGGAAAACACCCACATTCTGGATGGGAACGCGGCTGACCTACAGGCTGAATGCGACGCCTTTGAAGAGAAGATCAAGGCTGCAGGCGGGATCGAGCTATTTGTTGGAGGTGAGTTTGGGAAGGAGGACAAGACACCATCCCTGTCTCCAAACAGCTTCCTCTGTCTGCTGGTGACAGTAGGGCCACTTACCGCTATGTGGAGGCAGGGAAGGCATGGAGAGAGTGGGAGCCCGAGGTCCCTGCCCTGGCTCTGCTACTCAGGAGCTGGGTTATCTTGGAGATCGCCTGTTCCTGCATTTGATGCTTTGTCTGTAAACTGAGAGGTTTGGTTTTGGACTCTGAGAATATCTGTACTCCCCAGTCTTAAGATTTTATGGGTCAGTCATGGAGCTTACCAAACACTTAAAGTCATGGATGCAGGTAGTTCCACAAGGTTCCACACAGCCTCTGCATGCTATATAGATAGCCAGTTAAATGCCAGAGAAGTTGTGTGATTGACTCAAAGTCAGCTGGCCGGGAGCAGTGGCGAGAAAGTGGGAACCTCAGGTGTCTGCCTCTCAGATCTGTGCTGCTTCCTACTCTGGGCTGCCCTTTTTTTTTTTTATTTTTTTTTTTTTGAGACAGAGTCTCACTCTGTTGCCCAGGCTAGAGTGAGTGCCGTGGCGTCAACCTAGCTCACAGCAACCTCAAACTCCTGAGCTCAAGCGATCCTCCTGTCTCAGCCTCCCGAGTAGCTGGGACTACAGGCATGCACCACCATGCCCGGCTAATTTTTTTTTTCTATATATATTTTTAGCTGTCCATATAATTTCTTTCTATTTTTAGTAGAGATGGGGTCTCGCTCTTGCTCAGGCTGGTCTCGAACTCCTGAGCTCAAACGATCCGCCCACCTCGGCCTCCCAGAGTGCTAGGATTACAGGCGTGAGCCACCGCGCCCGGCCTGGGCTGCCCTTTTATGTGTCCATCTGTGGCCACCTCTGGAGTCACGCACAGGGGTGTAAAGTTGGGCTGCCTTTTCCTGCTCTAGATTTAACTCTGTACCTCAAGGTGGGGAAGAGGAGAGCAGGAGCTCTCCTGTTCTGAGATTTTATAAACATGGCAGCCCCTGTCTGGGTCCTGTGTGTTTTATTTGCTGCAACTCTACCCAGCAGTAGGACCCCCAGACTACAGACAGGAGAGACTCAGCAGTTACACTTTCCTGACAATCTGGGGAGGCAGGAACTATTTGGAGTCCTCCTTACTTAGCTTTCTGAGGGTGATAGCAACGAAACAGTGTCTGTGTGTGCCTCAGAAGTGGCTGGGAGTGGGGCAGGTCACATGCTTCCTTAAGGCATACCTGCCCAGGGGTGCAATGGGAAAAGAGATACAGTTCTCAAGGATTCTTTTTTCAGACTCTAGTTAGGGAAGGAGAGATCGCACATCCTTGAAATCTTGGATCCCCAGCACTCACCGCACTGCCCCGGCTCTCCCCCCGTAGGAATCGGCCCCGATGGACACATAGCCTTCAATGAGCCGGGCTCCAGTCTGGTGTCCAGGACCCGTGTGAAGACGCTGGCCATGGACACCATCCTGGCCAACGCCAGGTTCTTTGATGGAAAGCTCGCCAATGTGCCCACCATGGCCCTGACAGTGGGTGTGGGCACCGTCATGGACGCTAGAGAGGTAAGGGCGCAAGAGGCCCACCAGCCTTGGCAGGGTAGGTGGACTTGTCTTTTTGTTGCTAATTTTAACTATAAAGTACCACCTGAGTACATTGTTATTAAGATGAAGACATTATAAATAAAGCTAAAATCCCAGCTGACCCTGTCACCATTCATCTTTCTTCTCTAGAGGTAACCATTGTTCCCAGTGTGAGGTGAGTCCTTTGAGCACTTTTCCAATGCCTTTGACCAGGGGCCTGGGGCTGCAGCTCTCTGCTCTCTGCTCACGTGCCCCTCTGTGCTGCTCCCGGGCAGAGAGCCGCCCAGTACCGCTAATGTCGCAGTGTGAGTTTGTGCCTGCCCGGGTACTGAGAGGGACTTTCTTGCTCCCTGTTGGTGGAGGTCATTGTTTGGAGGATGCCAAGGATGTTTGTGGTTACAACACTATGCTCAGAGATTAATAAATATGGTGAAGTGTGATTAAAACATAAAGTGTCTCAAACTGAATTTAGTGAGTTTTTCCCTTGAAAAATTTGGTATCATTTGAACCCAGCCTAGACCTGAGTTCTTCAGGATCCCTTATGTTGATATTTTTTAACTGTTAAGTGGAGTCTGTGCCTTTCTTCTCTATAAACAAAAAGCATCACCCCCCAAGTCACTTTGGTTAGTAGGTTTACTGCTCTGAACTGACCAGGTTAAGAGGCAGCCTTTCTGGGATTGAGCCTTAGGGGCCCCACAGATAATTCCCACCATTGCTTTCAAAGCCCCTCTGTGGGTGGTACAGATTGGGACCTCTCTTTCACAGACTGAGAAGTCACCCAGCGGTTGGGATAAGAAGTGTGGGCCTTTGCACGGCCCGTCTGATCACAGGGCACCTTCACAGTCATCATCAGAGATGCCAGGAAGCCCTGTCATGTGGTCAGGAGCATTGGACTGTGGGGTCACAAGTAACCCTGGGGAAGTTACTTAAGCCCCTGGAGCCCCATTTCCTTATGTGACCTGGGGATGACGACGCTGCCTTCCTCAGGTTATTTGGGTGGATGAAGCACATGCAGCACTGAGCGTGTGGAGTATGTTGCATAGCAACCACTTACAGCCGCTGGGGCGCTGGGCTTCTCCCCTCCATCACGGGCTTGTTTTCCCATCCCCAGGTGATGATCCTCATCACGGGTGCTCACAAGGCGTTTGCTCTGTACAAGGCTATCGAGGAGGGAGTGAACCACATGTGGACCGTGTCTGCCTTCCAGCAGCATCCCCGCACCGTGTTTGTGTGTGACGAGGATGCCACCTTGGAGCTCAAAGTGAAGACTGTCAAGTATTTCAAAGGTGAGGGAGGGGTAGCTCTGGGAGGAGGTGCTCAAGCTCAGGGTGTGCCAGGAGTGAGGAGAGGATCTAGCTTTCATCCTCTGGTCATTTTTATTGACAGTAAAAAATGGTCTTAATAAAAATCACAGTATACAGCCATTTCTCTTCCACCCATAACTGCAAGGGTCCATTTTTGGAGATCTGTTTGCTCTGAGGAGGAAAGAAAAATGCAAAGTTGTAGTCCAAGGGCTACGTGGTGGTGTCCTTGCAGTGATACTGAGCTTCAGGTTTTCTCTTTCCAGTCTCAATCGGGACTTTCCCCTCTAGGCGAAGCGCTGAACTAGTTATCATGAGGATCTTTTCTTTCACTTTAAAAGGATACGGACTGCTTTAAGCAGACTTAGGTGAAGATCCTCCTTTACTAAGCAGGTAAATTAGGAATTTGTTCTCTGCTGAAAAGATTAACCTTTAAATAGCCAACTCCCATCGTGATTGAATTTACAAAAGTTCCATGAACTCTAGCACTCAGAGTAACAAATTCTTTTCCTACCCTTAGGGTGTTTATCATTTGGGGATCACACAGGAAAGAGAGAAGTGTCGGTTCTAGGATAAAATGTGAGAGCTCCTGGATGTTGTTGTTGCCTCTACTTGCATTAACTTTTTGTTTTTAATTTTTTGTAGGTTTAATGCTTGTTCATAACAAGTTGGTGGACCCGTTGTACAGTATCAAAGAGAAAGAAATTGAGAAAAGCCAGTCTTCTAAGAAACCATACAGCGATTAGCCTGTGCTGGGACCTAGTATCAAGTACCTCATAAGGATAGGCAGGTCTTTCTGGAAATTGTCTTTAGGAGAACAGAATTGTATTTCTTTAATCCAGTGTGGTTACGTCAGATAAGTGGATGAACCTGTTGTTCTTGGCTTTCAGGCTAGGAGCCTAGTCATGAAGCTTAGCTACAGGAAGAATGATTATAACTTAATCAGAAGAAAAAAAAATCTCTGAAAAATGTATGGCATCATTTTGATGTGTGCCAAACCCAGGTTAGTTTTAACTTTTTCTTCTGCCTCAGTTACTGTCTGTTCACGTGTACAACACACTCCCGTCAGAACTTCCTATCCTTACCTGCATTGATTCTCAAGTGGGAGGGAATTAGGGGTTTGTGTGTATTGAACACAACCTCTTCGGAGAAAGTCTTGGCAGCCCCTCGTACCCAGGCCTGCCCCTATTTTGAGAATCGTTGTTCCAGATTAAGGCACAACCTTGGTATCTAAGCGCAAGGAAACAGTCTCTCTGGTCAGTGACAAGTGTCATGGAAGACGGCTGTCCTTGCAGCTGCCCTTCCATGAACTGGGAAGACTCCTTGGGGGGAAGGATTTGGGTGGGTAGGGCCAAAGAGGTGGCTTTTGCTGATCAACTCTGAGTCTCAAAGGGCCCAGCCACGTCAAACTTCTCTCCCTCAGGGACCCTCCAGCACCAAGAGGAGGAAGACGGAAGCCCTTTTCCCACCAGAGCCCTGTGTTTTTGTCAGATCTCGCTGTGGCTCCTCTCTGGCATACTCATTAGTAAGTAGGAGGCCCCCTGGGGCAGTAGACACTGCCACGACGTCAGTGTTGTGTTCAGCCAGAGTGATGTGAGTTTAGTTGCAACACATGAGTGTCATGTTCTCCTGCTTCCCTAAGAGTTAAGTGCCAGGACAAGATACCAAATGCTTCTACTACTGTTTCCCCACTTAAAACACCCTGCTCTTCTAGCCCTCTCGGGTTCCTGTGGTGTGGTTACCATTTCTCCTTTACCCCTGGTTACCAAGATGGTCTATTGCTTGGCTTTCCTTTTACTCTTAAGCCTTGGTGGAGTGGATGCTGCTGCCTCCTCTCTGTTTTGGTGCCTGTTTGAAGCTACCGTTGCCTCTGATTCTGGGAAAAGATCTTCTAGAGCCTGGCTTAGGCCTCTCTTTAAGTGTTGTGTTTGGTACCAGTGTTTCATCTTTTGCTTTTATATGTAATTGTGCTGGCAATCTGTTTTAAACTAATGGATCGGTGGACTTGTTTACAATGTGATATTTTCTATTAAATCCAATATTTTCAAATAAAATGGGTCATTTGTGGATTTCAACCCCTAAATTTCAGGTTTTCTGGGCTGATAATTCTATATTTTAGAACCAGTTGCTCAGCAAAGCCTCGGCATGAGTTGCAGGAAGGTCACAGGTACCGCAACTGCCTGTTGATCTCTTTTTACAATTGTCAAGGTGAAAGATAATCGAAAGATTTTTGTGGGCTGGTCCTATGGTAGTGGGTTTATCAGAACTTTACTAACATTAGTGTCACTGAAGTTGGTATTCAACCCCCCGCTGCTAAATTTGACTGGCTTAAAAAAATTAAAAAATAAAAGGTGCTTCATTTTCATAAAATCTATGTGAAAAAGGGCAGGAGTGAACAGATGAGCAATAAATTGTCACGTCTGGTTATACTTGAGATCCAAACAAGGATAGAGTTGTTAAATGAGATTTGTGATGAGGGACATAAAAACTGCAAGGTATGGAAAAATACATTTAGGTTTTGTTTTTGTTAAAGTCAGTGTAATGGACTATTCTTGGGTCACTGTAACCAATTAAGGAGGTACAAGCAGAGGTTGGAAGAAGGGTTTTATTTTTTAAATAATTTTGGGATATAATTTACCTGCTGATAAAATGTATTTTTATCAAGTTTATGGAGTTGTGCAATGCCTTACCACAATTCCTTGCCATTTCTATCATTCTCAAAAGCTCCCTACTTCAAACTCTAGCCCCAGGCGACCACTGATCTGCTTTGTGTCCATAGATTTACCTTTTTTGGACATTTCATATAAATGGAATCATAAGGCATGACTTGGTGAGCCTGGAACCTCGAAAAGATCTGATCTTTTCCAGGTCTGTGTTCGCCTGGGGGCCCAAGGGCAGTGTCCGGCTATAACCAGTGCCCATGCGGATCTAGTGGGATGTACACCCCTGGGCTAGCTCCGGCCTCTAATACTACTCAGGGCTCCTGGGAGAGATGCTCATTATGTTTAGGGCCAGGGATCACAGTGGATCTGGAATATCTTGTTAATGAAAATAAGGGTGCTTTCCAAAATGTCTGAGGCAGTGTTGAGAGGACAAAATAGTTAAATGGGGTTTCCACTGGCCCGGTTGTGACAATTTTAGCAAAAAGAAAGTATTACACACAGCTGATTGAGCTGGGCATGGTGGATCACACCTGCAAGCCCAGTAGGTTGGAAGGCTGAGGCAGGAGGATTGCTTGAGGCAGGAGTTTGAGGTTGCACTGAGCTATACTGACACCACTGCGCTTTAGCCTGGGCAACAAAGCAAGATCCTGTCTTAAAAAAAAAAAACAAACAGCTGATTGGAACAAGCTGAATTTGTAAAACAAGTTTGGTAATCAAAAAGGGAAAAGGTGATATTAAGTGTACACACAGTTGCATTTCAGGAAGAGTAGACAAAATGTGTTCAAAGTTTTATTACATTTAGTAAAAAGTGGCAAGAGTGTAGACACCAATTATCACCTTCCTTCTAAGAATGTCTGTTTATACTATAGGGATGGGTACAAGAGCCTGGTCCACTGTTCCCACCACGGCCTGCTCTCTCCCTTCCTTCAGGCCTCTACTCAAATGTCAGTTATCAGATCTTCCCTGACCCTCCAACATAAAGCAGCCTCCTTGCCCTGCTCTATTTTCTCAGACCCATTTATTTACCATGGGACATGTATTTTGTTTCCCACTAACTGTAAGCTCCATGAAGGCAGATGTTGTTAAGTCCTGCTCTATTCTGCCTATATAATAGTGCCTCGATATGTAGAAGGCACTGTTATTTGTTGAACTATAAGCCTGATAATTCTCCCCAAGAAGAGTGGTCATGCACAATAACCGGGGGAAATAACAGCACATCATATGATAATGGATTAGCCAATTAGCCCACTGAGGAGATCTAACTTTGCAAATTTGATGCTTCTTCCCTGGAACCAAAATCCTTACTGTGAAGCATGCACAAGTTTCCGGTAAGACAGACTGTGGCAGGACTGAGTTATAGCTTAATGGGCAAGTAAAACAACATGGTGATTTGGACCTCAAGGGAGCCCTTAAGACCAGCTGACAATCATGCTATGTTATTAAATAATCATACCTAGAGTCCACTTAGTCTCCACAAAGACTAATTCATAAGGTCTCAAAGCTCTAACCCCTCTACCCACCCCAGCTTTTCTCAGATGACCTCGAAAACAGAAGCAATCAGAAAAGAACATCCACAAGTCCCCGTCACACACACCCATGCGCCAGCCCCGCTCTCACCCTCCTGTTACCTGCTCCTGGGCAGAGCCCCTCGTGCACTAGATCCCATCCTCTCTCGCCTCCTTGAGGACGCTGCTCCCCTCTCACTTGCAGCATCCAGCTGTCCACTCCTATCAGCATGCAAAACAAGATGTAAAACAAAACTCTTCACCCCATTCGCCCCCTCCTTATAGCCTCATTTCTCTGCTCCGCTTCACAGCAAAATTTCTGGCGTTCCCTATACTCTGACTACCCTTCCACTCTCTTTCTTGTCCTGGGGCAGTAGCTCCCCCTTCTCCACAGGGGATATGTTCCAAGACCCTCAGTGGATGCTGAAACCGTGGATAGTCCCCAACCCTGTATATACGTATTATGTTTCTCCCTATACATGCAGACCCGATGATAAAGTTTAATTTATAAATTAGGCACAGGAAGAGATGAACAATAATCACACAGAATTATAATATACTGTAATAAACATTATGTGAATGTACTCTCAAAAGGTACTGCACTATTTTTGGACAGCAGTTGACTGCAGGTAACTGAAACCAAGGAAAGGGAAACGCAGATAAGGGGAGCTACTTTATTCCTGCTACGCATAGTTACACCTTTTGTCATCGTCCCACAGTCCCTGGATAGTCTGTTCAGCACATTTTTCTCATTCCTTTTTCAAGCTAGTCCACACTCAGTTCCCAGCAATTTGTTTAAATCCCAATTACTGGCTCCAGCAGCCTCTGCTTTAGGTGAGCTCATCTGTATTTTCTCGTCTCTAGTTTTCGTGGTGGAGGTTTACCCTATGACCTCGATTCTCGGGCGGGCCTAAGAAAAGTTGACATGGAGCTTGCTCAGCGTTTTTCTTGTTATGAGGGCACCTCATTCTTTCTCACACTCCAGATCTTCTACTCCCTCCACTGAAACACTTGCCAAAGCCCCCAGTGACCTCAGTATTGATTGCCTAAGTCAATTGTTAAAGCTCATATTGCTTGTTCTATTTGCAGCATCTGATACAGTTGCTTACTGCTTCCTTCAAACTTGGCTTCTAAGACATCTGCTGGTTTCCTTACCTTACTGGCCACTCTCTTGCCTCCTTTGTTGGTTCCTCTTCATCTCCTTGACCTCTTAGTGTACGGAGTGACCCAAACACTAAGTGACTCAGTCCCTGGACCTTTCTCTATATACAACTCACTCCCTTGGTAATCTCATCTAGTCTCATGGCTTTACATACCATCTATGTGTTGATTCCCATATTCCCATCTCTAGCCTGAGCGGCTTCCCCGAGCTCCAGATGGAATATCCAGCTGCCCCTCTAACATCTTCACTGGGGTAACTACCAGGTATCCCGGTTGTCCTTCCACAACGAAACTACGGCTCTTCATCACAAACCTGTGCTACTTACAAGTTTCTCCATCTCAACTGCTCAACAAAAATACCTAGAAATTAACCCTGATGCCTCACTTTCTCACACTATATAGCCAATCTATCAGCAAACCTTATTAGTTTTACCTTCAAGGTAAGCCAGTTCTCAAGATTTCAACTGCCGGCACACTGGTACAAGCCACCTGGACTTCTGACCTGAGCTACTGCAAATGGCCTCCTAACTGGTCTATTTCCACCCTTGCTCACCCCGTCCCCAGAACGTAAGTCAGATCCTATCACTCCTCTACTCAGAGCCCTCCAAAGGCTCCCCCATGTCAGGGTAGAAGGCCAAGTTCACACAAGGCTCTACACAGTCTGCAGCACCCCTCCCCCCCACTTCCTGTCTCACTCTCACCTCTTTCTCGGTCTGCTTCAGCCCTCACTGGCGGCCATGCTGTCCCTGGCGCCCTCTCGCATGCTACTATCCTCTTTGCCTGAACCCCTCTCCTCCCAGGGGTTCACGGGTTCACTCCCACACTGCCAAGCCTTTGTTCCAAGTGATATTTTGATGAAGTCTTCTCCACCCTTTAAAATCCCAACACTTCCCTGCCTCCCATATCTCCCTATTCCTTGCCCACAACTTCTCTCTGTAGCACTTATCTTTTGACAAACCAGATAATTTACTTAGTGTCTGTCTCCAGATTTTAAGTTCCATGGTGTTACAATTCCTTAGTTCTACTTAGGAGCTCCATATATAACTTAATTTCCTTTCTTCCGTGTCCAAAGGTTTAGTGAAGGAGCGACACTTTACTATGTAACAATTGCATAGGATGTCAACTGTGGTTCAAGTAGTTTAATAGTGCTATCAAGTACTATTAAAGTTTCTAGTAATACTGCTGTTCCTACCTTGCTGGTATCATTCTGTCTACCAAGGTATAAAACAAACTGTAAGGAAACACAATGAGGAAAATTTAAATCCCAGAAATTAAGTCTACTTCTGTAACAAAACAACATACCACGCCTAACAATTTACTGCATTTTTATAACATGGAACTGCTGCCACCTGCTGGTGATGCTTATGACAAAGTTACTACTTGGCAGGAGACCCAAATTCCAGTCAAAATTTTGAAATTCCCATTTCAAAGCAGGCAGCCCTATGAGTAGCTTTCTGATTCTCTTATCTGACTCTCATTACTCTTGACAGAAATATAAATGTTAAGTATATTAAGGAATTTCTGATGTAAATTAGAACTCTCTACTACTAAAGAAACTGACCTTGCTGGCAGTGCGACAGGTCTGGGAACGCAGCTTCTGAGCCTTTCCTGTGCTCAGTTCCTCCACGGAGGGGCGGCGTTTGGGAACCGACAGAGATGCGGCCTCCCCTTTCCACCAGCGCAGAGCCTCAGGGGGCAGCTGCCTCACAGAACAGTCTCATCAACTTGTCTAGTGATTAACGACTCTTTCATGAAGCTGAGCAGGAAAACATTTCCCACAATAGGCGAACAGCCTAAGATCGTACACACAGCCAGCGAAGCATCCTGAGAAACAACTGATTTAAAGCTACACAAAGCCCGCAATCAAAAGTTTTTCAGCTCCTGATCAATCCAGGTGCATCAAGATATAAAGGATGTTTATACAACACTAGAATGAAAACGGATGAGACGACGGTGATGGCCACGAGGAGTCTAAGGAGACATGACGACTACATGTAACAATGTGCTATTCTGGATGGGATCCTGGGACAGAAAAAGGACATTAGGTAAAAAAAAAAGGAGATATGAATAAAGTATGGATATGGACTCTACTTAATACTGACGTATCACTATTGGTTCATTAATATGACCAATGTACTATACTAACGTAAGATGTTAATAATGGGGGAAACTAGGTGTGGGGTATATGGGAATTCCGTAATCTGCTATTTTTCTGTAAATCAAAAACTCTAAAATGAAAATTTCGCAAAACAAACAAAAAAAAACCCAGAACAAGATGCACCTCAGTTGACAAGGGAAGGCCCATAAGTTAGTTCAATCACAAGCATAAAATGTCACAGACCTTCTACTTCAACTTCAAAGAAAAGGTATTTGGTAGTTTACATGTATCAGACTCTAGACATAAGTCTTTTACATAAAAATATGTGACCAGTTGCACTGGCGACAGAAGAAACAGCAGTAACTCTGTTCTAATTATAAGATGATTTTTAAAATTAATTTTATTTTTAAGATTAAACATCCTTATTGAAATTCCAGAATCATACTCCTTGCTGATTCTTTGGATACACACACCTAAAAGTTAAAAGTGATTCCTCAATTTTCAATGACAAAGTAGAAAAAAAGAACATGTTTATAAGCTACAGTTCAATTCTTCTGTCTTGTCCAAAAAAATCTTACTTTGCTACCAAGCTGCTCACCAAACCTTAAGGAAAGACAATTTTTCAAAAAGCCAACAAAACCTAGAAACAGGAATCTAGGTAGCTATCAATCCAAAATTATCACCCAAAACACTGCTGTTGCAAAAAAGGGTAGGAAGCCAAATTCCCATAGCTCATTAGAGAAGACCTTTAAAAAGAATTCACAAAGTTAGGACTGAACTACAGGGGTGTAGACAGATTCAAAATGCAGATAATTAAAGAACATTCAGCTTGAGAATATGTTAGGCTTTCTCCTATTCCAACAGGTGAAATAAAAACATGTGTTGCTGGGATATTAAAATTGTTCTTCCTAACAGAAGGTAGCAAAGAAAAGTCGTTTTGAATCTAGGCTCTACTGCCCAGGAGAGGCGAATAGAGCTGAAACTCTTCTGAGCCAGTATGACTAATTCTACATTTGGCCTAAAACCAGTGGACTATATACACCACTAATAAATATCAAGTGACCAATAGTGTTTGTGGTTTTAAAAAATACTTCTTAAATTATTATAAATTTCTATTCTGAAAAGCAGACTAAAATGACACTGTGCCATCCGGTCAGTTACAGAATAAAGGACTACCGCCAAAGAGAACTTAGCAGAAGTTTAGGCTGGAAGGAACGTGAGTAACATGGAGTAAATGAGATCAGCCTGTCAGTAACAAAGCTTCTCACCAACCCCAGTTGTAAGGAGTAGTACTGAGGGGGCACCAACAGAATGTCTTAGAGGGATCCTTCTTAGAGATAAAACCAGAGGGCTGATTCTCAGAGACAAAAAGGATCTGTCAGTTTAACTCTGGAGACCTTCTTCTCCTTAAAGCCTGGGGAAGAAAATAAATATTTAATTTTTAACTATTCAGAGCTTTGGGCACATTATATTTAATATTCTGTAGCTTTCATTTTCTGAACCTTTGGCTTATAATTTTTCTCAATTTATGTTACACTTAAATATGTACGAATGTGCCTTCATCAGTAGTACCACATGAAAATATAAACCTTGTTCTTCCATAGCGTCTACACAGGAAGAGTGAATGAATGGTACCCTAAATATTCTTCAGGGTTACTCTGTGTTCGTGACAAAAGATTAGGGCAAACCATTCTACTTCCATATCTTGAGCAGGAGTTAACTAGTCTTCAATCTCATCTTCCCAAATATCTCCATTAACATCCACAGCATGAAACAACCTAGAAACATAAAATAAGGTATGTTTTTATGTGTTTTGACCAAACTGAATATAATTTGCCTTTCCTTCTCTCAAATGTATTTTCTGCACTCTTCTGACAACATTTTTGTGTATCTTTTATTCTCCTTTAATCATTCCACTAAGGAGGGCTGAAATCTGAGTCCCTCTGAACAAGCTGCTTTACAGTTTAGAACCCAGACAAATCCTCTAAGGCCAAGAATAAACAATAATAGGGGATGGGTAAGACAAAATAGATACTCAGTACATACACTATGTGGAATAAACCAACATTGAGAAAGTGAAGCAATCTAGAAGCAGCTGAACTCTTTTAAGACACTAGATGTCCAATAGTTTATGGGCAGAGCTATTGCTTCAATTTCTCTTATAGTTTCATTAACACCAAACTAGGTATTCTACAGACATCTATTAACAAAGATCATCAACTGATGCTGAAAGCAGAGAGCTGTTGGACAACAGGATATTCACATTATGCCAAGGAATCTCCCAACAGATTACTAATAACAAGGAGAACTTTTTTTTTTTTTTTTTTTTTTTTTTGAGATGGAGTCTTCTCACCTGGGCTACAGTGCAGTGGCATCAGCCTAGCTCACAGCAACCTCAAACTCCTGGGCTCAAGCAATTCTCCTGCCTCAGCCTCCGGAATAGTTGGGATTACAGTCATGTGCCATCACACCCGGCCAATTTTTCTATTTTTAGTAGAGATGGGGTCTCGCTCTTGCTCAGGCTGGTCTCGAACTCCTGACCTCAAGCAATCCTCCCACCTCGGCCTCTCAGGGTGCTAGGATAACAGGTGTGAGCCAGCGCACCCAGCCATAACAAGGAAAACTTACCTTTACAATGAAGCAAATGATAGAACTGGACCTCACACTAACAGAGGGACAACCTGACATCATGGGCCTCCTGATGTGACACATCACTCCTCATGAAGTATTCTCCTCAAAAATGTTACTCTAAATCTTATCAAAATTCAGTCCAGACCTAACTTCCAGTTTATAGGATATAGAGAGGATAGAGGAACAAGCTAAAAGACACCACGGAGAAACAAAACTCTAGAAGGTAAGACATTATATAGGACAACTGGCCTGGACTCTTCAAAAAGTGAATGTTTCCCTCAACGCACGCACACAGAGAAAAGGAGGGCCAGAACTGTTCTGTATTAAGAGACTACAGAGGCAGAACCAAATACAATGAATGAACTTGATCAGACCCTGGTTCAGTAAAATGGCCTTAAAAGATATTTTTAGGGATAATTGGGAAATTAAACATGTTGCATTCACTAGATGATAATATGCCATTATCGTTAAATGTTTTAAAACGTTGTTTAGTATTATAGAAGCATTTTCTTATCTTAGGAGATACACGTTGAAGTATTTAGAGTTGAAGCATTATCATAACTCCAACTTAGCTTCACATAGTTTGGCAAAAAAGTTAAATCAAGAGAACAAAAGCATTATCAATTGTTAATTTAGGTGGAAGGTATCCTACTATTCATAATCCTATCCTTTCAAATTTTCTGTATGTTTGAAAATTTTCACTATAAAAAGTTAAAAGGATAAAAAAATAAAAATTTCTAAATAGTGTATATTTTCATTATACAACTCATTTTCAAGAAAATAATATAAAAATTCCTGTATGTGGGAAAACATGCAAGAGAATTCTCTAAATAAGTCCAAGTACTTAAGTAAAACATTGGGTTTGTGGTCGGCAATTCAAGTACTAAAAATTGCGGCTGAGCCTAAGGAATTCTGTGTATACATACCGGTTAAAACACGGGGAAGCAGGATCAGTGAAATGTTTGTAAGGGTTTGCTCTAGAGAGAGAACCCATGCAAATCCAGCAGAAATATTGCATACAGCCAGTACATGTCATCTTGTTACATCCGTCTAATTTCTGGTGGGAAGGATAGAAAGAGAAAAACATCAAGGCTGTAAAAGCAAAGGGGAAATGTACACGCCAAAAAGATTCAGTACAACATTCTCCTAGTCTCCTCCTTTTTCTCATGCAGGGTTGAGATATACATGTAACACATTGATAACTATTTAGTGCTTACTATTTTGTATTATAAGTAAAATACAGAAATTATCTGGCAGGTGTTCTTACAACTAGCTACTTGGCACAATCGCTTCTGATAAACACAACACATACAAATCAAACATCTAACTGGAACATGTAGTTAGATTAATATTTTAATGTTTTTGAGTTTTAAATTTTTACATAAATCTAAGTAAACATTTGGTATCAAGTCCTCCACTCTATCATAGGGCTAAGGCATGTCAAAAGTGGCTAAATATAATGCCAGTTTCCTTAATGGAGTAACTGGGGACTCAACATTAGGTTCAGTTCAGATATAATGGATTCGAACAGTTGAATCAAATGCAAAGATATATTTTGATTTTATTTTATTTTATTTTATTTTATTTTATTTTTATTTTTTTTTTTTTTTTGAGACAGAGTCTCACTTTGTTGCCCAGGCTAGAGTGAGTGCCATGGCGTCAGCCTAGCTCACAGCAACCTCAAACTCCTGAGCTCAAGGGATCCTCCTATCTCAGCCTCCCGAGTAGTTGGGACTACAGGCATGCACCACCATGCCCGGCTAATTTTTTCTATATATATTTTTAGCTGTCCATATAATTTCTTTCTATTTTTAGTAGAGATGGGGTCTCGCTCTTGCTCAGGCTGGTCTCGAACTCCTGAGCTCAAACGATCCGCCCACCTCGGCCTCCCAGAGAGCTAGGATTACAGGCGTGAGCCACCGCGCCCGGCCTATATTTTGATTTTAAAAGCTATTAAGATTTTGTCAAGAAGCAATAGATTTAATTATTTTAACTCAGATTAATAGAAAAATGTTTCCATTTCCTGAGTGTATGGTAGTTAAACAGGTGTGCTGCATTCCAGTATAAATAGTTCTGAGAGGCCAGATTTTTTCTTTAATCACATAGATAAGAGTTGACTGTAGCTTTAGTATGCCTTCCTCATAACCCATTCAATTTTGAGGTAGATACAATGTGAGAACAACTGTCATTGTAAGAAAGTACTTTGAAAGCCAAAGTCTACATACATTTAGGGTCAATGATATTTAGTAGTAAATTTGAATCTTCTAAGTAAGATGGCTTAATAAATACCAACACGTGTTTTCTTAATGAGTCATAAAATGGACTAACAGACTCCTTGAGGCAATAATAGCATGCTTGCAAGCCTTTTGCCTCCAAGTCTGTACCAGAACATTTACCTCTATGGGGGTCCCACAACACGGGCAGCTCTTTGAGTTCTTTTCTAGCCACTCTTTACTTTCCATCTCTTCCAGTGCCTTCTGAATTACCCTCTTACCATACCTCTGTTCCAAAAATCTTTTATTGGCTTCATCTGCTTGCAGGTACTCATTTCGTAAGTCTATTAATTTCTCTAGAAAGTGAAATGGAAAATCAACTTTTATACAACTTTGCAATACTGACTAAAAATCATTGAAAATGGCCGTAATCTTTGACTACTCAATAACGCTATTCCTGGGACTTTATCACAAGGAAATAATCCAAAGTCAAGTCATATGCATGGAGATACATTTAACAATGGCAAACAAATTACCTTTCAAAAAAAAATTATGTGTGGAAGAGCCAACTAATGACATAATATTCAGTTATTAAAGCCTATAATTAGGATGACTACAATCCAATTAAAACACTCATTACAGAATTCAGAAAAAAGCATACTTATAACTAGGTAAAAATTACACACGCACAAATGACAAAGAACGGAAAGGAATCCCTCAACTAGAAAAGTGGGACTTGCTAACAGTGGTAGAATAATGGGTTATTTTTCCCTTTGATTTTGATTTCTTAATGTTGATATGTTTGTGCAACTAATAGTATATGTTAAAGACTGACTTATCTAAAAGACACGAAGGTTGAAACAGACACTGATTTTCTACTAAGTCAGCATCATTCACCACTTGGATAATGAACAAGGCCTATAAAATTACACAAAGGCACCATTGGCTTAAGGGCAAAGACTAACTGTTCAATTCTACACATATATAAAAAAACAACCACCCTAGTCTCACCCTGTACTATGCTTTGTTACAAGTGCTGAAAAGTTTTCCCTTGATACTGCTCAACCTGGCTTCTGCTGCTCTCTCACCTAACTCAAATGCAACAGGCAACCATTCCCAAAGGCTTTACTTGTAGACAAAAGGCTTTTGTTCACAACTCTATCACCTTAATTTTTCAACACAATTAATTAAAGACTTCTCTCAACAATGTGCAGTTATTTTATTGGTTTACTTTCCTCGTATTTGGAGGTCTGTCTCCCTTTTAAAGCAATGGACATCTTCTGAGACAGTAATTCTACCTGCACTCTCGGCCTTCACCTGTGAACCCTTTCTCTGTGCCGTGCATTCCCAAGCCTCCATCACCTCTACTTCAATGTAGCCGGGATCTTTTTAATCCTGTCATTTCTATCCCTCTAATAATTCAAGCATTTTTGTCTTCCTAGACATATTAAGGACAAAGGTTATTGCTCCAATGTTCTCAAAATAATAAAATTGTTAGTTTTATATTTTATATGATTATATATATACATAAATAAATAGAGAGAGAGAGAGAGATTGATTCCTCATTTTGCTGAAGCCCCAAACCTATCTTCAATTTCTTCCCTGAATGCTGTGAATACCTGAAATGTACTGTAGCCTCCTAACAATAATGTCACAGAAGTCTAAAGTAAAGGCTTATATTACACTTTGGTAAGTTCTCCATCCCTTCTACAAGACTTTCTCCTAGGCAACTGGAATTGTCTACTTACTCCTTCCTCACAGGGTACTTTCTTGGAAATAATGACACTCTGCTGACATTAGCAATTAGTAACTACACTAATAATAGCATTAACAGTTACCATTCCGCATTTTACACGTATTATGTTTCTCAAACTATGGTGAAGGACAAGTTTTCTCTCCCCGATCTGTCAAGGATCAACACTTTCATAAAATACAATCAAATGAATTATTAGAAAAATGAAAGTAAAGACAAAAAGTGCAAGCCTAAATTTTTATTAGATTTGACTGACATAAAATTTTGTGAAATCGCTATAAAGTTTCTAACCCTATTTCTATATTTATCTCATCAGAGACCTGTGTAACAAATACAACAACTTGGAGTAACATTATATTAGCTCTCTCAATCCTTAGAATACCGAAGTAGCTATTATCATCCCTGCCAGTCTGAGAAAGACTAAGCCACCAAAGTCCAGTGAAATCGACACTCAGGGCCTGCTATCCCTATCTTTAACTAGATCAGAAATGGCAAACAGGTTTCACCTCCTGTGCCTACTTCAACAGAGGGTGGCTTTCTGGAGCGCCGTGTTGAGGAAGATTCTGAGCCCTCCCTGGGCTCAATGGGAAAGCACTTCATGACTGACCAGGCACATGAGTGGCAGCTTAGACCCCCTGCATTTGCCACCCAGGGTCGACATTTTTCCATGTTCATAGGTAGAATTTACCTTGCCATTCCTTTTCCTGGAATGTTCTCCCAATATATGTATGGTTTTCCTTACTTCTTTCAAGTCTTTACTTAAACCATTTTGCCAGCGAGCCCTCCCCCAGTTTCCCTAACTAAAATCTCAAGTCCCCTCCCCTTCAGAACATCTCATATCCTGTTCCCTGCTTTATTTCTTTTTCCTCCTCAGCACTTACTACCACCTAATATCCTTATATCCTTATTTATTTAGTTTGCCTGTCTCTGCCACTATAAGGTACATTCTATGAGAGCAGAGATTTTGTCTATTCTGGTCACTATGACATCCCCAGAGGCTAGGACAGTAACTGACATGGAACTATCTGCTGAGTGAATACTTCCAAATTGAAGGAATGAAATCATAAGGCTCTGGGGATGGGGTGGGCGGTGGGAGTTTGGGTTCACACAGTAACAACATACCTGCAGTCACCTTACACGGAGACACCCCGTGGTAGGTCAATCTGCACAGGGTGCAGAAGGCAAAGTTGCAGCTGGAGCAGATGCCCATGGTGCAGCCGGGCTCCTGCATCACGGGCAGCTGGCAGCACGGGCGGGGGCAGTACACTACGTCTGCCATCAGGTCCAAGGTGGACTGGAGGAGAAGGCGGTCGTAACGGGCAAATAACTCTGCTTCCACTAGCTCTTTGACCTGGAGGAAAATACAAAACACCGTAGGTTTGATGATTCCACAACCAGTTCTGATCCTGAGGAAATTCTTAGGATGTTGGTGTAAACCAGATGGACATACAGATTAAAACCTCTACCTCAGCCTGAGCAAGAGTGAGACCTCATCTCTACAAAAAATAGAAAAAGCAGCTGGGTGTGGTGGCACTCACCTGTAGTCCCAGCTACTCACGAGACTGAGGCGGGAGGATCACTTGAGCCCAGGAGTTCGAGGCTGCAGTGAGCTATGATGAAGCCACTGCACTCCCACCTGGGTAACAGAGGGAGACCCTATCTCAAAAAACAAAACAAAACAAACAAAAAAAAACCCCTCTATCTCACTTCAGCATCAAACCACGTATGGTACTTGTCCATATCTTGACTGAGATGGAGGTTACATGGGGCTATCCATTTGTCAAAACTAAGCAAACTGTACAATTTAAATGGGTACAGTTTATTGTAAGTAAAATTAAGCCTTAATAAAGTTGAGTAAAAAACCAAAACACCAAACACCAAGTAGGCTATGTTTATGCTAAAGTCTGTAAACAAGTGGGGTAATCATTCCAAGGGATGCCCCCTTCAGAGCCCAACCTCACACAAAGACAGGCCAGTGATTCCCCAAGGTTGATGGGATCCTAGCAGATATACAAAGTAAATCACCAGAATTACTTCATGATTACTTTTTAAACACTCATCCTTGCCTGGGACCGCCCATTCCAAGGCCAGCAAAGGAAACATTTACATTTGCTGAAATGGTAGAATAAGACCACAGCATTGTTACTGGACACAGTGAAACAACTTGTGAGTTGGCTTCAAGGTCTTCAACTGCTCCGTGAGCCCTGGGAAGTTCCTGAGAAGATACCTCCCTTTGTGAAAGATAACTAAGAGGCAACCGTCAGCGGAGTAAACATTTACCTGACCAGGAGTGGCCACCGAAGGGCACTTTGGTTCTGGGCAGTTGAGGCACTGAACCTGGCCATCTCTGATCTGGATTTCAAAGTAGTCCTTCAGACAGGCTTTGCAGTACACATGCCTGCACTCCAAGAAGTACATGCATTCACTACCCAGCTTCTCACAGAAACAGATATTGCACAGGAACAATTTACTATTAAAGCATTTTATCTGCTGAGCTTGATCAAAGTCCAAGATTTCCTGGATCAGACTTGACAATGATTCCACATCCTGCACAGCTCTCTCGTCCACAACTTCCTCTTGGTCTACATCAGATCCAGCAGCTCCTCCAAAATCTAGCTCTGTGTTGGGAGAGGCTTGAGCCATCCTTCTCTGCACTTTTTTCTGAGAACCCATCTTAAGCTCAAAAGGAGAGACAATATTCAGGTATGCTAGGGTCTCTTCCTTAAGAAACTGCATCCAGGCAAACAGGACCACGCTGCCACGGTGTTCTTCCCATAGGTTGTCTAAGTGCTTGCATAGGGCAGATAGCTAGGAGAAAACACACAAGGATTCTGGTGAATTTGGAATGATGATGCTCTTGCCAACTCCTGGTTTCCCTAGAAATCTTTTTAACTTGTACATTAGGCCCCTACACTTCGTAACACTATTTTTTACTGCTGTGATACACTGTGCTACAAAATAGTACCAACATTGTTACTGAAGCACTTTTTAAACTATTCAGCAACATGAGCCAGAGGAGAATATAAAGTCAGAAGCCAGAAGTGCCATGAAAACAAGAGAAACAGCAAGACTCCGTAAGATGGAAAACTAGATTTACATTTGAGCCACTAAAATGGAGGACTTTTTTCTATTCTTTTTCTGTTCTTTGTTTTAGTATTGTTATATTATCTCACGTAGAAGAAAGAGATCTAGTTCTAAAATGAAACATTTCTTTTCCTTTCGGAGTCCTAGCCCTTTAGATATCATGGAATAATGGTTAGAAAGAACAGTTTAAAAATTAAATTCTAACTTTCAGTCGTATCAAAAAGCCAACTCATCTGAAAAAATTACTAACAGAATTCAACCTTAGTCCTTGTTTTTCAAATTTACAAGCTGCTTTTAACTAAGCAATCTGGGCTTACATGAGATCCTGGCCAGTGGAGGGAAGGCAGACTGATATTGACTCTAGACATAATCACAAGCCCTCAGCATGGTTTGGCTGCCACAGAGAAAGCTCACACTTCCTAAGCTAAGCAACAGAAGTTAAATTATTTTGACTTTTCCTCTTTAAAAGTGGTCTGTTCAATTTGAAAGGCAAATATAAGAGGATTTTTCCATTAGAAATATAAAATATTTGTAAGTAGAGCTCAGGAATTATAAGCAGCTTTTCTTTTTTAGGTAAACATCCAAAAATAAGCCTTCCAGATGGCAAATAAATTTTGTAAATTTAAATAACAAGTGAAAGAGGACTACGTTTTCTGTTCCTTGCTCTGTACAGTGCTGTACAGGAACTACCTTAAAATACTTACAGATGAATTAAGACTGGACAACTAATGCTTTTTTCACATTTGCATGAATATGATTACAAGATCAACCATGCTTTTTAGGAATCTGCTAAAATCCGTAATGTGATAAATACTAAAAGGGAAGCTGTGAGTGCTGTGTGAGCCACCAAGTCCAATGAAGAAGCCATTCTCCTCCATCCTTTTTACTCCAGTCCCTTCTCAAAAGAGGCAGCTGGGATGCATGTAAATGTGAAGGGTGGGGGAGGACAGAGGAAAAGAGCAAGAGAGAAACTATGTGTATGTACACTAAGGGAGGAATGATGGAAAATACTAGAAAACTAAACCTACTTCCCTCTATCTACCCACCCCAATTCAGAGAATGACAAGTCCACATGTCAGTTTCACTATCGACAGGTCAGATTCGTAATGCCAAGGAATCAGGGTGCAGCAGTGAAGAAATAAACCAAGAAGGAACATAAGAGACCCATTAAAATGTCAATTATATGCATAAAAATTTATTTGACAAAGAATTCTACTATAATTTTAGCTGTAAAACAAAAATGAACAACCCTCCTCCCCAGCTTACCCATCCTCCCCCAAAGCCAACATTAGGTAGGTTGGCCGTAATCTGAAACTGCAACCATACATCCAGCTAATCTATCCCTGTTTTGTGCATGTGTGCGCGTGCACGTGCAGAGATGCAAAGTATCAAGAGTTCTCTGGAGAAATGGAACTATAAATATCTAAATAATTCAGTCAACTATCAGTGACTAAATGTCAAACGGTCTTGATATTCCTGGGCAAATAATCAACTGTCTTCCATCTATTGCTTCTGGTACAGATAACAGAATACAAAGTAGTATTCCTTTTTATTCTACATGTATTATCCTTTTTTAAAGTTTAATCTTGTTTTTAAACCACAAGCTAAATTTTGCAAACACACTTCATCTAAAAGGTTAGACTGGACTGGTGGGTGGGGGCATGAAAACTATATGATCAAAAGGGAAAAACTGATGAGCTATTCCTTGAGGTCAGCAACTCTTGACAGCTTTTGTCTTAATATACATCAGCCTATCAATCTTCATCAAAATTTCTAGAAGAGTAGTTGCTATTGATCTATTATCTATCCCAGAATGCTTTAGATTAGCTTCAAGTCATATTTATGTCTCAATCAAGAGTTGAGGTTGTTACTATACAAGGATAGATAACCCAGAGGAAATGAAAGTTCTTAATATAAGGTCTCAGGCCTTAGTGAGATCTCTATAGGAATTATACACATTTCTTTTTGTGTGCATTTATGTGTATGTGACACCAGTCAACATTTGTTATTAACATACAGATTTTTTTAAAGAAAAGCAATCATATTTACTCAGAAAATTTGATTATAACTACATGAACTCAACCTGTAGTCCTAATTACAATTAAATCTTTCATTTAAGGCATGGATAAGAAACTAAGAAAAAAAGTAAGGACAATGAGGAAGTCCTCATAGTCTCCATTACAATACAGTTTAAATTAAAAATACCAAGACAAGAAAGGAAACAATACACTCCATTAAAAATTATTCCTATTGCAATTCATAATGATTAATTGTTTTTATCACTGCCATTCCTTTTTAAAACACCAAACATTTTCAATTCATCAACATTAGGATTCATGAAGGGGAAAAAATTATAAAATCAAAGCCATTTGTTCTCTTCATGCACTGAATTTAAGATCATCAAGGTAGTCTTCAATTAAAGATGACTTTTTAAGTTTCTAAAAATGGATAGGAAAAATTAAGTTTCGGGTCTAACCTGAGTTGGTGACAGCCATTTGCCACTAAGTGTGAATGAAGGTGGGGAGGAGGATGGATAATCTGGTGGCAGTTCAAAGTTCAGCACAAGAGGAGGCAGAAAGCAAATGGTGTATTCAAAGCCACTATTCTGGAGACACTCATTTGAATTGCCTGAACCAAAAACAAAGATTAGAAAGGATCAGTTGGTCAACACTTGAGTGTCTATTACTGTTGAGCAGTGCTCAAGACTTAATGCTTTAGTTGAGGGGATAAAACCCCCTCCCATAAAGCACTGTTTCCTAATTTTAACTTCATAGCCACCACCTTAAAAAAAAAATCTTATAAACCCTTGAAAAATCTACCAAGCACCATGAAATGTATAATGGAGATACACAACTTATTTTTGTATACATTTCTGAGTACAATTCCTAACACTAATGACCAAGTAACAATACAATGTTGTGTTTTGTTGTTGGTTTGGTTTACAGTAGATGATTAAAGACACAATCTAGAGAAAAGGATGTTTATTTCTACCGTACAGCCATGACCTACTTAGACCAGTATGCACCAGCTATCCATGAATCATAGTTGGGAAAATCTGTACCAACACAGTGATCTCAGGCTTGAGGGCATGATATAACACACTACACTCTCACAATCAAAGCTTCATTTAAATTATCACACTTACTTTCTTTACTTAATCCATTTCTAGTAGAAACATTTTCAAAAGTATATACATCAAGGTCTTTCATGAATGTATCAAAAGCAGTTTTGTTTTTTCTGAAGCAAAAGGTCACAGAGTAACAGCATGTGTTATATGTTTATGGCAGTTGAAATGATTCTGGAAACCAAATAGTATTAACAACCACCACGGTACTTTAGAGTTTTCCCATACATTATTTCACTTTCTCTTTGATTATCTCTATTTAACAGCCAATCAGCTGGGCACAGTGCCTCACACCTGTAATCCTAGCACTCTGGGAGGCCAAGGGAGGAGGATCATTTGAGGTCAGGAGTTTGAGACCAGCCTATGCAAGAGGGAGACCCTGGCTCTACTAAAAAAAATTAGCTGGGCAACTAAAAATAGAAAAAATTAGCTGGGCATGGTGGCATGTGCCTGTAGTCCTGCTACTCGGGAGGCTGAGGCAGGAGGATCGCTTGAGCCCAGGAGTCTGAGGTTGCTGAGAACTAGGCTGACCCCACAACGCTCAAGCCTAGGCAACAGAGGGAGACTCTGTCTCAAAAAAGAAAAGAAAAAACAAACAAACAAACAAAAAAAAAACCCAGCCAATGACTCATGGCTGATAAACTGCTACTTAGAAGAAGACTAGGATGTATGAAATATGCAAGATAATGGTTCACGTCAGTGGTCAAAGAGGTGGAATCAAATTGAAAACTGTTTAGCCCTCATTCCAATTTTCATTTAAAACAGAAACAGTCATTAAATCTGCAATGCTATCATCTATCACTAATGCCTAAAAATGCAAAATGACAAATAGTTTAGGGTACACTAAGAAATCAGGAATCATCTTTATTAAGAAAAATCTGTTTAAGAGCATATTATTAACTAACCGCTCACAAATATCTTGAAATTTTGTGGCAAATCCAAATAGATCCTGGTTTCTCCACCTTGGACAGATTCTGCTTTTCTAAATTCATCTCCATCATAAATACTCGCCAGGGCCAGCAATTCATCGTCCTGAGCTTCTCGATCTTCTGACGACATTTAATTTTCTGAGGAACTGAAGATAATCATTCAAATTAGTAACGAATAGAAAATGCACAGAGTTGGGAACAGTTTAATGGCACTTAAAAAACAAGTTCTTCACAAACAACTACACAGAATTGATCAATATTCTCACTTTTCTGCTAAACCAAAAATGACAGACATATCTAAAATTCCATTAGCTCTGCAACAGTAATACTCTTTTTCAAAAGAGATGGTTGTGGTGCTTTTAATTGCTGACTTTATCAGTTAGGTTATTTTATGACTAATTTAGGGGAAAACATTCAACTTAAAAATTTTTTTGAAAAAGGACAAGTCACAAATGACTTTGACTTGTCCACTGAATCTAGCAAAGTAGAAGCAGTCAAAATATATTTGATATAGATCTTTAAAATAAGTGAATTTTAAAAAAAGAATTTCTAGGGCAGGTTATCTCAGCCTCAGCACTATTAACATCGGAGCAAATCATTTTCGGTTTTGGGGGAGCTGTGTTGTGCATTGTAGGATGTTTGACAGCATTTCTTGGCTTCTACCCACTATATGCCAATAGTGCCCCCCTCCGACCCTCAAGAGTTGTGACAGTTGAAAGTATCTCCAGATAGAGCCAGGTGTCCCGGGGCTGGGGGTGGGGGTGGGGGTGGAGGTAAAATTGCTCCCAGTTAAGAAAACCCTGTGCTAGAGGATGTTACAGGCATAGGCACTATCTGAGAAAGTTAGACAACTGAGCAAACAGCAAAACATTAAATTTTTGAAATAACAATTTTTGTCAACTCTAAAAAGTCATCAATTTTAAGATTTACCATTATGTGAGGTTATACTAAAAATGAAAATGGGTTACAATTAAAGAATGAATCAATGTTTTAATTGTAACAACTAAAAGATGCAGCACAATTTCAGAGAATTTAAATGTGGAAAAATATGTAATGAGAATTTGTGAAAATTACTTTAACAAAAATATTACCATTCTATTAATTATAATATTAGAATACAATTACAAATATGTTCCCTCTCAATTAAAATATTTTTAAAATTGAAATATACAAAATCGAAAAGTTAGGACATGGTTTTGCATATTGTAAAAGGTGACACTACAAAATAGAAACAAATTCATTTAAAATAATTCAATTTTCAAAAAATAATTTTTTTCCAACAGATGTTAATGGCTCTGCTTAAGCTGCATGCCTATCTAAGACACAGTAACACATTCTGTTTGACATCAGTTAGTACCTGTTAACAATCAGAAGAAAAGGATATTAACACTGCAGTCTGTATTTCAGTTCAGTGTGGAATTCATGCAAATCCCATTTACTTTCCAGCTGGTAGATCTGAAGCTGGGTAAGAGGCTGAGATGTGGAACTCATACTATATATATTATGGAAATCCTGCCATCTGCAGAAAAGAAATAGGAAAGACTGTGTCAGGATTCTCTCCAAATTAAAAATCTGAACTTCCACTCTCACTACTTAAGTCAAACACATCCTAACATATAACTAATCCTAATCTATAACTGCATATTACTCTCCTAGGACAGGCTGAGTCATGCGGTTAAAGAAACATTTGCATGTCCCCAGCAATGACAGAGGCCTTATCTGACTGCCCTCAGCCCTGGGAGGAGCTAAGGCAGAACACCAAGGTCACGTGAGAGGACAGGACACCCACCGTAACAAATACCCTCTTAAATTTTGTGTTTTTCTCCTTTTCTCTTCTGCTTCTTCTATTCCTTCATTTCCCATCTCCCTCCAGTTTTTCCTTTCTCCTGCTCATGAATTAACCCTGCCAGTGAAACTCAAGGTTAGGGTAACTTTGATAGAAGAATAATATTTAAAAACAAAACAAGAATACACACATAAACTTTTATTCTAAATGCATTAGAGTTAGGCTTAACTGGAATGAGGGGAAAAGGGAGTGTGGTTCAAATGGGTCATGGAGTCCTATGAACACCCTACAGTTATGTGCAAAATATTATACAAAGCCATAATTTTTAAACTAGATTTTCAAATGTGTGATTCCCAAATAAACTAAGAATGAGATTCAGAATCAATTTACATTTTTGATCACTTACTCTGTGCTGTCATAGGCCCTTTCACATTACCTTATTTAATATTAAACAGTTTTACCAGGTGGTAGTATATGGTGCTTAAGCTTTTGTTTCTTCCTGATAAAACATTCACAAATGGGATGAGAGAGGAATTTATACAGTTTATGGTTTTAGGTTAGTGTTCTCCATCTTGTCTGCACATTAGAATCTTCTGAGGGGCCGGGCGAGGTGGCTCACACCTGTAATCCTAGCACTCTGGGAGGCTGAGGCAGGTGGATCGCTCGAGGTCAGGAGTTCAAGACCAGCCTGAGCAAGAGCAAGACCCCGTCTCTACTGAAAATAGAAAGAAATTATCTGGCCAACTAAAAATATATATAGAAAAAGTTAGCTAGGCATGGTGGCACATGCCTGTTGTCCCAGGTACTCGGGAGGCTGAGGCAGGAGGATTGCTTGAGCCCAGGAGTTTGAGGTTGCTGTGAGCTAGGCTGATGCCACGGCACTCTAGCCCAGGCAACAGAGTGAGACTCCGTCTCCAAAAAAAAAAAAAAAAAAAAAAAAAAAGAATCTTCTGAGGAACTGTTTTTTTTTTAAATCCCAATACTGAGGTCACAACTAGAACAAGTAAATCAGGCCTCAATAGTTGTCCATGCTCTCCAGGTGATGCCAATATGCAGCTAGGGCTGAGACCCTCTACTCCAAGTACTGTTTCCCTTCAACAGTTCTTCATGACCTACCCCACCTGACCTCAGCTTGTGAAGCTGCCACCTGAACCCAGTTCCTCAATTCACGCCCATAACCTCCATTACCTTCTGATTCTATCCACTTAGACTTCAAGGGCCACTGCCAAAGCCCCAATTCCACCCAGCGTTTCCCAACTAGACAGCACGTCTTTCCTTAAAATCCAGGCAAACTGACTTTCCTATGACACTGTCTCATCTCATTTTGCATTACAGTAGTTTATGAACTTGCACTTCCTCTCCTATCAGACTGTATTGGTTCCTCAAGGGGGAGGAGATCAGGTCTTATCCATCTCAGCCTTGCGTTAGACACTGCAAAAAATTTATAACTGAATTGGGGTGAAATAAAGTGTGCTGGAATGGGGCACCAGGAGCATAGCGTTCAGTGACCACTACCCACATTCCACTAGAAGCAGGAGGCTAGGTGGGTGGTAACAGCAACATTAAGAACAGTAACAGTTACTGAGCTCTTCCCGTCGTTAGGCATTGTGCTTAAACCCTTTATGCATTAACTGATATTAGATTCCCATAACCACATGAAGGAAGTCTCATAACTATCTCTATTACACAAATGAGAAAATGACAGGTCAGGTCCCTTTCTGGCACAAGGTCACACAGCTTATAACTAAATCTGGTTTCAGAATCGCCCTGTTTCTTCATCTGTAACACGGGAACAAGAATAAACTCCAGCGCCACCAGACAGGACATAATTCAAGTTTAACACTAGTTTTGGCAAACCGGAAACCGCTACAACAGTGAGGAAAGCCCCTCCTCCGCCGTGTTTCCCTTCCGCCTGGGAAAATCCTACTCATTCTCCCGGCCACGCCGTGCGGACTCCTGCCTTGGGGTCAGGGTCTGGGATCACGCCGCGGTGTCTCCACCGCTACACCGGCTTGCGGAGCCGTCTGCGCGACTGACCAACCACCCGGGGCAAGCCGGAGCCCCGCTGTCTGCCCCAGCGCCGGGGACGCCGAGAGCGCTGTGCGGCCGTGTGAGCCGTGGGCCGGCCCGGGGCGTCCCCCTTCCTCCGGAGCGCCCTGAAGGGAGTCCTGGCTGGGCGGAGCTGGGGCGCCCCGTCCCGGGTTTGGGGGACTGAGGCCCACTGGGCACTCCTGGCCCGGCCGCCCTTCTCCGCCTCGCACGCGCGCCCAGAGCGCAGTCCCCGCAGTACCTTCCGGCCGCCCCGCCGTGCCGGGCCCGAAAGTTCCGCTCTCCGCCCTTGCCCTGGGTCCCCTCACCGCCACTCGTCCGCCAGGCCTAGAAACGCCTGGCTCAACCTGCACGCCGCCTCTTCCGTTCTCGGGAGCTGTCAGCTGAGTTGGGCGGAGCCGGCTGGGGCGGTCGCCTGCGTGGGGAGGGCTCTGCGCAGCCGCCGTGACCGCCCCGGGCTCTCGGGCGCCCTCGGCAGGCCAAAGGCAGCTCTGCGCCCTGTGCGCCGGGCGTCCTTTTCAGTGGTTCTGATGGGGCCGGGGAATTAGAATTCTTACCATCCCTACAGGTGATCACGAGGCAGTGGTCTACGGGGGGCAGAAACTCCCCTAGCAATTCCAGATCTGCTTCTCTAAGTGGACTAAGCAAGCTGTCTCCCCCCATTCCAACCACCTTCTCAGAAGTGCTGCCCATCTTTCTGGTACCTTCACTATGAAAGCATTCATTCATTGCTCATATTATGACAGTAATAACGACCC
This sequence comes from Eulemur rufifrons, assembly GCF_041146395.1. Classification (NCBI taxonomy): domain Eukaryota; kingdom Metazoa; phylum Chordata; class Mammalia; order Primates; family Lemuridae; genus Eulemur; species Eulemur rufifrons. The sequence goes on along the minus strand of NC_090992.1, from coordinate 8,079,722 downwards.
CATTTATTGAGCAGATAGGATGCTTCAAGTACTGTGCTAAGTGCTTTGTGTACATTTTATCTTCACTATAACCTTATGATTTAGGCACCATTTGTTATTCTCACTTTACAAGTGAGGAAATTGAGACTTAGGGGAGGTTCAAGAACTTACCAAAGGTCACATGATTAAAACTAGGCTGAGTGGGAATTAAAATTATATGCCCCCTACCTCACATCGTATATAAAAACTGATTAAAAATGGATCAAAGACCTAAATGTAAGAACTAAAATTACAAAACCCTTAGAAGAAAATGTAGGAGTAAATCTTTGTTAACTGGGATTGGGCAGTAGTTTCTTACATATGACACCAAAAGCACAAGCAACAAAAGCAAAAATAGATAAATTGGATTCATCACAATTAAAAACTTTTGTGCTTCAAAGGACACTATCAAGAAAGTGAAAAGACAACTCACAAAATAGAGGAAAATATTTGCAAATTGTATATATCTGATAAAGGTCTATTATCTAAAATATACAAAGAACTCCTGCAACTCAACAACAAAGAGACAAATAATTTCATTTAAAAATGGGCAAAGGACCTGAATGGGTAATTCTCTAAAGAAGATATGCAAATGGTCAGTAAGCACATGAAAATATGCTCAACATCATCAGTTATTAGGGAAATGCAAATCGAAATCATCGTGAGAAACCACTTTACACCCTCAGGATGGCTATAATAAATAAGACAGATAATAAGTGTTGGTAAGGATGTGGAGAAATTGGAACCTTCATACACTGCTGATGGGTGCAGCTGCTTTGGAAAACAATTTGGCAGGTCCTCAAAAAGTTAAACATGGTTACAACAAGACTCAGCAATTCTATACCTAGGTATATATACAAGAGAATTGAAATATATTTTCACACAAAAACTTGTACACAAATGTTTATAGTAGAGTATTCACATCAGCTCCCAAAATGGAAACAACCAAAATGCCAATCAATAAAATAGATAAACAAAATATGGTATATTTATACAATGGAATATTATTCAGCTATAAAAAGGAATGAAGTACTGATACATGCTACAACATGGACGAACCTTGAAAACATTATGCCAGTGAAAGAAGTCAGACACAAAAGGTCACACATAATATTTTTTCATTTATATGAAATGTCCAGAATAGGCAAATCCATAGAGAGAGAAAGTAGATTAGTGGTTGCCAGGAGCTGAGGCAGGAGGGAATAGGAAGTGACTACTCATGGGTATGGGGTTTCTTTGGGGGATGAAAATATTGTGGAATTAGGGTGGTGATAACTGCATAACTTTATGAATGCACTAGAAACCACTGGATTGTATACTTTTAAAGGGTTACTTTTATCATATGTGAATTATATCTCAATTAAAAAAATTTTTTAGGTATAAAGCACTGTTCTCAGCACTTAAGTGGACTATAGAAATGTTGGTTCCTGTTCCTGGGAACCATCAAACTAATGTGCCCCTAATGATCTAATAAGCTCCTGTGTCCTCCTCATCATATATTGCTTCCACCCTAAAAAGCAACTTGTAGAGCTGGGATTCTAACCCAAACCTACAGGATGCTAAAGCTTTACCCACCACTGCCTCCCAGGCAGGACTGGCTTCATGGTACAGCAACCTGTGCAGCGACACAGGGCCCTGCACTTAGAAGGGCCTCAGGCTTAGAAGGGCCCTGCTCTTCATTTGATGCTGTGCTGTCATCATCTTGAAATTCTTAATAATTTTTAAACAAGAGGCTGCATTTCTTTTTCTTTTCTTTGCTTTTTTTAGATAGTCTTGCTATGTTGCCTAGGCTGGCCCCAAACTCCTGGCCTCAAGCAATCCTTCTGCCTCAGCCTCCCGAGTGGCTGGGATTACAGATGTGAGCTGTGGTGCCCAGCCAAGAGGCTGCATTTTTATTTTGCCCTGGGCTCTGCAAATTATGTAGTTGGTCCTACACCTAGGAGAGAGGAAAAACCAAGTGAGTAAATCAGGGCACCCAAGGGCTTACCTGGCTGTCACAGAGAGAAAACTTGAAATACAAATAATCACTCCTAATTTTCTGTACTATAAATCTTGATTGTTGCAGAACAAAAACTTAACTACCCTTGTAATAGATACCAAAACATATCCTTTAAAAATGCAAAGGAGGGAAGAAGAATCTCCAAAGCCATTTACTAATATCATTATTCATGTTTAGCCAAAGGAATAAAAGACAAAGAGCAAGACGCATGGCAACCCTACCTCAGCGCTCAGAGAGGTGAGACCAGAGACCTTCCAGAGACCTCTGAGAGGCAAACAGTGAGGGAGCCCAAGAACCAGCTCGAGAAATTCTCAGAGTTGGAGCAGGAGGTGAATTGTGACATCATGTTGTGACCTCAAGTCAGAGGTCACAGGATAGAGAGAACAGAAGAGAGAATTTTAAAGCAGTGTTAATTTTGTGAATGTTTAAAGTAGACTGAAGATTTAGAGTCCAGTTTTGAGGATAGGATTGGATAAAGAGAGTCTTTTAATAAGCTTTGTTTTTAGACTGTATGAAAACAACAGACCTTTGTGTCATTGGTTTCATGTGCCTGGTTAGCCTCTTTTTGTTTTGTTTTGTTTTGTTTTTTTAGAGATGGTGTCTCACTCTGTCACCCAGGCTGGAGTGCAGTGGCATGATCATAGCTCACTGCAGCCTTGAACTGCTGGGCTCAGATGATCCTCCTGCCTCAGCCTCCTGAGTATGTGGGACTACAGGCACATGCCACAGCACCCAGCTAATTTTTTTTTTTTTTTTAATTTTTGTAGAGACAGGGTCTCACTATGTTGTCTATGTTGCCTGGGCTGGTCTCGAACTCCTGGCCTCAGCTGATCCTCTCCCCTTGGTGTCCCAAAGTGCTGGGATTATAGACATGAGCCACGGTACCCAAGGTGAAGCTTTTAAACTGAGCCTGCCTGTGTGCCCAGCCCTCCACCGTGCATGGCGCTTCACATGGGTTGTCTCACTGAAATGCCCAGGACTGCACGACTTAGATAATTTTGTCTCCCCACTTTACAGAGGAGGAACTTGAGGCACTAAGGGGTGAAGGGATTTGACCAGTGTCATACAGTGGTGGAGCTAGGGTTAGGACCAATTCCTCATCAGTCTGACTCTCTCGAGTAGCCTGTAAGAGAATGAGGGTTTGTTGTAACAAATATAGAGAGAGCAAAATAGTTACGGCTGTAAAAATTAAAAGGCAAGGCTCTAGGGAAATTAGGATGAGAGTTTATGAAATAATGATAGGTGAGAATGAGAACAAGGGAAAGAGAAAGAGGCCCAACTCCATCTCCTGTCCCCAAGGACACCACACTATGGAGCCTAGACCTAGGAAAGGCTGGAGCCTAAACCTAGACCAGAGGTCAGGACCCAGACCATTGAGTAGAGAGTAGGAGTTTGTCCCAAAATCTGGCTTGTCACTGCAGGGGTTAGCAGGCCTCCCATCAGCACCTGCACTTGGTCCCCTCCATCCCTGGCATCCAGTGGGGGCCGGAGACTTTGCTGAGCTCACTCTCCTTCCCAGAGGGGACAGCCTCCTTTTCAATGGCCACCACTCACAAGCACCCCTGAAACAAGCCCTTGACACAGAGAGAGGCAGTAGGGTGGAGAGGAAAACCCTTCCCAACTCTCGGACAAGCCTGGGTGGTGGTGAGCCCCACCCCTGTATGGAATTATCATTGAATTCTTGCTGGTCTCTTGTTGTTGTGTATTTGTTCATGTAGATCTGAAAAGTCTATTAACACGTGGGAATCTGAAAATTGTTTTTTTTTTTTTAAAGTGGGGGCTTCATCCTAAAAAAATTGGGAGCCACTGCACTAGAAGCAAATATAAATAACACTTATTTATAAGTGCCAGGCCCTGCTTTAACGGTTGTGGACTGACTAAGCTAAACCTGAGGACAGCCCTATAGTATAGTTACCATCATCATTCCTGTTTTAAAACCCAGGAAACTGATCTCAGAGAAGTTAACTGACTTGCCATTGTCACACATGGTAAACTAGAGTCAAGATTTGAACCTAGGCAGTTGGTGTCCTGGGCTCACATCATTAAACCCAATGCTATGCTTAGACCAAGATAGCCCTTTGCTTGAGGCAAGTGGCCAGTTGGGTCTAAAGAAGACATAGCCAGATCACCTGTGTGACCATCTTCCCTGGTCAGTGCAGCTCAAACACTACCTCAGGTCATCCCAGGCTTATATAAAGACAGAGTGCTACCAAGGCTTGAGGTGGCTGACAGTACAAACTGTTTTCTGTGCTTCTGATGCAAGGTAAGATTTGATTTACAATAATAGGCAGAGAATGATCATGTTTATACTTGCAACCTGGCATTTTATTATTATTCCCCTGAATAACAGTGAAAAGAGTTTTGTAACCCCAAGGTAACATGGCTCTGTAAGAAGGAAAGAGGGGTGAGATTTAGCAGCAGCTGCCATCATAAATCAGTGTGTGACTTTCTCTCCGAGCTCCGGGCTCAACTCCTGGCTGTCATAAACTTATAAAGGGAAGCCCCAGGAGAATTTATGTAACGATGGGAAGACTCATTTTCCTTCCTGCAAGAGCCTTCCTGAAGGAAGGAGAGAATTAGGCTCATTAGATTCTATATGAAGAAAAACAAAAACCCCAAACCAATGGTTTAGAGGAAGGGAAAACATGGGTCAACTTGAGCTACTTCCCTTGCCAAAATCCCTGACCTTGTAAATAGAGAAGAACATGCTGAATTCCACCAAATAATTGTGTGGCTGGATGACCGAGTGATTTGATGAATGATCTAGGCTTCCTCTAGGGCGGTTCTCTCAGTGTGAGAACAGTTCCATCTTGGAGTCACCCAGAAATGCTGAATACATAACAAGGCCAATCAACAGAGTCAGCTTCTGAATATTCATGCACAGATGATGCTCCCAGTCAATATGTTTGACTTTTCTGTTTACTGATAGATTTTCAAATTCACTGTGTAAACCAAAATTGCAAAAATAAAGAAAAGAAAGGGCACTCGTGTTGAGAGCATACATTATTTCTGGACAGGGTTGTCAGATAAAAGTATACTAAAAAAATTATTCTCTATTTATCTGAAATTCAAATGTAACTGGGCATTCTGTATTTTTATTTGCTAAATCTGGCAACCTATTTCTGAGCCAATAACGCTATGTAGAGGAGAGGGCTGGGGATAGTATCTGGGGGACGGGCCCACACCTGCGAGTCAGAAGGAAAGATACCAAAAGAGGAGTCAGAGAAGCAGACAGAAGGCTGCAGAAATAGGAAGAGAGAACCAGGTGAGCACAGAGCTTTGATGAGCAGTGACACAGGTGTGGGGGAAAGATGAGGACCTAGAGGAGGTGAGTAAGAAAGGCCTGATGGCTCTAGAGTTTGGCCTTTGCAGGGCTGCTAGTGCTTCTGAGAAGTCCTAATCAGCGGTTCTCAAGGAGGCTGGGGGAGAGATAAGGGTGCATGTCTGAATCCCCTGTAGCATATCAGAATTGAAATCCACATACCAGTAGTGCCCTTCCTCTCTGAGTGTTGCGGAGAGAGACGTGTGTGTGTGTGTGTGTGTGTAACCCTTATCAACCTAGAACTCATGTGATCCAGTTTGGGGTCCGTGTTATGGTTACTAACGCACAAAATAAATTTTGAAAAGAACATTACTCTTTTCTTGAATTTTTCTTTAAAATGATGGAGGCCATACTTTGCAACAACTCATTCAGAAGTCCTCCTTATCTTCAATCTACCTCCTTCCCGGCCTCTGCTGTTCTCTGGTGTGCTGCCCTCCATAATTTCAACCTTCAGCAGCCTCCCTCCCTCCTCCCACCTATTTTTTGTTTTATCATGTAGATCAGTTTGGCCTCTCTTTCCAGCAAAATGTTCCAACCAACTTCCCAACCTTGTCCCAAATGATCTGAAAGATGATGCCTTTTAGAAGGGGGAGAAATTGGGCTGGCAATTACAGAATATTCTTTGGCAGGCTGGGAAAAGGAAAACTATGAATTTTCTTGCCCTGACCCTGGTATTTTGCAAAGCTTTCCAAGTGATTCTGCTCTCTGGCCCCTTTTGAGAACTACTACTCTTAACCAAGACTCGAAGCCCTTTCATTTCTTGAAAAGTCCTATTTCTTGGCAAATTTCTTTCTGCAAAGTGCATTCTTCTTTCTGCACTGGCCCCAGAAAGCGATGCCATTGTGTGGGGGTAGACATCTGTCACCTGTCCCAGCAAAGTCCACAAAGTGCAGGAGCAGGTGACCCAGAACATCTACTTGAGTCTCTCAGTCAAAATTCCTGGCCAGACTGGCTCTAGCTTTCTTCCTGAAAAAAGAGGCGACCCTGGATGGTCCAGCCACCTTCCTGGCAGGAACAATCCTGAGGATGATGCTTCTCAGCCTCACCCAAGCCGCCTTGTGATGCGGTGGCAGCTGCTGGGCAGATGCACGAGGAACCAGCCTAGAAGACCTGGGTGTGGGCAGCCAGCCCAGCAGGACACTCGTAGTGGAGGACGTGACCTTAGCCTTCATTCAGCTGGCCAGGAGTCCCCCAAGGGTCAGAGTAGCACCATATCAGTCTGACCCCTCTAGGTTCCTCCAGACTCAAAGTGTTTTGAAAAGATCCTCTGACTCCCACCCTTCCCACTTCACCCCTCAGCCCTTCCCTGCGGCCAAGGGCCCAAGTACGAGCAACACCCAAGTGAGTGGTGAGGCCTTTAAGCACAAACCCCAGTCCTGCCCTCTTTTAAAAAAATAGTTTGGACTTAAGGGAGACTATCCTCAGCTGTTTCAAACCTATTTTGGAATGCCTCTGCTCCTTGAAACCTATTTTCAAAATTCAGGGAAATGTCACCTTTCCAGACAAACTCTAGTGACAGCTCCATTCACCCCTTGGCATGTGGCTGTTAAAGACCCACTGACCCCTACAGCCAGAAAGGAGGAGAGAAAATTCCTAAATGGGGACCTGAGACCCAGAGGTGATCACCTTCAAAAAATTGTGCCTTATTTGATGGCTTTAGAATTTTAAACGGTTGTCTTACCTTCGTGTCCCCAGTGTGAATAAAACAAACAAACAATAAAAACCACCTGCGAAATCTAAATTCAAACTTTCTTGTGACCCATGAGTCCATTTTTTTGCATTCATGGTCCCAGTCCAGACAACACAACACACACACACACACACACACACAAAGATGTATATATATACATATATATATATATATAAAACAATGTCCCTTAAAGAATATAAATGTCAGCTCAGGTAGAATCATGAATTCCATAATTCCTTCTGTGATTGGTTCACATTAGGTTTTCCATTAAGAGATACAGTCATCATCTGCGTGCTGGTTTTCCCGTTGTATTCTTCTGTGCAGCGGGTCTGGAGCTATGGCACCCACCTCCTGTCTCGGTGGCTGTTCCCTGTCCTGCCTGTGCCTTTCCCCGCTTTGGCCACCAGATGGCACTCTGGAAACACGCTCACCACTGGAGTTTTCCGCATCAACGCTCCCCTGCATTACCCCCAGCTGCCTCCCTCCCTCCTCTCTCTCTCCTTCCAATCCATTTTCCAGAGTGCAGCCGAAGGGCACTGGAGGGCACATCTGCGTGATCTTGGGCAAGTTACGCTAACGCTCTGCCCAGGGTCTTCAACATGATGGCACGGTGGTGAGGGCAGCAGGAGAGGACGTAGGGGAAGCCCTCAGGGCCAGGCCTGGTACGGAGCTGCTGCTCTCATCATCCTGCCTTGAGCGCTCCCCAAACTCCCCATGGCCTTCAGGACAAGGTCCAAGTCCTTAGCATGGGAACCTTGGCCCCCATCCTCGGGTGACCCCTGCTTACATGCCCGGCCCCCACTTGCTCCCCACTCTACCCTGAGGACTCCCTTATAACACAATGAGGAGCCAGCTCACCCTCCTGGGGGCTTTTGCCGCTCTGCCCCCTCCACCTGCTTTGCCTCTCCCCTGCCCACCCCTTCCTCTGCTCGCTCCTCTGTGTCCCAAAGGGTGCAGCAGGACCCTCCAGGAGGAGCCTCCCCCGACCCCTGCCCCCAGGCCGGAATCCAGAACAACTGCACTGGGCTCCCTTGTGTCATTTTCCCTGCCCCCACCTTAGACCGTAAGCCCCTTGTCTCGTTCACTGCCTGGCACACAGCAGGTGAATGAGGGCGGGACCGCGAGGCCCTCACGGGCTGACTGTCCGCAGAGGGCAAGGAGCACCCACTGTGTCTCTGAGCTCCAAGGGGCAGTGGGCTTCCCGTATAGCCCAGGCAGCACGGTGCCCACACTGAGCTCAGGGAGGCCTGGAAAACCAGATTCCTGGCCAAGGAGGCAAAGAAAAAAGTGAACGGACAAGTGCAAGGCCATTTTCACCATTTGCATATAAGACATAAAACTTGGAGATAATAAAAAATACAATCACAGTCCCCGCGTATTGAGTGCTTTCTCTGTGCTGAGCCCTTTCCATGTCATCTCATTGAATCCTTCCCATAAACTCACAAGATGGGTGACAGCCACACTCTCACAGAAGGAAACTGAGGCTCAGAGAGGTGAAGCCACTTGAGCCATGTTTCAGAGCTTGGGAGTGGCCTGTCTGTCCCCAGAGTCATGCCACTGGAACTGGCCCCATGAATTCGGCCCCCTGCTGTGGCTTAATGGGCTGCAGTGAGATAGTTGGGAAACCTCCAGGAGTAGAATACCAGCGAAAGGAAAGACTAGACAGAGGGAAAGGGAAGGAGCGCAGATGGCCGTCTGTCAGCCACGCCAGTCCTGATGGCCACAGGCCTCCATGCCAACAAGCCCTGATTGCTGTCACCTGGGTCCAAACGGGGCACCACTGGCCCCAAGGATTCAGTGGCCAGTGCCCACCTAGGGGAAGCTGGCCCTTAATTCCCATCACCTCAAATGCTTTACAAACCTCTGGCATCAACTTCAAGGTGGGGTGTGAGGCTGGGAGAGTGCTGGGGGCAGCACTCCTTGAGCAGGGAATGAGAAGCAGACCACCCACTCACCCGCTTCTTTCCAGGGCCCCACCTCTGTGAGGAGGTGAACAGGAAATGGGAGGGAGGACACCTCAAAAGGTCTAGAAGGAGCACTGGGGGGGCAAGGGAGTTGTGCATGGCACTGTCATAAACAGAGTGGGGAGAGAAGAATTGGAGGAAGAGAGAGAAAGACATGAAAGGGAGGGGAGGTGTGGGAGGGAAATGCATAAACATCTCCCAGAGCAGTGGGAGCCCGGAAACCTGGGGCTTCCCCATGCAGGGACTCTGGACCTCAAGGCTGGGGGCTGGAAAGGAAGGGGGAGGGAGCCACACAGTCGGTCAGACAGGTCCTTGCAGCTTCTGAAGCCAAGGCCACGGCACCCTCCTGGTCAGTGCGGGCAGGGGTACAGATTATCACACCTGCTGGTAACAGTAACATCACTGCCTGGGACTGGAGGCCAGGCCCGGGCCCTTTGTGCATCATTTCATTTAATCCTCATAATTTCCTGCTGAGAGGGCTACGATTCTTATTTCCATCCTCACTCCACCTCAAAGATGAGGTAATGGAGGCCCAGAGAGGCTAAGTGACTTGTCCCAGAAGACCCAGCTGGTAAGTTGCAAAGTCAGGATTTGAACCAGGCAGTTCAGCTCTCAGAACTGCTCTGTTAATCACAGCTGCTCTCTAGTAAGATGAAAGTGGGTAATCGGGGCAGAGTCAAGATCGAAAAATAAACAAGTGTGGGAGAGAGAAAAAAGTGGGAGAGGAGTAATGGAGAAAAGACAAGAACAAAGAGAGGTGAGGAAGGGAAGAGAGACAGGGAACGGGACTTGCCCAGGAAGGACATAATTCCACGCACGGCAGGCGGGGGCTCGAGTGCTCTGCTCGCTTGCCTACGAGGGGGTGGCCGCCTTGCTGCATGGACGGCACCTTCCCTTCCGGCCTGTCCCCGGAGTCCCGGCCTCATCCTCCTCAGCGGCAGGCCACTCAGCTTCACAGGAAATGCTCTTTCTCTAATTGGCATTGAAACTCACAGCCCTCCCTTTTCCTGTAGGTGGGGTTTCCATAGGAAAAAGCTGCTTCTCTGTTTCCCTGGCCTAGCAACTGTTTGGAAGTCAGAGTCCCATATCCTGCTCTACTGGGTCAAGTCCCTCCTGGACCAGCTCTTGTCCATCATTTACTGAAGTGGACCCACTGGTGCCCCTGTGGGCGGTCTCCCCTGACAGCTTTACTCCAGCAGTGCTTGGACCTCTCAGATCGCTCGTGATGAAGATGGCCTTGCCTGGGAATCCTGCTTGTTCTATCAGCCTCTAATTATGGGACGAGGTTGTGCAAGCAGGTCTGGGGGCAGGAGAACAAAGCCATTGAGGAAGCACTGGAGGACTTGTCCAGCCTTTAAAGAACTCTAGCGGTTTCTGCATCTAGCCCACTCTGGTGGTAAGCATGATGCAACTTCTGCGACTTCTTCTGGGGCTTTTGGGGCCAGGCAGCTACTTGTTCCTTTCAGGGGATTGTCAGGAGGTGGCCACGCTCACGGTGAAATACCAAGTGTCGGAGGAAGTGCCGTCTGGCACAGTGATAGGGAAGCTGTCCCGGGAACTGGGCCGGGAGGAGAGGCACGGGCAGGCGGGGGCTGCCTTCCAGGTCTTGCAGCTGCCTCAGGCACTCCCCATTCAGGTGGGCTCCGAGGACGGCTTGCTCAGCACGGGGAGGCGGCTGGATCGAGAGCAGCTATGCCGACAGTGGGATCCCTGCCTGGTTTCCTTTGACGTGCTTGCCACAGGGGATTTGGCTCTGATCCACGTGGAGATCCAAGTGCTGGACATCAATGACCACCAGCCACAGTTTCCCAAAGGCGAGCAGGAGCTGGAAATCTCTGAGAGTGCCTCTCTGCGCACCCGGATCCCCTTGGACAGAGCTCTTGACCCCGACACAGGCCCTAATACGCTGCACTCCTACATCCTGTCCCCCAGCGAGCACTTTGCCTTAGATGTCATTGTGGGGCCTGATGAGACCAAACATGCAGAACTCGTGGTGGTGAAGGAGCTGGACCGGGAAATCCACTCATCTTTTGACCTGGTGTTAACCGCTTATGACAATGGGAATCCCCCCAAGTCAGGCACCAGCTTGGTCAAGGTCAACGTCCTAGATTCCAATGACAACAGCCCTGTGTTTGCCGAGAGTTCGCTGGCACTAGAAATCCAAGAAGATGCCGCCCCTGGTACTCTCCTCATAAACCTGACCGCCACGGACCCTGACCAAGGCCCCAACGGGGAGGTGGAGTTCTTCCTCAGTAAGCACGTGCCTCCAGAGGTGCTAGACACCTTCAGTATTGACGCCAAGACAGGCCAGGTCATTCTGCGCCGATCCCTAGACTACGAGAAGAATCCTGCGTATGAGGTAGATGTCCAGGCAAGAGACCTGGGTCCCAACCCCATCCCAGCCCACTGCAAAGTTCTCATCAAGGTTCTGGATGTTAATGACAATGCCCCAAGCATCCACATCACATGGGCCTCCCAGCCATCCCTGGTGTCAGAAGCTCTTCCCAAGGACAGTTTTATTGCTCTAGTCATGGCAGACGACTTGGACTCAGGAAACAATGGTCTGGTCCACTGTTGGCTGAGCCAAGAGCTGGGCCACTTCAGGCTGAAAAGGACTAATGGCAACACATACATGTTGCTAACCAATGCCACACTGGACAGAGAGCAGTGGCCCAAATATACGCTCACTCTGTTAGCCCAAGACCAAGGACTCCAGCCTTTATCAGCCAAGAAACAGCTCAGCATTCAGATCAGTGATGCCAATGACAATGCACCCGTGTTTGAGAAAAGCAGGTACGAGGTCTCCACTCGGGAAAACAACCTCCCCTCTCTTCACCTCATTACCCTCAAGGCTCACGATGCAGACTTGGGTGTTAATAGGAAGATCTCATACCGCATCCAGCACTCCCCAGTTTCTCACTTAGTAGCTATTGACCCTGACACGGGAGAGGTCACTGCTCAGAGGTCACTGGACTATGAAGAGATGGCTGATTTCGAGTTCCGGGTGATTGCGGAGGACAGGGGACAACCCCAGCTTGCATCCAGCGTCTCCGTACGGGTCAGCCTCTTGGATGCCAACGATAATGCCCCAGAGGTGATCCAGCCTGTGCTCAGCGATGGAAAAGCCAGCCTCTCAGTGCTTGTGAACGCCTCCACGGGCCACCTTCTGGTGCCCATTGAGTCTCCCAGTGGCCTGGGTCCAGCAGGGGCTGACACACCTCCACTGGCCACTCCCAGCTCCCAGCTGTTCCTTTTGGCAACCATTGTGGCAAGAGACGCAGACTCGGGGGCAAATGGAGAGCTCCTCTACAGCATCCGGCGTGGGAATGAAGCCCACCTCTTCATCCTCAGCCCCCAGCTGGGGCAGCTATTTGTCAACACCACCAATGCCAGCAGCCTTACTGGGAGCGAGTGGGAGCTGGAGATCGTGGTAGAGGACAGGGGCAGCCCCCCCTTGCAGACCCGAGCCCTGCTGAAGGTCATGTTTGTCACCAGCGTGGACCACCTGAGGGATTCGGCCCGTGAGCCTGGGGTCCTGAGCACGTCGGTGCTGACAGTGACATGCCTGGCTGCACTGCTGGGCATCTTTGGGTTGATCTTGGCTCTGTTCATGTCCATCTGCCGGACAGAGAAGAAGGACAATAGGGCCTACAACTGCCGGGAGGCCGAGTCCACCTACCGCCACCAGCCCAAGAGGCCCCAGAAACACATTCAGAAGACTGACATCCACCTGGTGCCTGTCCTCAGGGGTCAGGCGGGTGAGCCTGGCGAAGTCGGGCAGTCCCACAAAGACTCGGGCAAGGAGGCAATGATGGAAGCAGGCTGGGACCCCTGCCTGCAGGCTCCCTTTCATCTCACACCGACCCTGTACAGGACCCTGCGTAACCAAGGCAACCAGGGATCCCTGGCGGAGAACCACGAGGTGCTGCAGGACACCGTCAACCTCCTTTTCAACCACCCCCGGCAGAGGAACGCCTCCCGGGAGAACCTGAACCTTCCTGAGCCCCAGCCCGCCACCGGGCAGCCACGCCCGAGGGCCCTGAAGGTTGCGGGCAGCCCCACAGGGAGGCCGGCTGGCGACCAGGGCAGTGAGGAGGCCCCACAGAGCCCACCGGCCTCCTCTGCAACCCTGAGGCGGCAGCGAAATCTCAATGGCAAGGTGTCCCCTGAGAAAGAATCCGGCCCCCGTCAGATCCTGCGGAGCCTGGTCCGGCTGTCTGTGGCTGCCTTTGCGGAGCGGAACCCCGTGGAGGAGCTCACTGTGGATTCTCCCCCTGTTCAGGTACCTGGGGCACGGGCAGTTCTCCCCCTGGTCACCCCTGGACCACCACCCGCAGCATCAGACACCCCCCTCACCCTCACATTCCTCACCCGGCACTTTACGGTGCTTTGGGTAGCAATGGTTCAGGGCACAGCTCGGGCTCAGCTGAACTGAGCTGTGTGATCCTGGGCAAATTACTTACTGTCTCTAAGCCTTAGTTTCCTTATCTGTAAAACAGGAACTGTAGTAAGAGTATCTGCCTCACAGAGCTGTCCTGACAATTTGGTCAGTTCATTCCTATACAGCACTTGCGGTGGCTGGCACAAGTAGAGACGCCGCAAAGATAGTGATTAAGAGCATAGTCTCTGGAGCAAGATTGTCTGGGCTCAAATCCTGATTCTACTTCTTCCTAGCTGTGAACCACAGAGAAGTTACTCAACTTCTCTGTGAAGATGTCCATGTGGACAGCACCCATCTTCTAAGTCTGCTTGAAGATAAAATGAGTTAATGCACTTAACGCCCGTAGAACACTGTTTGGTGTGTAGTCAGTGCTGAGCAAATGATTATTATTACTTCTGCAAAACATTTCTCCATCTCCACTCTCCACTCGCCCTCCTCTCATCCAGGCAACCTCCCCATGGAGCAAACCAGCAGGGGCATCACTGCCCCGGGCTCCTGGGCTGCATCTGACTAGCCTGAGACCCCACAGCTTACTGGCTGGGCCTGCAGGATGGGGTCGTGGAAACCAACTTAGGACTTGGGAGTTAGGCAGATTCAGTTCAAACTTCAACACAGCCCCTTAGGAGCTGGACAACATTGGGCAAGCTCTTCAACCCCTGAGCCTCATTTTCCTCATCTATAAAATGGGGATTATGGGGCCAAACCCTACCTTGTGTCTAGCTCCCTGGAGGTGTGAGGATTAAATGGGGTAATGAATGAAAAAGTGTCTGGAGACCCAGGATTTACTAGACACAAATGAGGACTCTTTTTCAGGGAAGGTAACTGATCTCACACTCATATTTGCTCCCCTGGACTCCAGATATTTTCACTGTGCCAGGCTGCCTGCCCAAGGCACACTTCTGCTCGGCCAGGCCATCAGCTCAGGTTTCCTGTGAAGCAAGGAAACAACTTCCTTCCCTCACCCCCTCCCCAGGAAGCCACCTGGAGATGGCCCAGCTGTTTTCTTAAGACGCTGACCCTGGGCTCCATGCAGACCCAGAGGTTGCCCAGAGCCATCATCCCTCCACTCACCCGTCCATCCACCTGTTCATCCATTCATTCATCAAGTGCTTTTTGGTTAAGTCTTTGTGCCAAACACTGTGCTGGTTGGTGGTGGACAGGACAGCAGAGAGCAGGCACTATGGGCAACCCCACTGGGTGATGGAAAGAAAGGTGCCCACTTGGGATCAACCCGAGGGTAGGAGGCAGCTCGCCCAATGCTCATGTCTTTCTGGCAGCACAGCACCACTGTGGATTCAGATCTGAGTTCAAATTCTAGCCTGGCCACTAACTGTTGTGTAGCACCTGTGAGCCTCAGGTTCCACCTCTGTAAAATGGGTCTAACGGTATCTTTTCCCTTGGGCTGTTCTAAGGATTAAACGAGATTTTATACCACAGGACAATTACTGAGTGTTTCTCATGGGACCTATTAACAAATGACTTATATCCTTTGGTTCATTTAACCTCATAACCACCACATGACCTGCGTCTCATTGTAACTCACTTTTTCACTGCTGAGGAAACTGAGGCTCAGAATACTTAAGTAATTCCTCAAGGCCACACAGATGGAAACTGGGGCAGAAGCAGACTCTGACTGACTCCAAAGTTTGGACTCTAACTGTGAAGTGACCCTGAATGACAGTACTCAGCACAGGGCTTGGCATATGGCGAGTGTCCCTGAAATGTCAGCTGTACTTGGGCAAGGGGGGCGGGTGGCTTAGGAGGGCTTCCGCATTTTGGCTGAGAGGTAGGATCTGCCCTGAGGCAGACAATGGGACCCTGACCCTCCCAAGTCACAGTGAAACCCTAGTCCTGGCCACCTCCTCTTCCAACTGTCCTCTGAGGTTGGCACTTCCTGCCTCGAGCTGCAGAGAGGACAGAGTGGGCTTCCCCAGGGAGGAGTGGGGGTGGGCCCCGGAGGCGGAAGCAGCATTTCTAGGGGTAACATTTTCAAACCATCTAATCCTGACACCTCTGTGAAGAAGGCCAGGTGGGTATTTCTAGCCCCACTTTAGAGACGAGAAAACTGAGGCCTGAGGAGGTCTAAAAATCTGCCTGATAGTATACAACAAGCTAGAAATAACTTTGAACTAGAACTCAGCCTCCCAAGACTTGGTCTGTTACCTCTCCCTCTTGAGGCTCTATAGGATCTGGCCCTGACACCTCGCCCACCCCCTACCCCATTTTCCTCTTTCTGAAACTCTACCATTTCTTCCAGCCGTTTGGCTTGCAGCGCTTGTGCCTGAAACCCCCTTTGCCTCTTGCCCAGACCCTCCCTCTCCTCCTACTTGCCAAACTCCTATAGAGCCTTTGTGCCTCCGCAGAGGAGCCTGGCGTATCATGTGAACTCAATAAACATTTGTGGAAATAAGGCCAGGCGCAGTGGCTCATGCCTATAATCCTAGGACTCTGGGAGGCCGAGGCAGGAGGATCACTTGAGGCCAGGAGTTCAAGACCAGCCTGAACAACAGCAAGATCCCGTCAATACAAAAAGTAGAAAAAATTAGCTGGGCGTAGTGGTGTGTGCCTGTAGTCCCAGCTACTCGGGAGGCTGAGGCAGAAGAATGGCTCGAGCCTATGAGTTTGAGGCTACAGTGAGCGATGATGACGCCCCTGCACTCTAGCCTGGGCAATAGAGTGAGATTCTGTTTCAAAACAAACAAACAAAAACACAAAAAACTTGTTGAAATAAATGAATAAACTTCCCCCAGGAACACCCCCCTACTTCCTCCCTGCTCTGAGTTGGGGTGGGGCCTCCTCTGCCCCCACAGTCCCCCACCCTTTCCCAACACCCCATGCAACCCCCTGTCCACTCTCCCCGGCCCTCCAGCCCTCCGGGCAGACTGCGAGCTCCCTGAGGGTGGCAGCTGGGTCTCCTCATTCTCACTCCGTTGCCAGCGCCCTGCTGGGCTCGGAACAAGCACTTAGTAAGCACTTGATGAGTGAACGAAGAATGAATAAATGAAACATTCAATGACACTATTTTGCCTTCTCTACAACATAATCTTCCATCTGGCCCACAAAAATTGTCTGAGTGTTTGAATACTGCTAAAAGGGGAAAATAACTCTTTAGGATAATCCTGATCAAAATAATAATAATTTTATGGTCAGGAAATGCCTCTTCACCCCCATCCCACAGAGTCCTCTCGGCACAGGGCACTTGGGAGACTGAGCATGAGGGGATGGGTCCAGAGGGTCCCCAGGCTCTCCCTCAGACACCTAGGTCCTGGGTGACATGGCAAAGCAGGGGACCTGCCCGCCCAGGTCCCTGTCTCCGTCACTGGCACCATCCCCCATCTGATCACACAAACATCTGAAGCCGGAGGAAAGACTATAAAAAGAAAGCACCGGCGTTGAGGGAAACATCCGGCAAGGAAGCGTGCTGGGTCGGAATTGTGTGGAGTCAACAGATTTTTCCTGTCTTGTAGCAAATCTCCCAGCTGCTGTCCTTGCTGCATCAGGGCCAATTCCAGCCCAAACCAAACCACCGGGGAAACAAGTATTTGGCCAAGCCAGGAGGCGGCAGGTAAGCAGCACGTACCCCTCAAGGTCCCCCGCCCACTGGCCTCTGGGAGGTGAGGGAGGGCGAGCTCATCCCAGACACTGGGCCCCTGGGAGACTGCAGCAGACAGCACCCACCCCCACCCTGGGAGGCTGGGTCCTGGGGCGACTGTATTTATGGGATTTACAGGACCCAGAGTCACTGAGGAAATGACTTCATCCCTGAGGCCCTATCTGTCCCCTGATTACAGAGGTGCTATAAATTGGCTTTAAATTTGTAACTTTCACCTTTCTTTCTCTTTATCCACAAACACGAGGGCATAATATGAAGTCTCCCACTAAGGATGGTGGAAGTGTGGGCGTGTCCCTTTGGGCAATCCTAGAATTGAAGAGACATCAAGAGGACATCTAGGCCGGGCGCGGTGGCTCATGCCTGTAATCCTAGCACTCTGGGAGGCCGAGGCGGGTGGATCGCTCGAGGTCAGGAGTTCGAGACCAGCCTGAGCAAGAGCGAGACCCCGTCTCTACTAAAAATAGAAAGAAATTATATGGACAGCTAAAAATATATATAGAAAAAATTAGCCGGGCATGGTGGTGCATGCCTGTAGTCCCAGCTACTCGGGAGGCTGAGGCAGGAGGATTGCTTGAGCCCAGGAGTTTGAGGTTGCTGTGAGCTAGGCTGACGCCACGGCACTCACTCTAGCCTGGGCAACAAAGTGAGACTCTGTCTCAAAAAAAAAAAAAAAAAAAGAGGACATCTAATCCAACTCCTTGTTACAGATGGAGAAACTGAGGCCCTAAGAATTTTGATCCAATCCAGCTGTGTAAACTTGAGCACATCAGATAATCTCTCAAGACCTTGGTTTCTCCATTTGTAAAATGCAGGTCATACACTTCTCTTGTAGCAATGGGGTGAGGATTTCATGGTCAGTTCCTTTCTAAGCCCACAGCCCAGTGCCTGGCACATAGTAGGTAGTTGCACCTGCAATGCTAAAGTCCTTTCCCCTTACAGCAACTTTGCTCAAGGTCACATAGCAAGTGAGTGGCAGGGACCAGCTCCCCGGGCTCCTGACTCTTGGATCAGTGCTCTTGCCCTGACAACTTGTAGCTCTTTTTTGCAAGGCTGATGAGAGGTAGTGTTGAACAGGGGTGAGTACACACACTCCAGAGTCATACTGGCCTGAATCTGAATTCTTGCTTCATCACTTAATCCATGGGGACCTTGGGTAAGCTGCAAAATCTTCACAAGTCTTGGTTTTCTCACACGCAAAAAATGGGGATGATAACAAAAGAACACATTAGAGTTATGAAAGGTTTGAATGAGATGGTGCCTGCACCTTGCACTAGCAAGAGGCCTGACTCAGACTCATGGCTCAATAAACATTAATTGTCATTGTTACCCACAAACTTGCCCCCTCCCCACTGATCTCTTCCTAGCAGCAGAAACGGCCACAGGAAAAAAAGCAAACAAACAAACCAACAGAAAGGACTCCTAGGCCTTAAGGCTACTCAGGAAGTCTTCTTACCTTTCCGGGAGGAGGGTCCAGGCCTGTCCCTGGACCCAGTGGCTGTGGGAGGGAGGATCTGAGCGATGGAGGAGCCAGGTGGAGACAGCAGGAGATGGAGGTGCAGGCAGTAGACTCCGAGCAGCTTTAGGACATGTCCCCTCAGCTATGTCCTCCATAGATCTGCTCTCTGGTCTGGGATTTGGCCTTAAATAAAGAGGAAGTAACAGTCAGTCACTCATCGCACAAAGTATTTACTAAGCACTCGCTGTGTGCCAGGCCCTGTTCTGAGCACTGATGAGAGAGTAGGGAATGAGACAGACAGAAACCTCTGCCTTGCTGGAGCACCTGCTCTGATGGAGGGTGGATGACTGCAGGGGAGGGGGGATGACTGCACTGGCTGGATTGAAGTTTATTAAACTCCTGCTCCGTGCCAGGCATGCAAAGCCATGGGAGGGACAGTGGTGAGTGACAGTATCAGTGAATTCATTTTCACTTCTATTCGCTGAGTGCTTACAATGCACCAGGAACCATGCTAAGCCCTTTACCTACAATGTCTCATTTTACCCTCACAGCACCCCATGAGGTGGGTGTTATTTATTACTCCCATTTTACACACGAGGAAACAGAGTAAGCAGAAGGGCTGGGATCACATAACCCAGGCTGGTCAGACTCTGAAGGCCAGGCAGTGTGTCCAGTTTCCTGTGTGGGTAAAGGCATGTGAGCATGAATGAGCATGAATGAATGAATCTATGCGGGAATTTCCTCCCCGTGGACTGGCTGGTTTCCTTTGTAGGAGTGCAATCTCAGACACAGATGGCCCAGGTGCTAGGGCTGGTGGCCAAGCAGAACCAGAACAGGAGGAAGGGCCCTTGGACCCTGAAGAGGACCTCTCTGTGAAGCGGCTGCTAGAAGAAGAGCTGTCAAGCCTGCTGGACCCCCACACAGGTAGGGACTCCCCAGGATCACCCCAACCCTGCTTCTGCCCCCATCGTCCCCTCATGTGCCCAGATTGCAGAGAAACAGTCCTTCTGTTTCCAGGGAGGAACCTCAGTGACATTTAATTTCCCTGGAGCCTCAGAAAGTATTCGTTTGTTTAAAGACCAGGATCTACTTTGATTACTAATTTTAAAAATCACCGTAACAATAGCGAACAATTACTGAGTCTTGGCATGTACCAGGCACTGGGAAAGCATCTGATACACATTATCTCACTTTGGCCTCCAAGCAGTCCTTTGAGGTAGATATTATTAGCTCCAATTTACAGATGAGCAAACAGGTTTAAAAAGGGGAAATGGTCTGCTCAAAGTCACCTAGCTCATCAGTGACAGAAGGGTGCCAACACCTGGGCCAGACTGTCCTCAGGAGACTTCCCCCTAACTCCTAAACCACTCAGTTGTATTTCTTTGGGGTATTTAAATCTCCCTTTCACCCTGGGAACTGAATCAACTCTTTAATGTACTAACACTTCTAATTGAAATAAAAAATTTTTTTTATAGAGAAACAATTAGTTTTGACAATACATACATAACGTGAACTTGAATTCACTAATCTGCTAGCTGCCCCGCCCCTGGATATTGGTCAGCCTCGTTTAGGTAACACACCACACGTCTGCCCATCCCTATGCTGTGGTTTGTCTGTTTCTGTAGTTAACAATCTATTTCTCATGTGCTCCATCTGGCTGCCAACATGCTGAAGTCATGGCAGAGACTTCCCTTTCCTTGCTTAAGAAAATACAGCTAACATTTATTGAGCGCTTTCTACGTGCTAGTCCTTGTTCCAAGTACTCATGGGAAAATCTTATGAGATAGGGGCTATTCGTTATCCCCGTTTCATAAAAGAAAAAGCTAAGGGCCAGGGGTGTCTAATAATTTACCCGAGGTTGTACAGCTAATGGTTATTAACACAGGCAGTATGGCTCTAAATGTTAGAGCTGTGTTGTCCATATGGTAGCCACTGCCCACATGTGGCTATTTAAATTTAAATGAATTAAAATTAAAGAAAATGAAATGTGCAGTTCCTCTGTCATACCCGCCACATGTCAAGTGCTCATTGGTCACCTGTGGTTAGGGGATGTAGATTTGGACTCCATCTCCGTCGGCCAGCTGTGGGCTGGAATCTGTGGGCTCAGTTCCCCCCTGGTCCTGCCTCCCCACGGCACAGAGGACACTGAGCACAGCGGGTGTGAGACGTGGGGGACAAGGAAGGAAGAGGGACAGAAGAGCCTTTGCTTTCTCAGGCTGGACCACTGCAAGGCTATTTATGAGCGTGCTTGAGCCTGGGGTCTTGCTGTTTCAGATAAAAGCCCCACCCGAGGATGCGATGATGACGATGTTTTACTGGTTGCATGAACTCATTAAATCTCACAATGACCTAATACGATAAGTACTACTGTCTCACCACTTTGTGAGAGGACAAGGAGGCTCAGAGAGGTTAAGCCCTTTCCCCAAGGTCACACACAACTGACTCTAAGTGGCAAAGCTGGGAAATGACACCCAGGTCTGCCCAGCACCCACCTGCAGCTAGAACTGGTGGATGATGCCGAGTGAATTCACCATCGCTTTTCAGCCATTCTCATCTGCCCCAGTGATTTTCTCATTCCAAGCTTCACTTCTTCTGAAGTTCTCTGACCCTTGTGCAAGGAAAGGCCCGATTCTGTAACACCAAGAGTTCCATTCAACCTTTATGGCCCCAGAGTCTCAGGGAACTAAGGTTTACATTTCCCAAATGTCGAGGGTTACTATTTATGTTCATTCAGTCATTCAACAAACATTCACTAAGTTCCAGGCATGGGGCTAGGCCCCAGGATCCAGCAGGGCAGGGGCCCACGCCTGTCTCACAGCCTGCACAGTCCAGAACCGAATGCAAGACAGAGTTTCATTTACTAATATAAAAAACAACTAGCTCTGCTCTGGAATAACTTTTTCAAATTACAAAAGTAGTATTCGGTTAATGTAGAAAAATATAGCTAAACAAAAAAAGAATAAATCACTTCTGCCCAGGGGTGATTTCAGTTAACACTTTGACATATCTCCTTCCAGTCTTCTATTCTGTGCACAGATTTTAAAGCAGCTCACCTTAGGCAAACATTAAATAAATGTTAAGGTAGATGTTGTTTCCCCTCTCTTTTTTAAAAAGACACTGTTTCTTAACCATGAGACTTATACCTTCCTTTCTTTCCTTTCCCTTGGTCTCTACCATCAGGTCTGGGACCAGTTTTTTGAGATAAGATTTTCTGTTGAAGGGTTGGTGGCATTGGGAATCTAGGGGCAATTTTTTTAATTCCCAGCCACCAAGCTGAGTTGCCCCTGCCACTGTCCCAGTCCCTTTCCTGGGACAGCCCCCAGGCAGACAGCCCCTTTCCAGCCTGACTCTAGGCTCCCTGCAGCTTGAGGGGTGAAGGTGTTGAGGACTCGGGGCCAGGTGTCAACAGTGCAGACCTCAGCAGGCCTGTGCCACAGGTGGGTACCTGGGGTGTCCTGCGGGAGGAAGAGCCACTCTTCAGAGAGTGGGCAGGGCGGTACAGTCACAGGGGTCTTCGAAGTCATCAGACCCAGGGTCAAATCAGGGTTTGGCTGCCTAGCAAACGTGTAGCTTAACTTCTTTGAGCTTTAGTTTCTTCATCCATGAAATAGGTACTCTTGACCTCCAAGATTTGTATGTAGGTTAAACGAAATAAATTGCTTGGCACAGCAGCCCTGTCTAAGAAAAGGGATTTTCCCTCTAACCTCAGCTAGTGGTACCTTACGAGGAGGAGTCACCCCACCCCACCCCACCCCAGGGGCCACAATCTTGGCTGGAATGCAGAAAACACTTAGACCTGAAACACACCGTGGGCCAGACCAGGAAATTCTTCAGAGACAGGCTAATTTCTACTTCTAGGCCTTCCTTCTCCTCCTGCGCCTTCTCCGCTGGCTCGCCGGGTGCTTTGGTGCTTCGTGGCTGCCTTCCTGCCCAGGAGCTTCCCCGCCTGGGCCTCTTCCTTTCCGCCCCACTCTGGCCACCACCCCCAGCCCGTGTGCCCTGCCCCCTCCCATTTCCCTTCCCTTCTTTGTCCACGGCCCTTGCCCTGCCCCCAGCCCCGCTTCGCCTCACCCTGTCCCCCTCCCCCCGCAGGCCTGGCCCTGGACCGGCTGAGCGCCCCCGACCCCGCCTGGATGGCGAGGCTGTCCTTGCCGCTCACCACCAACTACCGCGACAACGTGATCTCCCCGGATGCTGCAGCCTCGGAGGAGCCGCGGACCTTCCAGACGTTCGGCAAGGCGGCCGGGCCCGAGCTGAGCCCGACGGGCACGCGGCTGGCCAGCACCTTCCTGTCGGAGATGAGCTCGCTGTTGGAGATGCTGCTGGAGCAGCGCTCCGGCGTGCCCGTGGAGGCCGCCTCCGAGGCGCTGCGGCGCCTCTCCGTCTGCGGGAGGACCCTCAGTCTAGACCTGGCCACCAGCGGGGCCTCGGGCTCCGAAGCGCAGGGGGGCCCTGGCGGAAAGAGCGGAGCTGATGGCAGGAGCGGCAGCTGCAGCAGCAGCAGGTGCCTGTGAACGCACCTTGGACGCCTCTGGATCCAAGAACCAGCGGCCCTGGGAGATGTCAGGGGGCCCAGGCCCAGAGGATCCCGGGACATGCGCTGGTTCCTAAAATCTTGGAACTCACCAAGCAGAGATGGCCCCAGAACTTTAGGGTGACTGATGCTGCCCCCACAGTGGAGGCTGGGCCCCCAGGACTAACAGCCGACAGACCAAAGCAGCCCCTGTAATGGGCTCTGAATTTTTTGGAGGACAGGGACAGTTTGTGGCTGAGATAAGTGTTTGCTGGCAAAACACATGTAGAAGGCAAAGAGTCAGTCCTCCCGCAGAACAGATGCCACAGAGTGTGACAAGCAGGGAAGGATGGCCGTCTTGGATACTGGGGGTGGGGAGCTGGGTCCTGGGACACCAGGCGATGCTCTCCGACCTACTAATAAAGGAAAAGCAGTGGCTCGTTCTCCTGTTTGCACCTGCCAAGAGGAAGGAGGGAAGAGTAATAGAGTGAGGGTTCTTTGTCATCCAATCCCTGGCAAGAAAGTCATGCTGGGCCTGGACAAGAATGGGGCACCTTGGTGCACAGTGGCAGGTGCACAGATGACGGACACGTGTGCTCTTGACCTCATTCCTCTATCACTATGTTATCAAATAATCTGCTTCTTAGCTGGAAAATTAGGGCTAAGAAAAGCATGACTGTTTACAGAGCATTTACAGGAGCCAGGCACCAGGCTTTACAATAGGATTTAACTCAATTTTCTAACAATCCTGTGAGGGAGGCGTCATTATGCCCATTTCACAGATAAGGATACAAGGCTTGGAGAGGGTGAGTGTCTTTCCCAAGATCAAACAGGGAGTAGAAGCAGAGTCAGGATTTGGACCCAGGCTGGTCCAGCACTAAAACCTGTGCCCTCAACCTTGACACTAGACTGCCAGCCAAGGACAGGAAAAGGAAGAGCCCTGGAGGTGAGCGTTTGCCAGCAGTGGACTTGCCTGAGCTCCCCTTGGGAAACACTGCTGAAACGAACATTCCCAAAGTCATGCAGGCCCTGACACATCTCTGCACCTGCAAGCACAGGGCGAAAGGAACTTGGATCCGATGTGATGCAAGTCCCCTCCCCTGTCCTTTCCCAGCGAGTAGCCTTCGCGTGCAGAACGCATCTTTCCCGACCCCCATCTGTGGGTAAACTTTCCTCTGTCATTGCAGGTTTGGGCCTGTGAATTCAGGCCCCAGAGGACACTGTGTGAACTGGGGCTGTGAAATTGGCACTGACAGCAGCCAGTGTTTCAGGGGAGGGGAAAGTGAAGAAACAGCAGATATTTTCCCAAGGCTCAGCCTTATAATGTTCCCGGAAATTTTCAAGCACTCATTCAGCTAGCTTCTGAATAGCACAGGGCTGTCCTGGACACTGAAGGCAAAATGTCCTCTGTCTGCTCCTCCTTTTGTCCTCTCTTGGAGCTCAGTGCCCATGGTCACTGTCCACAGAAATGGGCCAAACATATTCCCAACTAGAGATAATGAACATCATACATACCTGGAATATAGTATAGCATCATTATTCCATTTTACAGATGAGAAAAATGAGGTTCCCAAAAGTTAAGTGCTTCAGGGGTGAGGTCTCTGGGTCTCTGATCACCTCACTCCAGGACAGAGTGATTTTCTTGTAACATCTATGATTTTCGAGCTGGTGCACAGAGCTGTTGGGTTCTGCAGGCCAATGACAGAGGCTGGGGGAAACCAAGCAGGCAGGGTCTCCAGGCTGCCCAGCCAGGTGCCTGGCACAAAGTGATACTTGATGAATACTTGCTGAATGGGAGAATGAATGAATAAATAGGTCAATAAATGCTCAGAGTCCCCTTTTATCCATATTGGAACTCCAGGTAGAACTTCATTAGAAAAAAATGGTTCCATTATGTAAAAGTCAAGTCTGAAAACCAAAGTACTCGAGTAGACCAAACTGGACCCCCCCCCCAATTACCAGTGCATTTTCAGTGCAGAGCTGATGTTGGGGGGTGGTAGAGAGAAGAGATGGGGAGGAGTAATCTAAGGAAGCTGGAACCACAGCTGGCACTGGATCATTGAATACCTGGGACCACTGCATCACTCTAATTAAAAAGTCCTAAATCTGTACCTTGGGCCCTCTGAACACTAGGCAAAACTTTGTATAGAGGCATTTTCTAGGCAGAAGATACAAAGTTCACATCAGATTCTCAAAGGAACATGTGACTTATAAAAGGTTATGCAGCACTGCTCTAAGATACTATCTAAACCTCCAGAGACATGGGCCATTAGTCATAAGGAGTCCAAACTTTATCTATTTCAACTCATTTTATAGCCAAGGATATAGAAGGAAATGGTGGACAACTTGCCCAAGGCCACCTGGCAGGTGCGTGGCAGAGCTAGCATTTGGATATGGGATTTAGTATGGCCGTCTACTATAATGTCAGGGGTTCTTAACCTGGGCTCCTTGGTTGGGCTTCAGGATCTATGAACCTACTGAATTGTGTGCAAAATTGGGAGGATTTGCATTTTTCTATGGGAAGGAGTAAGGTGCTTTCATCAGATTCTCAAAGGAGTCTAGGACCTAAATAAGATTAGGGACCACTGCAGTCCTCTAGGCGGGTCTGCAGCTCGGCCTCCCCTGCACCAGCCGGAGAACCCACGGGCAGAGCTGTTCCTGTTCTGAGGCAGCTGAATTCTGATCAGGGTTGGGGTATGTGTTTGTGAGTGTCGGTGTTCTTCCTGGTGCCATGTGTCCCCGCCCGGCATGCTGATGCCAGCATTTTTCCCAGTAACAGCCTGAGAGAGAGACAGTGTGTATGGTAACAGAACTGGGTGTGCTGAACAGGAAGGTTACAGAAACTTCTTGACATCAGCCAAGATGTCAAAGCTGAGACTTTGGACATGCTCAAAACAGTTTCCACCAAGATGAGCTCTGTCCCCTGGGAGACTAAGGGAGCAGGCAGGCGAGCCAGCAGGCACTCAGTTAAATGTCGTCTTAATTTGGAAAGCACAGAGGGACATTTTTTATCAATAGTCAGCTGTTCTCTAGCACCAGGAGTACAATGCAGTGCTCACCCAGAGCCTGCGGGCAGCTCGGAGATTGACAGGCAGCCTCCTTGTCTGTCACCCAGCTTCAGTTTGGCAGCTCACTGACCCTACCTCTCCTCTGGCTGAAACAAGAGTGAGGTGGCAACCACTACCCTTGGGACTCTGGAGTGAACCAAATCCCAAAAAGAGAAGACAGGAAGGGGAGGAGGGAGTCTTAGCACAGGTTCAACCTGGCACATAGTGTGTGCCTAGAAAATAGGTCAGCGTTCTCTAGCCCCCACTAAGTTTTGGGTACAATTGAGGAGTGGGACATGATCAGAAGTACCCATTCAACAAACATTTTGTATGCATTGAATAATTACTAAATGCCAGAAGTAGCACAAAAAATGACAGTGGGAGGAGGGAGTATACAGAATTCATTCATTCAAATTATTTAAAGCACTCACTATGTGCTTGCTGGGCATTGGGAAGAGAGGGGAGATGCATATCATCGCTCACTCATTTGCTAAATAAATATTTACTGAACATCTACTAAGTACCCTGCACTGCACCGGAGATACAGTGAACCAAATAGCCTTTCCCACAGTAGTGTCAGGGCTCCCTGAAAACAGCATCTCAGGATAGGGAAACTGAGGCAGCAGAGCTCCGCATGAAGGTCTCATTGCTGAGAGTATCAGGCCCCAAAACTTGGGCCATGCAGCATCCTGACCCAGGCTGGCCCTGCTGACAGGGCCACCTCCCTGTCCTCCTCGCACATGTCCTCTCAGGGCACTAATGATGAGTCATTAATAACGGAATTTTAATGGCAAAAGCACAGCAGTTCCTGGGCTGGTGAGGCCCATCCCCTGGGGCTGTCGCGGCAGTGACTGAACAGCCAAAGATTTCTGGTCCCTTGACAATACCTCTCTCACAACTCTTCCACCCTTCCCTCTCCGCAATGAGAGGCCCTTCCTTTTTAAATTGGACAGGTTAAAAATATTCCACCCCTACCCTTGGCACTCCAAATTGAACCAGTATTTAACTGCGTGGCAATTAAGAGGGCCGTCACCACAGGACACCCAGTGTCCACGACTGTCTGAACTGCCCCTTGGCCCCAGGCATGGCTAGGAGGAAGCCACAATCAGAGAACCTAAAAGGACAAGCAGGGGGCAGGGGCTGGGGAGCGGGGCTCCATGGGGAGGGCAGGTGGTGACATTTTGCACAGAGGGTGCCCCAGGAAGGCTCGAAAGCAATCTGCTGGGAGTTGGGCTCTGTGCACAGTTCAGCGAGGGAGACATCGGGTTAATCCAGTTCTTTACTGTAGGACTTCTTGGAACCTCCAATATGCTGACGCGTATCGTGAATCTATAAAAAGGGGACGTCTGGTGTAGCGTTTCCCAAACTTATTTGACCACAGAAACCTTTTTTTTTGGCGGAGATTAGTGCGCTCATGGCTGAAAACCCTGAGCTTTGGCCAACGTGCACCAAGTCCCTACCCTGCACGGGGCACTGCACTAAGTGTGGGGATGCTGGAAGACACAGATGAGGTCCCTGCTCCCAAGGAGCGCCACCTGTGGGAGGCAGCCATGTGCAGGACAGCCCTGGAAAGGGAGCAGGGGGCAGGGGAGGCACTGGAGCTAGAGGCAGCTCGGCCGGGCCCCAGCCCCCAGCGGTGAGGGAAAGTGAGGCAGGGGGCACTCGGAAGCTGGGAGAGGGGGGGTGGGCAGCAGAGGAGGAAAAATGGGCAATTCCTCCGGCCCTGCAAATCCACCCATCTTTGAACTGGCCAAGCCGGTTGGCCCTTCCCATTCAAACAGTCACCAGAGTGGGGGGGGGCCCTCAGTCACTGCCACCACCCCCACCCTAACCACATCTATGCTATTGAACTTGGGCTGACATCCAGGAGCCAGGGAACAGCTATTCACAAATTCAGTAATTGGACTCATTAGTGTTGACTCAGAAATCATTTTTTTCTAGGTCTCTCTCTTGGAGAAGCTTTTAAGACCCTTTAAATTAGTTAATGGAGAGTTTAGAGATGAGGACGGAGCCTTGGCTTTCAGCTCCCCCGACCATCTCCGGCTCCCCAGTACACTCAAGGGCGAGAGTGGAAGATAATCCAATATCTTTTATTAAACACACAGACATTTCTGGCATACCTTTCCCAAAAGAGGACCTCAAAATCTACACTCCCCTGCTCCAAGCCTCCCAGTGCTCAATCTCCACTTGCTCCCTCACATCAGTAGGATGATAATAAGGCTTTCACATACAATTACAGTGTGAACTGGTGGAAAAGAAACGTGGGCCAGGAGTCAGGAGGCGCGGCCCTCACCCAGCCCGGCGACTCTAAGCCATGCAGCCCCCGGCACCGATCACTCTGCCTCCCCGGGCCTAGTGAACACCAAGGTCCTTTCTGCAGCGAAAGCCCTGACATTCATGCTGCACGGGAGGAGGGCGACACCCCTGCCCCTGGTCTGCAACTGAGGAAACAATGTAACAAGTCAAGGTGACATGGCCAGGCAAGTTGCAGAGCCAGAACCTGGGTCTTCACACACTTTCCTCTTCTTTACTGTGCTGGGGCAGGTGCTTAAGGTTTTTGGGAAGGTGGCTGGATAACTGGCCTCTTCTTTGGGACTCAAGTTGTGGGTCCATCTTTAGGGCTCAAGTGAGTTCTGAAAAAGTCAAGCAGATACATCCAGGGGTTTAGGCAAGAAATTCCTTCCTTTCAAATCAAAGGCGCAATGAAAACGATCCTGAATCCATGGGGGACAAAGGCGAATGCTGGAGCTACTGCTGGGGACAACGCGTTCAGTGTTTCCCAAGTGTCAGCCACTCATGGAACCACGCCATGATTTTTGCCACCTCTCTCCTTTTTGCTATTTTTCTTTAAATTGATTCATTTTTTTTTTTTTTTTTTTTTTTTTGAGACAGGGTCTTGCTCTGTTGCCCGGGCTAGAGTACAGTGGCATCATTATAGCTCACAGCAACCTCAAACTCCTAGTCTTAAGCTGTCCTCCCACCGCTTAACCTTCTGAGTAGCTGAGACTACAGGCGAGTGCCACCATGTCTAGCATATTTTTTAAAATTTTTTGTAGACACAGGGTCTAACTATGTTGCTTGGGCTGGTCTCAAACTCCTGGCCTCAAGCGATCTTTCACTTCAGCCTCCTAAAGTACTAGGATTACAGGCATGAGCCACTGCGCCTGGCCCACTATTTTTTTGTTAAAGTTAACTTTATCCTAGGCATAACATCTGTAAAACTATAGGTCAATATGCTAGTCATATTTTCATATATTAAATATATAACTATTAAAATAAAAAATATTAATTTGAATACCATCTAAGATCATCTTGTAAACCATCAGACAGGTACACACATCAGACACTGGCAAACAATGGTATAGCTTAAGTGTGAGGAAACTGAGGCACAGGGAGGGCGAAGGTAAGTGATTTGCTCAAAGACAAAGGCCAAGGTGAGGACCAGGGTCTCTGGACTCTTCAGTAGAGTTTTTCTCAGGTCATCGGATGAATCCTTTTGGTGCACAGACCAGAAAGGACTGTGAAGGCATCCAAGGCTCATCTGTGAGGCTACCAAGTGGGGGGAAAGGTCAAAGTCATTTATTAGCTATGCACTTGAAATTGCTTAGGAACCTGTGCTCCCACTAGAAAGGGAAACTGACACACTTTTTGTCATCCAACCTCTTGGCTCTCCAGGTTCCTAAGAGGCACCACCAACTGTGTTTTATCTCACCTTAGCCGAAACCCAGTCTTACGAGACTCCTTTCCAAGGGGCTGGGGTGTGGGGGCATAGCGCTGCTGGGGACTCCAGGGTTGGCTCCGAGATGTCCACTTCTGAAGAGGAGGCCAAGGTTCCCTGTGCTTGAGGCGTGTGGGAGGCGGGAGGTTCCTGACAGCAGGGTATTCAGGCTGCAGAGGGAGGGGCTGGAGAACGACTTCAATCCTTTAACTGCCAGGACGCTGGACCCCAGGGCTACAAGAAGAGGTGAGAGCAACTCTTAACTCATGCTATATTCTTGAACTTCTACTTTGGAGTAACAACTCCTTCAAGGGCTTGGTTCCCTCTGGCCTTGTTAACTCAGCCCAACCCCAGTGGCTCTCAGAGCCCCAGCAGGGGAATTCAGACAGCCTCAGGACATTATCTCTCCTAAAAAAATCATCAGAGTTGCCACCATTTATTCAGTACCTACTGTGTGTCAGGCTGTGCTAAGCCCTTTACAGCATCTCATTTAACCCTCACAAGAACCTAATGAGTTAGGTTACTTTTACTTTTAGAGAAACTGAGGCTCAAAGCCATGGAGTCAATGTTCAGTTGACAGCTGAAGCTAAAACTCAGGTTTCTCTGACTCTAAAAGCTGTGCTCTTAACCACCACTGGGGTCAGAAATGACAAGGAGACCAGGGGCTACTGCCACCACCTTCTCTGTCACAGGGTACTGAGCTTAGGGGCAGGACCCTGTTGGCTCCGACTTGCATCTGTACCTGCTGCCTCCGTGGAAAAGAGAGTCCGAACCCTCTCCTGGGCGGGCTCGTTTCCCAGAGCCGCCGCCTGCCGGTAACACCGCAAGGCCTCTCTCAGATTCCTCTGCACGCCGAGGCCTTTCTCATAGCAAATTCCCAAGTGGTACCTGCTCTGTGAGTCCTAAGGGAGAAGAAAATGGACAGACAGACACATGCAGAAATGAGGACCTAGGACACTGACGCAGGAGCACGCTAGGGCTTATCCTTGCAGGGTCGAGGCCCAGCCCCGGCCCGCCCCCCACAGCGAGGGATCCCAGTGATGAACCCCTGGAGGCCCAGAGCTTGCCCAGCACAGACGAGACGGGAGCCCTCCACCAGGGGGATTCCAGCCACAGCAGTACGGAAAGTTCTCTCGCCGAGGCTGGCTGAAAGTATGCAGAAGTGAAGGCTACAGGAAACAGCCCCCAGGGGACTCCCTGAGGCAGGCTCCTACTGTCCTGACAGAGCAAGCAGGCAGGGTGGAGGGTCGGCTTCTCCAGGGCCCTGCACACCTTCCTGAAGCTCTGCCTGAGCGGCTGCAAAGCATAAATCACAGAGAACGTGTTTCTCGTCCTTCAAAAAGCTAAGCCCTTTGCCCACAGCTCTGGGTCCTCTCCTCTCACTGAGAACTGTGCTCTTCTGAGAGGCAGGATCCAGCAGGGGTTGGGCGCCCAGCTGTTCAGCCAGACTGCCTGGGTTCCAATCTCAGCTCCACCACTTACCAGCTGTGTGACCTCAGGCATGTTACTGGAAGGCTCAGTGCCTCAGTTTCCTCGCCCATAAACTGGGGACAATAATAGCACCTACTGTATTAGGTTGTTGTAAGGATTAAATGTGTTACTACGTAAAAAGTGCCTAGACTAGTGCTGTTATTATCGTCCCCTGCAGTCGCCCCCATCAGCAATCTCTCCCGCTCTACTAGAACACTGTCATCATAGTCACTCTCTCAACTTAAAAAAACAAAACACTGTTGACTCCCAACCATGGTCTCATTTCTTTCCTACCCTTCACAGTCAAATTTCTGGAGAGGCTGAGCCCTCACTTCTGGAACATGCAGGCCAAGGTCTTGCCAATATGATGGACTCATGGCTACAGGCTACAGGCTACAGGCCGGGTTACGACACACTCAGCCCTGCGACGCCGGTTGGTGCAAACCCAGGAAGACACAATTCCTTGTGGGGTAGGGAAGTGTGAGGTCTGTATCCCAGCACACTCACATAACAGGTGACAGACATCCTTTTGTGCATTCTCCTCTTAGCATGCCGGTCTGATTAAAGTGGCCAGGGTGCCCCTGGGCTTGCCCAGCAGAGAGACACGCAGGACCGCCCAGCCTGAGGAAGCTGTGTAGGGCTACTACAAGGAAAGGCGGGCACAGAGACCAGTACTGATTGGGGACTTCATTCCCCAGTTGACAGCTACTACAGATATTTTGGGCAACACAGAGTGGAGAAGGAAAAGTATTCTCACGTCTAAGTTCAATGAAGCTATACGTTTGGCCAAAAAAACAAAGGAAGCAGTAGCTACCTGTGTAGGGAAATTATACTATGTGCATATTGCTTGCTTTAATCCAGGACTCCGGGTCCTTTAAGATGCAACTCAAAAAATATGCTGGTCAAAAACACTTGAGGAATACAGCAAACCAGAGATTGCCTTCACAGTGATTCACAGTGACATAAAGCTTTGAGATTTCCTGCATTAAAGATAATGGTTTAACTCAGTATTTCCCAAATCCAGTCAACCATTTTTTCCCTTCATATTATTTGTTTTTTTTTTTATTTTATTTTTTTTTTATATATATATTTTAGCTGTCTATATAATTTCTTTCTATTTTTAGTAGAGATGGGGTCTCGCTCTTGCTCAGGCTGGTCTCGAACTCCTGAGCTCAAACGATCCGCCCACCTCGGCCTCCCAGAGTGCTAGGATTACAGGCGTGAGCCACCGTGCCCGGCCTCTTCATATTATTTGTAAATGTCCTGTGGAACAAATGCTCCACGGAACAAACTCTGGGTCGCACTGCCTGAATGCCAATGCCCCCAGTTCATGGAAGAGACAGGCCCCCCCCCCCCCCCCCCCGCCCAAACTGCTCAGTGTCTCCACCTCGTGTGTCTTCTGACGAGACACTGAGCTTCCGCCACTCATAATGATGCACTTCTCACGTGTACAGCTTACGGAGTGCTCTCACACCTGTTATCTACCTAGGTTTTGATCCTCACGACAGTGCTGTGAAGTAGTGGACAGGCAAGGAAGGCATTATTATGCCGACTTTAAAGGCAAGGAAACAGGTTTGAATCAAGAAATGCCAAGAGGACAACAGCCCTGCTTTGTAGCATTTAGCCATTCTGTGGTGCGAATACTCCCACCAGAGGATTCTAAGCTACCAAGAGCTCTCACAGCTGGTGCAAGGCAGCTCCAGCACACCACTGGGCCTGCCCAAGGACACACAGTAGGTCAGCAAGAGCTAAGGCTTGAAGCCAGCCTAACGCTCCTGTCAAATGATCTTCTAAGCACAGAACTCAGTACCAGTTCCAAAATCTCTTCTCTTATCAGACTCAGTCCCCAACATGCGTGGATACCAGGGATCTCATACCCCATTGCTGGCCGCAAGCCAAAGATACTTCACAGCTCTCTGCTCGTCCAGGTATGGCTCCTTGGTGAAAAGCACTCCGAGGAAAGCCTGGGCCTACGGTCAAGGAGGAAGGAAAAAAGGTACCTAGGTCACTTTCAGGCTCCACATGTCCCAGGGACTTCAGATGGACCCTGCCAATGGCACTCACCTCTCTCAAGCCCGAGTCTGCAGCCTGCCTCAGCATGGACACTGCCCTCTGCTGCTCAGGGCCCCATGAGGAGGCTGGGTCTCGCAGCAGGCACCTGGCACAGCGGTACTGAGCCAGGCTGTGGCCCTGGCTGGCAGCCAATTGGTAATAAAGGACCGCCTGGGGCAAAGGGAGAGACACCCTGTCAGCTGGCAACTCTGTAAGTACTTTCTTCTTTGCGTGAAATTTGAAAATATTATTTTAATTAAATAATACATAAGCATTATAGATTAGTCAGAAAATACAGACAAGCCAAAATTTAAAAATATAAAACAAAAATAGAAACATAAAATCCCAAGAAATCCTGCCTCCTAAGGATCATTCTGTTAAAATTTTAGTATACAGCTTTGCAAATTTCTTCCCACATATATATGTGTTATATACACACGCATATACATTATATATATATTCGCACACATATTTAAGTGTGTATATATATAGAGAGAGAACTGGATCGTACTATACTATTTTGCAACCTATTTTTTTACTTAGCAATACACTATGAATGTCTTTCCTTGCCAATATAGATCTAGCACATCATTTTTAAGGCCAAAATACAAATACAGATGTAATTAACCGGTTTTCCTTTTTTTAGAGAAAGGGTCTCACCTAGGCTGGTATGCAGTGGCCCAATCATAGCTCACTGTAACCTCAAACTCCTAGGCTCAGGCAATCCTCCTGTCTCAGCCTCCCGAGTAGCTGGGACCACAGGGGTGCATCACCATGCCCCGCTAACTTTTTTATTTTTTTGTAGAGATGGGTCTCACTATGTTGTCCAGGCTAGTCTTGAACTCCTGGCCTTAAGTGATCCTCCTACCTCAGCCTCCCAAAGTGCTGGGATTATAGGTGCGAACCATTGTGCCCAACCACAACCAGTTTTCTACTAAAAGAACTTTAAGTTGCTTTCCCTTTTTTTGCCTTCACATACAACTCTAAGAAATACATTATCATATATAATCTCTTTGTGTACTTATCCTACTTTTTAAAAATGAATTAATCCAATCACCATAGTGCTGTTCTAACCTCTGACGATATAATCGCAAAGAAGAAAGGCAAAATCCCTGCCCTTCTTGAGTTTTCAGTCTAAATTCCCAGAAGCTAGAGTTTCTTCCTTATTTGTCTCTCGAAGCTGGGCTGGAACCAAGTGGAGGAGAGAAGCTGAACTTTCCCCCATCCCTGCCCACTACTCATTTTTAGAGATCACTCTGGGCAGCCCGGTACAGGGTATAGGCCGGGGGGTGGGCAGGGGACGACGTGCAGTACCTTGCTAATGTCCCTGGGGGTGCCTCTGCCATGCTCATGACACAAACCCGCGTTGTACTGTGCTTTGCTGTAGCCACGGTCTGCAGCTTTCTTGAAGTAAGAAAAGCCTGCCATGTAGTCCCCATTCCTCATGTTCTCTGTCCCTGTAAGAAAGCACAGGGCACAAACACTCACAGCTTTCTCTGTGAACTTCCCCACTTCCTCAGCCAGACATCTATAGGTTCATCATCTGATCCCAGACTCCTTCCTTCCTTTTTTTTGAAACAGAGTCTTGCTAGAGTGCTGTGGCATCAGCCTAGCTCACGGCAACCTCAAACTCCTGGCCTCAAGCGATCCTCCTGCCTCAGCCTCCCGAGTAGCTGGAACTACAGGCACGTGCCACCGTGCCCAGCTAGTTTTTTCTATTTTTAGTAGAGATGGGGTCTTGCTCTTGCTCAAGCTGGTCTGGAACTCCTGACCTCAAGCAATCCTCCCAACTCGGCCTCCCAGAGTGCTAGGATTACAGGCGTGAGCCACCTAATCCGACCCTTCCTTCCTTTTTTGTGCTGGACACTTTGCATATATTCCTATCCTCTGCATATTTCACTGGTTTGCCATCTGCGTTAGTGGGTTCTGCCTTCCTATAAACATTCCTCCACCTCTTGGTAACAGCTTCCAGATTTGCCTTAGGGAACAACCCCTCCCCCAGTGCTGTCAATCAATGTGCCTGCACTCTTCCCAACCAAGGAGATTCTCAGGAATCTGAATCTTGATCTTGTTGGGACAAGAAGAGAAAACAGTCCTTGTGGGTTTATTCTGATAGTAACAGTCTGAAGATAACTGTCTATCAGATGCTGCCCACTGGGTCTCTGGAGCTTCCCTGATTCCTGTCCTTTCAGAGGCTTGGCAGGTCAATAAATCCCAATAGAGTCCTTCTGTGCTTAAGTTAGCCAGACTGCGTTTAGGTTGCTTGTAACCAGCAAACCCTAACTGATGCAAGTGATACTGCTAATTCTGTTTTGCGAGGAAACTGGGAGCGGTGATATAAGACAGCCGAGATCTGAATGCAGGTATGTCCAACTCCAAAGCCCAAGCTCTTTCCATTGTCCAAACAAAAATGAAACAGGAAAGGAGCAGGGCACAGCCAATTCTCAACTCTAAGCCTTTGCTCAAACTGCCTCTCCTGCCTGGGATCTCTCTTTCTGCCTCCTCCTCGGGCCTCCCACCCTTCTTCTGCTCTAGAAACTTCCGACCACACTCAGGCTTTACTTTTTTGGCACCTACTTAATATACCAAGCCTTTTTCTATGAACTAAATTGTTTCAAGAGTACAAGTCCTGTCTCCTCAATTAGACTGCAAAATCCTGGAGGCAGAAACAGAAAAAGAATGTAGAAGAAATAACTTTTTGCATGGGATGAAAGCTCTATACAAATGCAAAATATGATTATGGCTTATGCTCCCTTTGTGCTCTGCCACAGTGCTTAGCACTTGCTGAATAAATGAATATGTGAATGAAGGAATGGGTAAGAAAATTCTTAGAAGAGACTGTCGGCCCATCAAAATTACAAAAAGCTAATGAAGTAGAAGCCAGGTTCCATTCAGCCACCAGGGAATTACATAAAGCTGCCTCCCTGCTGCCTGAAAACTTACTGTCCAGGGTTGACAGAGCCCTATGTCCTTGAGGAGAAGAGTCAAGAGGGCAAAGGATCCCACCCTGTCCCCATTCCCCACCTGGCTCCATTGATATACCCTAATCCAGCTCTTCTTCTCAGTCTCCTCTTCCTCTAGCCTAGACCACACCTCCAACCTGTTTTGCTTAGCGCTCAGTAATATCTCCTACTACCTGGTCTCCTGTTTTCCCTCTGGCATCCCTACAATCCACGTGTGTCTATACAACAGCCAGACAGATCTTTGGAAAAGTAAATCAGACCATGTTACTGCCCATCTTCCTGCTCCTGCTTAAAACCCTCCAATGCCTTCCTGTCTCACCTAGAAAATCCACACCCTTTACCTTGGCTCAGAAGGCCTCATCTGAATTGGCCTGCTTCTCTGTCTTCATCTCCTTCCACTCTTCCTGAGATCTCTAAGCTCCAGCCACATTCACCTTTCTTTTTTTCCTTTCACAATCAAAATTCAATCCTGCCACAGGACCTTTACACTGCTGTTCCCTCCACTTAGAAAGCTCTTTCTCCAGATGGAAACAAGAGTGGCTTGTTTTGTCAGTCAAGTCTTAGCTCAAGGGTTTTCAGTGAAGACTTCCAAATCAAACGTTGCTCCTGGCCCAAATCACTAACACATCCCCTTGTTTCATTTTCTTCACAACATTTATCACCACCTGAAATTCTTTTTATTTGTTTGCCAATGTATTGTTTTTCTCTCCTTCAAGTCACGTGTCAGCTCCCTGAGAGTAAGAACTTTGTCTTGTGAATCACTGTATCTCTGGCACCTAAAACAGGGCCTAGCAAAAGGTAAATGCTCAATCAATGTGTTCTGAATGAATCCCAGCCTTTCACCCATCTGCCCACTAGGCTCCAAAAGATGCTTCCCGGAGTTTGAGTCTCCACATTAGAAGGCCTGAAACTTGAGCCAGGTCACTACGGAGACCAGAATAAATGATGGAGGGGTGTTTGGAGTCTCCAGATGTGGGCAAGAGGTTCCTATTCACCCACTCAAGGGCCTGCTCTAAACTGCAGGAGCCTGATCTTTCCTACCTGTGATAGCCAATGCCAGGTGTCCTCCAAGATTGATTTCCTCCTCCTTACATAGTAACAGAATTTTTAGGTAAGTACATGGTTATTCAGATAAAGATGACATTTCCAGCTTCCTCTATGACTGGGTGTGGCCACAAGCCTACATTCAGGACAAAGATCTGTGTAACTTCTAGGTCATGTCCTTAAAGTCCCTAAAGGAGAGGTCCTTTAGCCTCCCCACCTTCTTCCTTCCAGCTGGCTACAATACGGATATGAGGGCAGGAGCTGGAACAGCCAAACTGGAGCTCAAGGTGGGAGGCAGTTCCAAGAATGGCAGGACACACTTGAATAAGAATGGGTCCCTGACACCACTGAGCCACCATGCCAGATTTGGTCTACCTACCTGGGAGAAAATAAAATCTCTCTAGTTTAAACCACTCCCTACTCTGACTGTATTTGACCCACCCCATACCCTTTCCAATTTTTCATCCTCCTGCCTTGAGGCAGGATCCATTCAGTTACCCAGGAAGTTGAAAGCAATGGAAACACTGAGCTGGAAGAGCTGCTGAATGGAAGTCACGGCCTCCTCAAGGGAAAGAGTTTTTGATGTATCTTGTTCCTGGGGAAGGAATACAAAGACTCATCAAGTGATAGTTCCCTGGGATTGCCACCTGCCCAAGAGAATGTTACAGGGTTCCGGGTGACCAACTCTGGATAATACCTTCTTTTGACTAGTGGGCTGAGGCTGGACTGGTTTTGCCTTGGACTCGAAGCTACTACTGGCGTGCAAGAAGCCCAAATCACTGGGATCTGCAAAGAAAGGGCCAACACCCAGCCAGGACACAGCAGAAAGGTGTTACTTCTTTTCTCCTCCTCTCCCAGGCTACCCAGGCTCTCCATCCGGCACCCTTGCCAAGAACCACAATACTCTGAGCCATCCCAGAAGGCATGGGACCTCACAGGAACGACAATTCCCTTATCTGGGAATATGCAGCAGCCAACGTCCATCTGCCCAACTCCCCGCCAGGACCCCCTGCCTTGTGCCAATTCTCCAAGGTGGGGACATACCTTCCTTGGAGGGGTCCCGAGGACCAGCTGCTCTCAAGGAGCTATGTGAGGAGAAGCTCTTGGGCCGAGCTGAGGGTTCTTCCTGGCCCAGCCTGGGTTCCCTGTGGCCAGCGTGCCTGGGAGCTGGGCCGTCAGGGCCGGGGAGAACGTGCCGCCGCAGTGCTGTGAAGAGCCGGCAAGAGCAGTCAGGTCAGAAGGGGATCAGTGCAGCCTGCTCGGGCTTGACTGAGTCCTCCCTCCAGTTTGAGAGACCCTAGGAAGAAGTTTGAAACTCCTGTGACACTTCCTTCACGCTCCTCCTCGTCTATTTCCTTTGCTGGTTTCCCTCCACAGGGGTCTAGAGGGACCTGTATTTATTTATGCTAATCTCCTACCCTAAGCATCAATCACTCCTTCGCTTGAATTCTTCCAGTAGCAGGGAGGCATCTACCTTACTCACTGTTGTAGCCCAGTAACTAGCATTTTCTTTGATGGTGATATCAATAATGATTATCATCATCATAGTAAGGACAAGAACTAATACTTAAACTAGTAATTACTGAGCACTTACTACGTGCCAGGCACTGTTCTAAGTCCTTGACACATATGAACTTATTTAGTCCTTCCAAGAAACCTATGGAGTGGGTTTTATTACCCCACTTTATAGATGAAGACATTGAGGCACAGGGAAGTTAAAATTGACTTGTCCAGGGACACAAGACTAATATGCAGCAGTTCTGGGGCTTCAGCCCTCACCATCTGACTCCAGATCCTCAACTGCTAGGCTGTATTGCCTCTGGATCATGGCATATAATAGGTACTCAATAAAGATTCATTTATTGATGAATGACTGAATGACCTAACTGGCTGACAGCTGGACAGGAAGCCACACCCAGGATCTAAAGTGGTCTGGACTTGTGGGGCTCCCTCCATGGGCGGTGATGGGAGGACGTGGAAAGACACTGAGGAGCAGGTGTGGCTCCCACCCTGGGTGGACAGAACTTCCCCCCATCCCCTTCCTCTGACTTCAGATAGGAAAGGCAAGGAGCTGCTGATGCTTCTTTTCCTGAGGTGTGTCCAGAGATGCTTCCTGGCCCAGAGAAACGCCCAGCCCAGCCCTCCTGTCCCCAGGACTGAGAACTCACAGGAGCACGGTTGCCACAAGGGAAATGACAGGAAACGGTCCAGGGGACTGTGCCAAGAGCAGTGTTCCACTCGCCGAGGTCCTGCTGGCAGGGATGCCTGGAAGTGGATCTGCCTTGCCAGCTGCAGGGCCAGCACAGCCAGAGTGCCCTGGGAAAGACAGCGCATTAGGGACACAGTGCTCCACAAGTCAACTCCTTGAGACCTGGCCTTCAGCTCAACTGTCCTTGCGAAGCCGGGCTGGGGAAGCTCCCCCACTGTGTACTCTCGCAGCACCCAAACTTCTTTTCTGGAGCCCTGATGCCACTGGTACTTACATCATCATCTCTGTAACTATTCATCTAAGGTTTGTCTTTCCTGTTAGTCTCTACACATGATGAGGGCAGGAACCATGTATGTTTTGGTCACCAATGTATCCCTGGTTCCCAGTACAGTAAGATATAGTAGGGACCCAATAAACACATGCTGAATAAATGCATGAGTGACTGACTGAATAAACAAAGTCTAGGCAGGCAAAAAAGATAACATGGTAGGTTGGGACTTAGCAGCAAATGCAGCAACAAGTCAGAGCTCCCCATCAGGCCCACTCTCCAGCCTGGCACAGCCCTTCCCCTCCCCCTAACCAAGCCACCCACCACACACACATCTGCAGGTGTGAGCTTGGTGAGGGTGTTTCTGCTCTGTCAGGTCTGCAGACGACCTGGGCTAGCTCTTATCCCAGTGACTGCTTGGCTTTCCCTGTCTCCACCTGTGTTGTGCTCAGAAAGAGACACCCAGGTACTTATTTGTTGCAACAGGCACTGCATACAGTGGCAAATAGGAAGACACAGTCTCTGCCCTCAGGAAGTTCATATCTTGCCTTGAGAGAGAAAGTCAAAATCCAAGTACACAGAGAAATAAATATAATAACTATCAATTATGGTAACTGCCGAGAAGAGACAAATCAGGGGGTTACATAGAGCACGAGACAGAGGACTGACAGGACAAGAAGTCAGGGAAAGCCTGTCTGTGGGGGTGATGTGTGAGCTAAGGCCAGAAGAGAAGGTACCAGCACTGTAAAGAACAAAAAGTACCCATGGCATTGGGGACAGCTTGTGTGCAGATCGTTTCTTACAAGCAGCAGTGACAGAGCCCAGGGATAGCATCAGGACCTCTAGAATCCAGGTCCAGCTCCAAAAAGGACTCACTGTGGGACTGCCCTAGGGCACAGATCTTCTTTGGCAAAATGGGAAAACACATCCCTCGCCAGCATGCTATGCCCCTAGTGCACATCTCCCAGAGAGAAGTGTCCCCGTCATGGGGACGTACCAGGCTTAGCTCTGCTAATGAAACCAATTTACAGATGAGAAAACTGAGTCCCAGAGAGGTCAAGTCACTTGCCCAAAGTACACAGCATGAAAGCAGCAGGGATGAGATGTGACAGACATGAGAGTGATATGTGTGCCAACTTTTTCAGAATACCTTATAAGCGGAACTTTTACCAAGACCTTTGCCTGAAAGGCAAAGATTCTGCCCGATCAGATCTAGTGTTCACCACTAAGGATCTGACCTTATAGATCAGATTCAACAAATATTTATTGAGCAACTATTATGGGCTAGGCTCTGTACTAGGTGCTTTTACAGGCCATACTAGGTGCAGCAGTGAAGCATGACCTCTAGAGTTAAATCCAGCTCCCCCACTTAATAGCTGTGTGATCTTAAGCATGTAAACTAACATTTTAGAGCCTGAGTTTCCTCATCTATATAATGAAGATTATATTTCCCTAGCAAGATTTTTGTAAGGATCAAACAAGATAATGCATGTATAATACTTTATATTAATAAATAATGCTATTTATTATTTATTATAAGCTTCACGAAGGCAAGAATATATTTACTTTGTTCTCTGCTGTGTTCCTAAGGCCTAGCAAAAATGTGCGGCTCAGAGAAGGTGTTAAATAAATGTTTACCAAATGACATGAGGAAGAAATACATGGTTGGGGGAGGTGTGGGAGGGAGAGCAGCAATATCTCCCTGAATCTGCTCCAATGCTATGGGTTACTCATTGCGTGGACACAACGATGCCCTACCTCTTGTTTCTATATTAGACTATACTTCCATGCAGAATCATTCTCATCCACACTGAAGGTCAAGGAGAGGGCTGGGGAAGCCTTACCCATGATATGGCATCCCACAGGGTGTTTGGGGAGACATGGGCAGACTTCCATTGGAAGGCATCTTTCCATCCATGGGACCTTGGACCACTGCTTCTGCCTGGGCCCTGGGGGCCGGACCTAGATGATGCAATAAGAACTGTCAAGTTCTGTCCAAAATGAAGGCAGGAGGGAGGCCAAAGGAAGAGATGGATGACAGAATGGCAGTGTCTCACCTGTCAAGGTTGGGCACAGGGACCAGCAGGGTGGAGGAGGTAGCCTGCGGCCCATCTGGGCTGGTGGACTTGGCGGTCACCCCCCGGAGGCTGGGTCCCAGCAGACGGGGAAGAGCTGTGCGGAGTAACAAGGATCAGTTTCCTCACCAGGAACAGGATTGAGGCAAAGGCTGCCCCAACAATCTTCTCTCAGACCTGGGACAGAGCCCCATCAGAATTTCTCAGGGTAGAGTGTCTACATTTTGAAAAAGCTCCCATGTGATTCTGACGCCCTCCTACGGCTACCAACCATTGTTCTAAGATGACCAGACATTCATACACACACTCTCGCCCAATGTTTGGGGCTCTTTGTCTTTAAACTCCTCCTCTCTACACTGGCTCTGCCTACTCCATTCGCTTCTAGTCGTCTTTCATTCGCTCCGCCCACCATCTCCTGCTATTTGACTCCTCCCCTTCCAACAGCCCCACCCATATCCTTGAAGCTAAGCTCCACCCTCCACTCACCAGCCCCAACCACAGCTCAAATTCCGCCAGCCCATGACGTCTTGGCCCCGCCCCCTTAAGGCCCCGCCCCTCAGCGCTAACGCCGCTCACTATTGCTTGGGCTGTTTCCTCCCGCCTGCTCCCACCTCCACTTCCGTCTCAGCGGCCCCAGGACGATCTCCGCTCGGACGCCCCTTACCTCGGCCCAGCAGTCCCGGGAGGCGCCACATGTCGTTGCTGGCACCATGGAGAATTTGCAGCCGCAAAAGCGAGGCCAAGCCACGCGACAGCGGCTAGAGTGGCCGCTGCGGAGCCCCGAGTGGCCGAGTCCCCACGGAAGCCCTCAGCCAGCCAATTAGAAAGGAGCCTGACCGGAAAGACGGCGCTCAGCGAGAGGAAGTGGGCGGTGTGGGCGTGTTTTGGGCTGGTCGGGAGGTGAATTGCGACAAGGGCATGGGGATGTGGGCCCAGCTGTCCGTGGGAGAGACGTCCTTTGCCGCGCCCACGCAGAAGCTGGGGTGGCTGGTGGCGAAGCGGAACCGCTTAGAAGCAGGACCGCTGAGAAGCGGGGCCAGAGCTGCTTCGGTGGAGCAAGAGGACCTTGCAGACACCGTGGTGCCGAGAAGGAGGAAAAGGCTTCCCCAGGCCCCAAGGCTAGAGGAGGTGGGCGTATCCAGGCTCCGCGGGTGGAGGAGAGGACCCTTAGGGTCCAACTAAAGAAGCCAGTAGTCCGACCTTTCCGTCCAAGGCCATCTGCTTAGATGCCCTGGCAGGCCCGAAGGCATAGGCGATGAGAAGCTGCGCAGGGCAGGGTTTTCCTTCCGGGTTTTTAACTCTGGCCCGCCTTGGTCTTACTGTATAGGCTCACACAGACCCCCTTTCCCTTTTCTGGGCCACGATAGGGTCAAATGGAATGCCTGGTCCTACGTGGTCTGACAAGCTGAGCTCTTGAGTTGCTCCTTTCAAAATACCACAGAGGAGACAGCACCCACACCCATCAGCACGCACCCTGTTAATCAGAGTACTCATTTTCAGATCTAGCCAATGTGTTTGTGGTCTTTTGTGGAGAAGAATAGTTCCTCATTAACCACACTTGAATCCATGAAATAAAGGAGTTCAAATTGAAATGGAAGGTGTTTAGACTTTCTCCCTCTCCCTTTCCCCAGGTATGTGACTTTTAGGTGGTGGGTGGAAGTCTCTGCCTCGGGTTAAAGAGTACTGGGAGTAACTACTTTTAGACCGAGGCACGTGGTGTGAAAGTGGTATTAATTTGTTAAACAGTTTTTGAGATATATGTCAGCCACCATCCTAGGATCTGAGAAGACAGATGAATAAAGAGCATTAGTGGCATCCAGGAACACATGGTCCAGTGGATTACGAGTGGGTTTGGGGCAAGGCACTAGTGGCTCAAACCTATAATCCCAGCACTTTGGGAGGCCGAGTTGGGAGGATTGCTTGAGGCCAGGAATTGGAGACCAGCCTGGGCAACCTAATAAAACCCTATCTTTAAAAAAAAAAAAAAAAAAAAAGAATGGGCTTTGAGGTCCCACAAATCT
The DNA here is from genome assembly GCF_041146395.1 of Eulemur rufifrons. Taxonomy (NCBI): domain Eukaryota; kingdom Metazoa; phylum Chordata; class Mammalia; order Primates; family Lemuridae; genus Eulemur; species Eulemur rufifrons. The sequence continues at coordinate 8,035,839 of NC_090992.1, read as the reverse complement.
GGGTTTGAATCCCAGCTTTCTTACTTCCTGGCTTTGTTATCTTGTGCAGATTCCTTAACCACACTGAGCCTGGGGTTCTTCGTCTATAAAATAGAATACCTCATGCAATTGTGAGGTTTAAATAAAATGATACGTTAAAAATGTTTAGCAGCCTGAGCAACATAGTGAGAGCCGGTCTCTACAAAAAATTTAAAAATTAGCTGGGTGCGATGGCATGTTCCTGTGGTCCCAGCTACTGGGGAGACTAAGCCAGGAGGATCACTTGAGCCCAGAAGTTTGAGGTTTCAGTGAGCTATGATGATGCCACTGTACTCTCGCCTGGGCAACAGAGCAAGACCCTGTCTTCAAACAAACAAACAAAAATGTTTAGCATAGTTGCTGTGACATAATGTAAATGTAAGTCGCTCCTAATTATAGTAGTAGAGGAGGTAAATAGGCAGTAAGTAGTGAAAGATAATACTCCAATAGAAGCATGAGCAGTGGGTTGTGGGATACCATGGAAGAACTCAGAAAAGTAGTTACATTTGAGCTGGGCCTTTAAATAATGAGTAAGAGTTTGCCAGGTGGAGAAGGGAGAATGGCATTGTAAGCAAAGGAAACAATAAATAAAGGCCCAGAAGTTTGAATATTGAGAAACTATTCAGAAATATCCTTGCTTTGGAACTTGGGACAGCCACCTTTCACATTCTTTGTGTGGCTGTCTCACAATAAAGTAAAAAACAAGTGTGCTGATTGGGCTCTGTTTTTCCTCCTGGGACTTCCTTTCAGACTGTAGTTTGTTTCATTCTCCTAGGCTCAGCCCAATCCCAACTCTTCAGTGAAGGCCTTTTAATTGTTTGAGCTCTCACTGCTCCCTACTTTTCCCAATTCCTGTAGCACTTAATTTCTTACTACACAGATTAGCAGTAATTATATGTTGTCCTGTTACTTAATTATCTCATCTGTGTAAGTCTAGTCTCCCCTGTTCTCTCCCTCAGGGCAGGCGAGGCATTTTCCCATTTTGTGTCCCACATAGGGCTTGGCATAAATTGTCAGCCCACAGAATATAATGCCTGTTGACTTGACTGAACACCGTGTGCTGCTGATGATTACAGCCAAGAGCACCAGAGCCCAATCATGGGATTTACTGGTTTGAGTGGAAATGTATTCATTCCACATACAAACATTCATTGAGAGGCCTCCCTGCTTGAAGCTAGTTGAAAAGCTTTGAAGGAGAGGATAAGGCATCTGTCCCCATGTATTTTAATATAAAATGGCATTATGGCATCTCTTGCCCCCAGCAACCTGAGAACATCAACAGACCACTTGTGTGAGGGTAGACGGCGAGGGCAGCAGGAGGCCACAGCGGATCACCTGTTCAGTGCTGCCACAAGAGCACTGTCAGGAATGGCAACTGCCTGAACTGCCAGGCCCCAAACCACCAGCCATTGTTTTCTGCTCCCAAACTCTGTGTTGTTGGATTGTGGCCCATTCCCTCTACAAAGCCCCTCAAGTTGACTCAATCCCTCTACAAAGGTAAGCTAGCTATCTTACATTGGAAACCTATTGCTCAGATGTCCAGTTAGTCAGCTCTTGTGATGTGTATACATGCTGTTGTGTACTCACCACAGTGAGTACATTTCTTGTTGCCTTTGTTTTTGTTGACATTTTTAATTTGCATTAATCAGATACCTGAGAGCTTATTCAGTGCTGGAGAATGTCCTGAATATATAACAAATAAAAAATGGATCCGGTCCCTGTCCTCATAGAGAAAATAGTCTAGTAGGGCAAACAAAGTCAGTAGACAACTAAAATACAGTGGTGCTTTAGTTATTTACTGTAGCAGAACAAACATTCCAAAATTTAGTAGCTTAAAACAATTTTATTGTCTCTCATAGTTCTGCAAATTGGGCTCAGCTGGGCAATTCTGCTGGTCTCACTTGGGGTCTTTCATGAGGTTGCAGTCAGATGGTGCCTGGTGTCATATGATGACTCAAGTAGGGCACTGGAAAGGCTTGGCCTCTTTCCTTCTCCATGTAGTCTCAGGGCCTCTTTGCTCCACATGGCCTCCCAGCTGGGTAGCTGGACTTCTTACACAGTGACTCAGAGCTTCCAAAAGTACAAAAGTGGAAGCCGCCAGGCTTCGTAAGTCTTAGACCTGGAACAAGCACAGCATCACTTCTGCACTCTCTTGGTTAGAGCAATTCACAGGGCCAGCCCAGAATCAGTGTGGGAGGGGAAGACTCAAGGTCATGGATACTGGGAAGTGTCATTTCGAGGACAGCAAGTGCTATGTGGAGAAAGTACAGGGTGCTGTGCGAACACCCAGGGGAGACCCATAACCTAGGCATGGAAGTCAGGAAGACTGCCTGGAAGCAGCAATATGTAAACTGACAAACCTGAATGGGAGGACTGGGAACTAGCCAGGTGAAGAAGAGGAAGGGAAAGCACAATTTGGGCGGAGGACACAGCTAGTGCAAAGTTCCAGGGAGGCAAAGAAAGCACAATCTAAGATCAGTGTGGCTGTAGCCTTGAGGGAGGCGACGAGGGAATGATGGGATAGTAACAGGCCTTTAGTCTGGCGGGGTAATTGGGGCCAGGTCATAAAGCCTTGTAAGGCCCCTGAGATGTTTGGACTATGTCCTGAAGGCATGGGACACCTAGGAAGGGTTTCAGCAGGGGAGTGACTTAGCCAGGGGCATCCAAGAAAGGTCACTAGCTGCTGTATGGGAGATGGATTGGAGTGGCTCAAGCCCTCATTTTCATTCTGTCCATTCTAAACCAGTGACCTCACTTTCAGCACTGAGAAGGCTGCTTCATCACCTCAGAACTGCTACCAGCTCTTTTTGCTTTTTATTAGTGGGAATTTTCATTCTAAAAGAATGCAGATGCCTTTATCCAAATGTTTTGTTTAATTTCTTTTTAAAATAACATGTCATAGAAAATCTGCTCCCTGGCAGGGATCTGAGCATAGGGTTGGTCAGGTGGTCAAACGATTTATACTTAAGTGTGAAGTGTGTTGAGACAGAGCCTGCTGGTGGGGAGCAGAGAGCGGGCCAAGCTCAGCGGATTTGACACCGCAGATAAATAACGGTTGCTGAAAGAGCGCCTGCTCTAGTAAAAAGTCAAACAGTACTAAAGGCTTGTATCAAAAACCAGCAGACCCCCGCCACATGCTCTCTCCCCTCTAGTCCTGCTCCCTAGGGGCAACTATTTTCAACTCTGTGAAGTTCTGGAAAGCAGCACAGAAGAGCAGAGGGTCTGGAATTGGATTATCTGGCATCCAACACCGCTCTCCCACTTACCAGCCGGTTACCCTGGTCAAGTTAATTATAATATCTTCTACCTTGGTTTCTTTATCCATAAGATGGGAATGATAATTGTAGCCTTCTTATGAGATAACACATTTAAATTGCTGGGCACATGGTCAATAAATGGTAGCTATAAATGAAGATGATGATGAAGAAGAATGTCACTTGAGAGCAGCTGTGAGTACACTTGGACATTAGCCGCACACTATACAAATAAACGTAAGGCATGCTTAGGATTTAGAGGAAATGACAAGAACAGAGGCTCAGTTGGAGAGGTCTGTCTCTTCCCTTTGTTCTGAGGCCAAACTCTGTGTTTGCTTTCAGTCCCATTCCCTTCCTGTCTCCTCTAGAACCTTGTCTCTATATTTACCCTGACCCTCATGCCAAAGCGTTCATCTCTCCGCTAACTTTTTTCTTTCTGCCTGTGAAATATACACAGGCCTTTCCTATCTTGGGGGGCAAATCCTTCACTTGATCCTCCTGCCCTTTTCAGCTACCATTCTGTTTCTTTCTCTCTACTGCCAGATTGCTTAATTAACTCACACGCTGCATTCCTACACGACTCCCTCGCTGTTCAGCCGTGTCTCCCAGCTTCCATCCTGTTCTTCTGACACAGGGGTCGCTAGGGTCATCAAAGACCACCTCATTACCCACCAGTGGGACTTTGCTCAATCCAGCTCCTTGACCCAGAACACTTGACTCGGTTGACCGTCCACTGCTTAAATCTTACACACACAACCTCATCACCCCGCTTCCTCATTTCTGTGGATCGTATCGTTTCCCTAGCCATCCAGGAAAGAAATCTTGAACTCACTGTTGCCTCAACTCTTCCTTCTGTGCCCTCCCCCACATTAGTTTTGACTTTTGTTGCAAATATTAGAAACTCACTGAAGCTAGATTTTGAAAAAGTTTTATTAGGATACAGAGGGGTGGGGGACATCTAATGGACCCCAAGGGCAGGATGCAGCTGGAACCCAGGAAAGACCAGAACTATAGACTCAGGGGCTGACAAAGTGAGCCCTTTCTCTCTAGCTTTCATTCTAGATTTCTCATGATCTGCACAGACACCCCAAAGGTGTCAGACACTCCCACACCCAGCCAGTCACCAGGTCCTGTAAAAATCTCCCTCTTTTGCACCAGGCCCTTGAGCCCATCTCCTCTCCAGCTTGCCCAGTATGGCATTTCCCGTGTTTGTTTACCTCCTGGTCATTCTTCTGTTTCTGTCATTGCTTCTTCCTCCTGACCCCTAGTGCAAGCATTGTCCACATTCCAGTTCTCTTTCTAGTGCTATTTTCTTGAACACCTTCTTGTTGTTGACTCCTGAATGAGAGTATAGTAGTTAAGAGCTTGGGTTCTGGAGTTTCAATGACCTGGGTTGGAATCGTCTGCTACTTTCTAGTTGTGTGAATGTTGGAAACTTACTTGAATTTTTGAGCTTAACTTCCTCATCTGGGAAATGGAGCACATGTAAAGTGCTTAGTTAGCACAGTGCCTGGCACACAGAAAGGACTCAATAAATGGTAACAATTATTAGCCTTGCCTTTGTCCTCTTCATTGAGTTCCAGTCCTGTGTAGACTGCTAGACTTTTCCATTAGATGTCCTGCTGGGACCTCAAATCCATCTGTCAAAATTCTCCAGATACTGGTGGAAGGTGCAACTTTCTGAGCACTGGAGGGTGGGGGAACCTGAAAAAGACAGATGGTCTCATCACATCCTTGAAGATGCTCCCCACCTGACCTCAGCCGGGCCTCAGTGGAGAAGACCCTGAAGACCAGTTCCCTGCAGGCCTCGAAACCCTGTGCTGCCAGACTCTTGGGATCCAGAGGGCAGGCAGGGCTGCCATTAAGAGAGCAAATGGAGGATGTGAATCCAGCCTTTAGAAAAAGCCCGGGGTGGTGAGAGGACGTGTAGCAGGACCAGTGGAGCTTGGAGGTGGGTGAAAAAGGTGAGAGCAACACCCTCAGAGCATCAAGCCGGCTTTAGGCTGGGGCCACCCTCAAGCGCTGGGGATTTGGCGGCGCAGAAGCCAGAACCTGTTTTTAGCTGAGCTGTCGCAGGTCCCCTTTGCCACCCTTGTGAATGTTCCTCATTAAGCTTTATGTGTGAAGCAGGGCTACAGCTTTCTCCTGCCTCTCAGCCCTGCTCTCCCCACTTCCTCTCTGCTCCTGGGTGGCAGCAGTCCTGGCAGGAACCTGGGAGGGGCAGCGCCGCACTCTCACCACGCACAGAACTGGAGTCCTGGGCGGTGGGGAGTGGGGTGGGGTAACCTCACAGCCGTTTGCTCAGAGGCAGCGTGGCCAAGTTGTTCAGAGCTCTGGCTCTGAATCAGAATGTGCCCCTGTTGAATCTTGTTTCTGCCATTACTATCTTTGTGACCCTAGGCAAACTGTTTAAATTCTTTATGCCCCATCTATACAATAGGGATGATAATAGGCCTATCTCATAGTAGCTAGTTTTAGTAAAATAATGCAGGTAAAGCAATTAGCTTACTCCATTTATACCACCTGGAGCCAAGGGCCCTGTCTTTGCAGAAACAGCCACCCCTCTTCCACTCCCCCCCCACCCCGACTGCTGTCTTTAGGCCATCTGTGTTGTTCTCCGTTTGCATGTCCACCTCTGCCTTTGGACTGTGAGCTCCATTGGGTCAGAGAGAGAATTGTATGGGTCTGTGTCCTTGGTGCCCAGCACAGGACCTGGCATACAGACGATCTTAACAAATGCATGTTTATTGTTGGAAGGAACTGGTGAAACACACAGAAGACCAAGGATAACCCAGAGGAGCATCTGAGTGGCCTCAGAGTTCCACTATCCACCCTGGGTCACTCACCACAAATGGAGAGCCTAGGCCAGTGACCGTCCTGGGGGCTGGGGATACTACAATGAATGCGATAGGCTGGGCTCCTGGCCTCCCTCATGGAGTGAACTGTCCAGGGGGTGATGGATGTTAAACATACAGCAAAACTGATGATACCTTTCAACTGGGAACGTTGCTAGTCGGGACAAGCCCAGGCTGCTGTGAGAGCACAGAGCAGAGGGACTGCATTTTGGGAAGGGAGGCATCAGGAAGAGCTTCCTGGATGATGTAACAATGAAACAGTCCAAAGGAAGAGCAGGCTGGGGTGAAGCTGAAGGTGGAAAAGAGTCTTCCACACAGAGGGGGCAGCAATGCAAAGGTCCTGAGGCAAGAGAAGGGAACTAGGCTGCTGGGTGGAAGACGAGATTAACGTAGCTGAAACGCAGTGATGGAGAGGGTCAGGGCCTGTCTAAGGCTGCAGAGCTGTGAGCACTGGTTATGCAGAGCCTTTTAGGCTATGATGAGAATTTGAGCCTTTATCCTAATGATAAAAGTTAACATTTATTCAATTTTATGTATACGACTGTGCTAAGTGCTTTGCATGTTTTCTCATTTACCTTTCACCACTACCCTAGGAACCTGGTGCTATTATTCCCATTTTACAGATGATGAAACCCTGGCTTAGGAAGGTAAACTTGCTCAAGGTCCCGCAGTTGGCCTTTGAGATTTGAACCCAGATATCAGGCTCCAACGCCTTCCCCCGTAAGGCCCCCCGCCCCTCCCCCTGCGTGGCCCGGCCTCAGAGCCAAGTGCAGACTTCTACCGGCACAGCACAGTGCTGCCTGGGTTCCTCTCTCCCCGCTGGTCGCCGCCTGCCTCCCCCAGGAATTGGGGGAACCCACGCACAGGTTCGCCCTGGCCCGATGAGCGCGGGGGCGCCGGGCTTGGCTGCCTGCGCTGGCGCCCACGGCGTCGCCCCGGGCCGGGCCCGCACCCACGTGCCGGCCCCCCGCACCGAGCCGCAGAGCCGCGGAGCGCGGCCGCAGTGCGGGGGGCGCCGGCGTGTGCGCGCTCGTGCGGCCGCCGCAGCTGTGAAGCCCGGAGGGAACCGACCCGGGGAGAGCGGCCCGGGCCGGGGAGGGAGGGCCCCATCCGCGCCCGGCAGGGGGCTCCCGCGCCCCGCGATCCCGGGGCCGAGCCCGCAGCCCCGCTGTTCCTCATCCTTCCTGCATCACGTTCGCTCCAGCCTTGAGGGGGAAAACAGCGTTCGGTTCTGATTAAAAAGGACTATTTTTTAATGGGCTTCATTCTTTATTTCTTTCTGTCCTCTCCCAGGGCTAGAAAGAGGCGGCAGGCGACACCGAGAATCCATTCCAAACGAGCAGCCAAGAGGAGACGCGGCAGCTCCCAGATGTTGATGTTTTGTTTTTTGACATAAATCTTTGCACTCATATGGGAGTTTTCATTGATTCATGTTCCCATCTGCTGAATTTCCTTTTATTTATTTAATATGGCTTTTGGGGGAAATCTTGCTCCGAAGCTCTGGAGGAACATAAACTGTGGCAACCGCTGCACCCCCTCCTCCCTCCTGCAAACCTTGGCTGCTGGGGGAAGGGAGATTCAGAAGCATCCCGCAGAGAGGGCTTGCTCCGCATCCCGTCCTCGTCTTGGGGGGCAGGCGCTCTAGGCCTGTGTTGATGTGGCTGTTCCCCTTCCTGGGGCCTGCCCAAGGCTGTAAACCCGAGAAAGAAGCATCGTGAGAGAATCGGGTCGCATTTAGTCTCTGTTTCTCATCCTTCCTGCCCACCCACAATACCGCCTGCCCTTCAGCTTGAAACACACTACTGTTTTAACAACTTGGAAATCAGGGAAACATCTAACAGTGGATGTCCGCATTACATGTGTTAGCAGCGGTCCCCAACCTTTTCGGCACCAGGGACCGGTTTCATGGAAGACAATTTTCCCACAAACGAGGGTGGGGTGGGGGCCAGGATGGTTTGGGGATGATCCAAGGCATTACATGTATTGTGCAGTCAAACCTCTCTGCTAATGATAATCTGTATTCGCAGCCACTCCCCAGCGGTAGCATCACGACCTCAGCTCCACCTCGGGTCATCAGGCATTAGATTCTCATAAGGTGTGCACAACCTAGAACCTAGATCCCTCCCTCACCCCCTGATGTGCTTGCCCGACTCCTAACAGGCCACGGACCTGGACTGCTCTGCAGCCTGGGAGTTGGGGACTGCAGTGTTAGAGTTTTCCCTCCCACCCCCATCTTGCACAACCCCACCCCAACAGTGATCCTTAGTGATTAAGAACTCTAACTCTGGAGTCAGACGGCATGGGTTGGAATCCTGACTGCTTTCTATGGTGAATTCTTGAGCAAACTAACTTCTCTGAGCCTGGAATTCCTCATCTATAAAATAGGGATAATTATTACTTTTTGCTCAGATACAGATACATTTTACAGATGAGGAAACTGAGGCTGAGAGTAGTTAAGAGAGTTGCCCAACTACAGCAGAGCCAGGAAATACCTCCTAGGTCTTTCTGATCCTCACCCTATCCCACCACCTCTCCTACGTCCTAGACCCCCGACGCTAGCTGCTTCTCCAGGTTTCCCAAGATAAGACTATCTGCCTGGCAGAAAGAGAGAGCCCTCTTTTCTGCTAGGCAGAAGAAGAGACTAGAAGTTAATGGTTTGGAATATCTAAGACTTTAGAACAATATTCATTTAACCTTGGAATATAGGCCCAGATTTGGAAGGGACCTACAGGTCATCTCATCTAGTCTCTTGCCTAGTCCAGGAAGGCCTCCCTGACAGACACAGAGAACTCACCCTCTTCCAGGGTAGCCCCTCCTATTTAAGGATGCCCTCTAGGTATCAGAGACTCATAGACCAATGAATAGGACCATTCTAATGTAAGCCACAGGCCAGGTGTAGGTCACTTTCTGCAGCACTTTGGGAGGCTGAGGCAGGAGGATCGCTTGAGGCCAGGAGTTTGAGAAAACCCTGGCCAATATAGTGAGACCCCATCTCTACAAAAGAGTTTTTTTTTTTTAAATTAGCTGGGCCTGGTGGTGCGTGCCTACAGTCCTAGCTACTCAGGAGGCTGAGGCAAGAAGATCACTTGAGCCCAGGAGTTAGAGGTTGCAGTGAGCTATGATCAGGCCACTGTACTCCACCCTGGGCAACAAGGTGAGACCCTGTCTCAAAAAAGAAAAAAAAAAGTAAGCCACAGACCAAGCCCTTTAAGACCTATTGTTGCTAAGACCCAGGGCTGTTATATTTAGTCCTCAGTAGAATGTAGTCTACAGAGATCACCCAAGGTGTGAAGTTATTCGGTCGCACAATTATATGTGAGGCATGCACTGAATACACATTTCTTCCCTATGTATACCCCATCCTTCTCTGCATGTGCCACGGGACTCTCCTTGCAGGGTGGACACGGCTGGATATCTCAGACTCTAAGAGTTGGTTCTAAGCTCACCCTGTCAGCGCACATGCTCTTAACCCTTCATTCATGCATGCTGTTTTCTGGAAATCCCATGCATGGTAAGCAGGCATGATGCCTTTGCATGTGCTTAGTACCTTATGAAAAGTAAGCCCTTAAAATATGTCTGTTGAAGAAAATTGGATGGTATAGGAGGATGCTTCTGTTCATTTTGCCAAAAAAACATATAGAATGAAACCATTGCCTTCTTCTTGAACTAAACCCTACTTATCAGTTCCATGATTTATCCTTGAGGTTGCCAAGGATAGAAAAGAAGGGGAAATTATTAGTCAAAGTAGCAGTCAATTAATAACTTCAGAAGTAATTGGGGAGTGGTGGTAATACATTGTAGCAAAATGGCTAATTGCCCACCAAAATCCATTCTCCCCTTCTTCCCTAGCAATGGAATTGAGCTGGGATGTGGCTGTCCAGTCAGGGTCTACATCTTCTAGCTTCTACTGCAGCAAGGTATGGCCATGATAACTTAGTAAAAAAGTGATATGGACAACATCCAAGCCAGCTCCCTAAAACTTTACAAATACATAAACCTTGCACATGCTCCCACTCTCTTACCAGCTGGATCTCAGACATGGCAGCAATGCAGCCTCAGACATGCATCCTACAAAGCCCTGAAGTAGCCTTGATTTCTAATGACTGTGGAACAGAACTGCCTGCTGATCTGAAACACTCTCCTCAGATCATTACATGAGAGAGAAATAACCATTTATATTTCTTAAGCCACTGAGCTATTACTGGCTTTCTAGTTATACCAGTTGAACATACCTTAGAGGGTAGACAGTGAGTTGGTTAAGAGAGAGCATAGGCTTCATAGTCAGATTGACCTGGTGTACATCTCAGCTCTACCCCCTTGGAACTGGTGACCCTGGACTAGTGATGAACATTTTTGAGCCTCAGTTTTCTTATCAGCAAATTAAGATATCAACCACAGGTGTCCTCACCAACAAAAACCTCAGCCTCACTAGTCCAACTTTCATACCCCATAGAAAGTGCCAGTGGTTTTGATTCCATGGAGAGACATACAGGAGAGACCTTGGTCTGTCTAGCATCTCTTTGACTGTCGAGAAGTTCAGATCTGGAGATGGGGGTGGGAAGTCTCTATTCCAGAATATCATCAAGAAGGAAATAGAATACCATGCTAACAACTTCAGAAAGTCAGCTGCCTGCAAGGAGGAAAGTGGGCAGGTGACCTCCCCAGCTCCTTTCCTATTCTGGGATTCTGCTTTGCAGCCCCACGCCAGAGAGCTAGCAGAGTGACCACGCTGCGGGTGAAGGCATAATTGCTCCTCACTTCCCCGGGCTCCCCCAGTGTTAAATTAGCTTTATGTCAATACCACATCAGCAGCTGGGATGAATTATTGAAGCTCATTCACTGCAATGGGCCCAGGTTCCACTTGCTTTGTGGAATGGAGGTGAATGTGAGCACATTATTTCTGTTTGTCTTGCGGCGGTCAGTACATTTTCAGCCTCTTGTTAATATGAAGGAACTCAGCCCTGATGGAAAGATAATCCCAGCCTCTGCTTCTCGTGAAAGCAGGGGAAATAGGCATAGTGGGAGGGGCTAAGCACATGAAGTGGGAGGGGATAAGAACAGGAACACATGAGCTGGCCCCAAATTTACAGGGACTCTTAGTTAACACAATTTGCGCTGTAGTCCCCAAGCATCTATGCATATACACATAAGTACATACAGTCAACATATACACACATATATGCAAACATACATTCAGAGTCTTAAGGTGCACTCACCAGGGGCCCAGGAACAAAAATATGGAGGGTGCCAACATTTTAAAGAATGACTTTCTAAAAGACTGTGAAAATTTTAAAGCTTTCTCCTCCCCCCACCTTTAACACCAATGCTTCTCTAGAAATGCTAGCTAGTTTGTCTCTGACACTTGGCAGAAGTGGATGATCTGAGATGCCTAAGGTCAAAGGCAGGAAACCCAAATGTGCATGTTGGGGAATAGTGTTCCTTCTCTGCTCTTCCCTACCTCCCCCATAAGGTGGCATATCCCTGAATTTCAAGATATATTTCTGTTGCTTGGCCCAGATGTGAAAATTATGAATTACAGCTCTGCCTTTATCCATATACACCTGCACTGACATTCACAGTCACAAACATGCATTGATACTCCTACACACACACATACTTGCTTATACACTGTGTACCCAGAGATAGGCCTCCTGGCCACGCAGTTTGGTTTGAGGGCTGATGAGAAGGCCTCCTGGCCCTACCAGCTGGTTACATGCCTCTCAAAGATCCTACCATTAAATATTTATCCCTTTGGGAGTCCTCAGTTAAGAATCAAATACCTCCAGTCAAGGCAACACACCGTAAAGTTCTCATCTAACATTTTGGCAGGAACTCACTTCTGCCCAGGGAACTTCTTTCTCCTTGGCTGGCTGACCCTTTCTCATTATTTAGGTCTGATCAGACCTTCCCTGCTCACCCCCTAGTCCCCACTAATGAGGGAGGGCAAGTTCCTCCATTATCCACTCTCATTATTCTTTGTCATTGTCCTTGGATACGCCTATTAAAATGGTAATTAAATGATTGTTTGTGTAATTATATTTACATAGTTTGTGGCTCCAGTTGATTGAGGGCTTTCTCTCTGCTCTGCACTATACCCCAGTGCCAGCACAGTGCCTGGCACAGAATAGACGTTCAATAAAACTTCAATGAAATTGGAGGGTTTGGGGAAAGGAGAGCAGAGGAGGAGGAAAAGGGACACAAAAGGTCAGAACAGATGGTTCCAAACCCTTCTGATCTTGGGCCTCTGAATATCACCAGTTTCTCCCTTTCTCATCTGTCAGGATGACACCACATCACTCTCCTTGGGGGCATGTTCAGATGTCCAGTGAACCACACAGGGACAGCACTAGGATTGAAAGAGGTGGAGATTTCTCAGCTGGAAACAGGCTTGAGGGACATCCTGGTCTGGCTCCCCCCTTTTCCAGAATGTAACTAAAAGTTCTAGAGCAACCTTTGTGTAAGGAACCCCCTCTTCGAGATGTTTCCTGGCAATTAAGGTGGAAGATGCTTGTTGCTCAGAACGTATGTTATTTATAATAATAACAAATATCAGCTACCAGTTATCGAAAGCTTTCTATATGCCAGGAAATGGGCTAAGCACTTGATACATATTTATATATAATTATCTCAATTAATCCTCACAACCATCTTGTGAGGTAAGTGTACTATTATTCCCATTTTACAGGTGGGAAACGAACTCAGAGAGAACAAGTAATTGACCCAAGCTCACACAAATAGGAAGCAACGGAGCCAGAACAAGGCTCTGAGGCCAAGCTTTTAACCAGCAGGATACATTACCTTCCATTTAAGCCCCAGAGGAGACACCCTTGAGGAGATGTCATACTCACTCAACGGATATAAACAGATGCTGGACCACTCACATACTCAAAAGGTATAAACTGGTACCATTTAATGGACTTGGGACTTATTTGGGATCTTGGAAGCTGCCACTGTTCCCTTGTCTTAGAACCACCAGGACCTGGCTCCTGATTCCTGGAGTCCGAGAAGAAGAGAGATGTCAAAACACCTGGAACGGCAGGGGAAGCAAATACAGACAGCTAGAAGGCACCAGTTCCTTGATGTTCCCCAGCAAAACACTCCTGGGTGCCCGGCTCTCCTGCTTGGCAGATGGGCCCACTTTGAGTCTTTCCCTCTATGCTTCTCTTCCAGTGGTGATCCCGGGGGCCCATTTCAGAATCATGGTCTAAAGGCAGGTGACAAGTGAGTCACAAAGGGCCACACAAACAAAAACCAGCCAGTGTGAGAGAGAAGCTGCCACTGTGGGTGGACCCTGTTTTCTTGGGGCTGTATTCAGGGCCCTGAATTATTGTGTACAGCCCCTTGCAGGAAGTGAGAACTTCAAGTCTTTGACATTGGGTCATGGTCTCTTCTGTTCCCCTCTCTTCCCCATGAGCTGACTTCACAATTCCATCCCCCTGGTGATTCTCAGAGCCTGACCTCCATCACTCCAAGTTAGGTCTGGAATCATTTTGAGATTACTACGGTTCCAGACTTATGCTGCTGAAACTTGGTCTGAAACAGACACGTTCTGGCTCATCCTTTGAACCTGCATCCATGGTGGCGTTAGCTCCTCTAGTCTCTGAACTCATAAAGGGCAGGGTCTAAGCTATTGTTGAATATGGTTAATCGGCATGCATCTTCTGTTCCTGCTTTCCTCTAGTGTATAGCAAAGACTGGAAAGCTAGAATACATTTCCTTGACTCACTTACAATTAGGTGCACTTGTGTGACTGGAAGGCATAAAAGAGGAAGAAGCCTCCTTTCTGCTGGCAAGTAGGATCCTGGATACATAAGGTTCTCCTGTAACAGCCATGCCAGCTTCCTTATCTTTGCTTCCTCATTCCTGGGTAGCAGTGGTGGCCCTTTGATTCCCCACCTTACTGATTGTGGCAAACATATTAGCTCTCTTGGTCAAGTTTTAGGAAGTCCATTCCATAAGTTCTTCCAATGATTTTGTAAGCACTAATTCCCTATACTAAATTCCCTTGGGTTTAATATACCTAGAGTAGTTTCTGTTTCCTGCACTGAACCAGGCCCTCAAATAGTTGTGAAATGACTTCTTGGAGAAACTAAAAAAACAAACAAACAAACAAACAAACAAAAGCCAGTGTTAGAGAGAAAAGATTCTTTTTTCACTCACTGCTAGGTTCATGGCCAAGATCCCTAGAACAAAAAACATATTAACAAGGGAAAAACATATAAATTTATTTAATAAAAGATTTACATGATACAGGAGACTCCATGAGGAAATGAAGACACAAAGAAAGAGAAAAACCTGTGTATTTTTTATGCTTAGGTTTGAGGAAGAGTGGACACTCATGCAGAAGTATGATTGGACAAAGGGGGTATGATCTAATGGTCATAAACTGGGGAGTGGGGGACGTCGGAAGTCCCGTTTGTTCAGATTCTTCTGTCTTCAAGGACAAGGAAGTTCCTTTCCTCCAGTACAGGAATAGTATCTCTGGAATGAGCATTTTATGACCTATTTTAGGAAAGGTGGGAGGGAAAAAATCAGAGAGTGACCTTCCCTGCTTCAGGGAGGAAGGGAGAGGGGCAGGTGAGAGTGGCCTTCCTGCCCCTGCTGTGTTTTCACATGGCAATATGCCACATTTTGTGGTAGTGCGTCCTGAACCCCATCATTCTCCCATCTGAAACTTTTCTAAGAAGTTTCACAGCTCAAAAACTGAGTTGGCAGGTTATCCCATAATCCACCGACTTAGTCTCTCAGTCCCGGGAATAGGTCATCCCAATTAAACAGTTAACAGCTGTGTCTCATTTCAGTTGTGAGGGTGGGTTGCAGGTGGGCTTCCACTAAAGTTAGGCCTCTATGTAGTATGATCAATCCGGCATTTAATAAGAGGTATTTCTATGAAAACAAAAGAAAAAGAAAGGTTAATGGTTAGAGCAAACTATAAACTCAGTTTCTGAGTCCAGATTGCAGCCGGTCAGGAAGATTTTTAAATTTGAGCTCAAAGCATCTTGAGATGGTGGAATGAGGACAGGCAGTGGTAATCTGATAGACTTTCCTGGTTTGCAATTTTCATGAGGTGTTCTGGTGAACTCTCTGAGTAGCCCATACAGCAACAGGAACAAAAATTGTTCATACATAAACTATTGTTTTTTTTTTTTCTTTTTTTTTGAGACAGAGACTCACTCTGTTGCCCAGGCTAAAGTGCCCGTGGCATCAGCCTAGCTCATAGCAACCTCAAACTCCTGGGCTCAAGCAATCCTCCTGTCTCAGCCTCTCAAGTATCTGGGACTGCAGGCATGCGCCACCATGCCCGGCTAATTTTTTCTATATATATTTTTAGTTGTCCAGATAATTTCTTTCTATTTTTTTTTTTTTTTTTTTTAGTAGAGATGGGGTCTTGCTCTTGCTCAGGCTGGTCTCGAACTCCTGAGCTCAAACGATCCACCCGCCTTAGCCTCCCAGAGTGCTAGGATCACAGGCATGAGCCACCGCGCCCGGCCCTAATAAACTATTGGGATTTCTCTGAAGCCTATATCAAGTTGTCCAGCTTCAGCTTGCAGAGCTTTGGGGAAAAGGCAGTTTTAATTTCCAGGGATTCCAAGTCATAAAGGTGAGAGAAAAACTGGAAATATTAGTTTGGAGAGCTGTAGCCAGATACTGGAAAAAAACTAGAAGAATTCAGGATCCAGTCCAGATTGTAGGTAGATAACAAAACCTCAAAAACAATGAACAGGGCTAGACTCTAGTACCGGGTGCACTATAGTTTCCTTCTGAAACATGACTTTTTTCTCTACAATCACCTCCATTTCTACAAAAGATGGTCAAAATAAGATTAATCTGTGTGCAAAATTGGCCTAGTCTCATTAAACCCAGTGTGATTATTTATATAAGTGCAGCAAAAATAGTGATTGACCATATAGGCTCTCTTTAAGTTTGCTTTGCTGGAACTTTTCATAAGGAATCTTAGATTGGATTTGTAAAAGCCTCTCAGGGTCTAGGAAGCCAAGCCAAGGGCTTGTCACCAGACTTTGCCTGAAATACCTATAGATTTGGGTGAGTTCCTCTCTTTTTTTTTTTTTTTTTTTATTTCAGCTTATTACAGGGGTACAAATGTTTAGGTTACATATATTGCCTTTGCCCTACCTGAGTCAGAGCTTCAAGTGTCTCCATCCCCCAGAAAAGTTCCTCTCTTTTTGAAATCCCCCAAATATCCTGAGGTTCCTGGGCCTGCCATAAAGTGACGTTACTTACTCATCTGTAAGGCAACTTTGTAAGGGAACCATGTATGCAGCATACCAAGCTAGTTTTCTTTCCAAGGCAGAGTCTCACTCTGTTGCCCAGGCTAGAGTGCTGTGGCATCAGCCCAGCTCACAGCAACCTCAAACTCCTAGGCTCAAGCGCTTCTCCTGACTCAGCCTCCCGAGCAGCTAGGACTACAGGCATGCACCACCACGCCCAGCTAATTTTTTCTATTTTTAGTAGAGACAGGATCTTGCTCTTGCTCAGGCTGGTCTCGAACTCCTGGCCTCCTTCCTTCCTTTTTTTTTTTTGGAGACAGAGTCTTGCTCTGTTGCCTGGGCTAGAGTGAATGTCAGTGGAGCTCACTGCAACCTCAAACTCCGGGGCTCAAGCGACCCTCTTGCCTCAGTCTTCCCTGTAGGTGGGACTACAGGCATGCATGACCACGCCCAGCTAATTTTTCTATTTTTAGTAGAGACGGGGTCTCACTCATGCTCAGGTTGGTCTCAAACTCTTGAGCTCAAGCAATCCTCCCGCCTGGGCCTCCCAGAGAGCTAGGATTACAGTCATGAGCCATTGTACCAGGCCAATTTGAACAGAATTTCTTCAAGAGACTTTATAAATGAATTTGGTAATACCATTCAGAGGCAAAAAAAAATACCACATACCACATATGTGTAACATACAAACTCACATACATACATAAATGACAGATGCAAAGATCTTATAGCTTTGATTTAAAAATTTCAGCCATGTGACAGGTACAATAATTAAAAACTCACTAGTTTATAAAAGAAATATCTCAATACAAATTTTGGTTTTGGCAGATTTAAGAAGTTATGATTACATGCTCAGATGTCTAAAAATTTTTTTTTCCCCAATAGTTGCGGAAAAAATTTTTAAGATTTTTCACTTGCCCAGTTTCCAAAAAGCTCCTTTTTTTTTCTGATGACAGTCCTCTCCCTGAAGTTTGTATTTCTAAAAGGTAACTAACTATCAGGTTCTAGAGGAGACAGGGTAGAAAATTTACATCTCAAAGGCACAGAGAAAGAATGCAAGTTTGGGGGACATATTTTGTCTATTCTCAGAGGTCAATCTTATGAAAGCTGTGGACTAAATATTAGGTGAGTGACTGAAGAGACACCTAGTGGCTGTCTGCTTCCAAAGCCCATATAGTAGACAAGATATCCATTTCTGTTTCCAAATAGTTTTTTTTTTTTCTCTTTCAGCCTCAAGTGGCTGCTTTCAGAGGTCTCAGAGTCCCTTGAGAGCAGGGGACCTAACGTTCAAGTAACTGAGGTGCTGGAGAGGGGAGGGAGAAGGGAGACATGTCAAGAATTCGAGGGACCTGAATGGAAGACCAAAGCTGGCAAAAGGGGGAAGGAGAAGCAGAACCAAATGGAAAGAAGAGGTCTTAGAGGAGTTAATCTGGGGAGATCTTAAGCTTCCCAAAGAGGCCAATGAAGTTCCAGTAAGAGGGAGGTGGACAGAGTTGGCAGAGAATATAGTTAGCGGGAGGGGCCATTTTAGTAAACCGAGAAGTTTCCATAGGAGAAGAAGGATTCAATAGAGAGAACAGAGATGCCTTAAATATATATATATACACACACACACACAAATAGTATTTATAATATAAATATATATAATATACATATTCTGAATATTGGCTTCCAATTAAGCCAACTTCTGACCTTTAGCCCTTTATTTTATTTATTTTTTATTATTATTATTATTTTGAGACAGAGTCCCACTCTGTCACCCCAACTAGAGTGTAATGGTGTCATCATAGCTCACTGCAACCTCAAACTCCAGGGCTCAAACGATCCTCCTGCCTCAGCCTCCCAAGTAGCTGGGACTATAGGCGTACATCAACACAGCCAGCTAATTTTTCTATTTTTTGTAGAGATGGGATCTGCTCTTGCTCAGGCTGGTCTCAAACTCCTGGTCTCAAGCAATCCTCCCACTTCGGTCTCCCAGAGTACTAGGATTACAGGCATCAGCCACTGCGCCCAGCCTGATCTTTAGCTCTTTAAAAAAAAAAACTTTCAAATATCTTTTTTCATCTTTTAAGCCAAAGGTGGTTATCAAGTGACTCAGAACCAAAACCAATAAGCCTTTTATGACTTAACCATGGATGAAAGAGACATCCTCAAAAGAGAGTGCAAAAAAGATTCAGTCCTCCCAAGATCCAGAAGAACTCCAAAAGATAGCCAAAAGCAAGCAAGACCTTCATTGCCACAGGTAGTTAAGGACGCTGTTTGTGAAAATGGTGTCTCTGGTTTCCCAGACACCTCCAGTCACATACCCACTAATCTTGGACACCAAGCTGGTGCTACTGTTCCAAGACTTTCCCAGCACTAACCGAGCAATGAAGGTTAAAATGAGAAAAGCCCCTTGTGTACTGGGGATATCTTATTAAGAGTGGACAGTCATGCAGAAGTATGATTGGACAAAGGGAGTATGATCTAATGGTAATAAATTGGGGAAAACTTAGCATACCTGTTTGTTCAGAGTCTACTTGGCGACTCTGTGTTGTCAAGAACAAGGATGTTCCTTTCCTCTGGGTACAGGGAGGATAACTCTTGAATGAGGAGTTTTTGACCTACTTCAGGGGAGGATGGAGAAAGGTCAGAGGTTTTCTGGCCTGCTTCAGGAAAGAAGGGAGAGGGGCAGGCGAGAGTGACCTTGCTTCTCTGCTGTTTTCTCAAATGCCAAGTTGCCATATTTTGGAGTAGTGTGTGAAAGGTGGGAGGCCAGTTAAGCAGACACAAAAATATACTGTCATAAATCAGCTCTCTTACACAACCAGTAAGCTTTCCCATTCAGAGTATAACAAAGATATCCAAATTCATCAAATCATGCATATTAAATACATGCAGTTCTTTGTATACCAGTGACATTAATATCTCAATAAAGCTGTTTAAGATGACAAAAACAGGCCGGGCGCGGTGGCTCACGCCTATAATCCTAGCACTCTGGGAGGCCGAGGCAGGTGGATCGCTCAAGATCAGGAGTTCAAGACCAGCCTGAGCAAGAGTGAGACCCCGTCTCTACTAAAAATAGAAAGAAATTATATGGACAGCTAAAAATATATATAGAAAAAATTAGCCGGGCATGGTGGCGCGTGCATGTAGTCCCAGCTACTCGGGAGGCTGAGGCAGTAGGATCGCTTAAGCCCAGGAGTTTGAAGTTGCTGTGAGCTAGGCTGACGCCACGGCACTCACTCTAGCCCGGGCAACAAAGCGAGACTCTGTCTCAAAAAAAAAAAAAAAAAAAAAAAGATGACAAAAACAAATCCCAAAAAAGATAGAGGCAGAGGCAGAACAGGTAGGTAAGTGGGCAAAGAAATAGACTTATAGTGCTTACTTCGGCAGCACATATACTAAAATTGGAACGATACAGAGAAGATTAGCATGGAAAATTAAAAAAAAAAGAAAGAAATAGACTTATATTTCAACTGTTGTATGGCTTAGATATAGGGACAGACAGGCAAACAAGCATACCGTTCAAATGTGGGAGTTCAGAAGTGTGCTATAGACTCACTGTTGAATGTGAATTAATATGCGTGCTCCTTAGGCACACACGTGCACACACTAATACACACAGCATTTTCTGGTTTAAAAGCTCAACCCCTTTTTTCACTATGATGGTCCCAAATGGGATGAAGAATGATGTAGAAGGTAAAAGATGCATGTGCATTAGGAGGATAAGAATCAAGATGAAGTGATAAGACGTCAGTGAAAGAAGGAAAAATGGAGTGGGAATAGTGCAGGAAGAACTGGAAGTAGGTGGGAAGGTAATAATGCGAGTGAACTTAAGTTGAAAGGAGGTGAATGAAGTGGTGTTTGAGGGACAGACAGGCAAGAAAACCAATTTCTTTACCCCTGGATAACTTAATCTGTATTGTACAGTACCTGGAAAAGTCAGCATTAGATAAACATTTACTGAACTGAAGAACAAAGGGAGTAGGGGGAGGCAGGATCACAGAGTGGGGTGCATGCGTAGTAACAACCACTAACATTTACTGAGTTTTCCATAAACCATACGCTCTGCTAAGCACTGTGCAGTATCCCTTTAAATCCTCACCAACACCCTATAAGGTAGTTATTTGTATGCCCACTAAATAGATGAAAAAACTGAGGCTTAGATAGTTTAAGTAACTTATCCAAGTTCACGCAGGTAGTAAGTGGCAGAGTCAGGATTTGAATTTTGACTTGTCTGACGTCAAAACCACTGTCTCTCACCACTACATTCAATGTATTCCCCATTGAGTCAGGGTAGGTCTATTCTCTCCAGCCCTCCCTAGCACCGCATACACATAGAAGTTTAGAGGGGACCCCAAGGACATAATCCCAAACCTGGCCTATCAGTGAGGAGAGCACCAAGAGAGGAGGGATGGGGGCAGGCTCCCAGGCTGAGGAGGGACCATATTAAAGCCTCATCTTCAACAACACAAAGAAAAACAATTTGAAACTTAATCATCTCCCAGAATTATGATCCCTCCCCGCAGCGGGGAGCACATTAGCAGAGCTGAGAAATGATAATTCAGCAGCCCCCAACCCAGCAGGGAGGGAAAGAGAGGAGGAGGGAGGAGAGAGAGAGGAAAATAGAAACAGAAGCAGAGAGAGATGAAGGAAGGGGGCGAGGGGGGCAAAGCAGGGCCTGACCTCTCATGGTTTTTTTTCCTGCCCAGGTCTGAGACAGGATTCCAGGGGAGTGGTCTGGTGGCATTTGACCCTTCAATTCTGCTCAGATACGACAGGGGTTAGGTTGCCCCCTAGGTCAGTTCTCAGCACCGATGGATCCCACATCCTGAGCTGCATCCAAGCCCCCCAGGCCAGGTGTGGTTCAGCGCTCTTAGCTTGCACAAGGGAGAGCTCCCGAGCCCCCAAGGCTGGCCCTGAGCGCCCCTAAGTCCGATGGCACCTAGGCGAATCAGCGGTCCGTCAGGAGCCGAGGTGCTGGACAGCTCCCGATCCCAGGCGCGGTTCTCTCGGAGGCCACCCGAGGCGTGCGGCGAGGCTTCCCCGGCGCCGCGGCAGTCCCCACCCTCAGCAGAAGCGCGAAGGCTGCTGGGAGCTCCTGGGGAAAGGGCTGGGGTCATGAAAGGGTCCCGATGGAGCTCTGGTGGGGACTTGAGACCAGAGCCCCCAGGGTAACTTCTCCAGACGCATTCCTTCCTTCTGAGTCGAGACCCCATCACGCCCCACACCACCCCCCGCCGGGGACAATGGCGCCTTCAGCCCCCAGAGATGAATGGGGCCTTTGAGAGCCGCACGCCACGGGGTCAGCGCCGGCCACCGAGTCCCCCGGGTTGCCCAGCGTCCCGATCAAGGAGCCACTGGGCTGGGGAGGGCAGGGAGCTCTTAGAGGAGGGAACGTATCCAGTGGTCCCCGTCTTAGAGACTGGTAGGTCCTGGGGAAGAGATTCATCCCCGATCAGGCAGTTTCTGGTAAAGAAGAATTTTAAGGAGGAGGGGAGGGAGGAAACCCCCTCCCTGTGCCAGGGGAGGGGACAGTTCTGTGCCCCTTCCTCAGGAGGCAGCAGAGCAAGTTGCATGGGGAGAAAACATACCAAGCTTTTGCTACCTCTTGCCTCTCCTCCCAAATCAGGGTCCCACCCTCTGTTTGGATGAGGCAGCTTCCCCCCTTCTCTCAGTGCCCATGTTCCTTCATCTGTGGCTGCCCCTGAGGCCTGGTCCCTCCTTTCCGCTCCTGTTTCCCCTCCCCTTCCCGCACTGCACAGCCTACCCGGTTTCTATGGAAACGGGCTGGGAAGGCTCTGCCAGGAGGCCAAGGCCACTACTGCTCTTGGGGGGAGGGGGATAGAAATTGAAAGTGAGGAGCAGGAGATGAGTTCTAGCCACGCCCACCAGGTGATGGAGAACTGCTTGGGAGTGAGATTTTTACTATTGGGGGGTGGGGCAGCAGGAAGAAGGGACAGAGATATAATTGAGTGATGTGACTGAGACAGAGTTGAGGGGCTCCTTCTCATTCCCCCAATTCCCAGTGCTGCAAGCCCTCAGAGGGGAAATCAGTGGCTGAAGAAGGGAGACAGATAATACCAAGAGCTCTGCCTCTTCTTACCTCACATAAGGCTCTATCTTTTTTCCCCTCCTGGGGACATGCCCACTTGAGAGGAGGCTTCCAGGGAACTACAAGGCTCCCAAGAAATAGAAGGGGAAATCAGAGTGGGGTGTGAGTGTTCAGGGATGCCTAGGAATCTCCCTTAGGAAGGTGAAGCTAAAGGTGACCAGAGGCTTAGGAGCATTAGGTAAGGTACTTTTATGGTCACCCTCTCTAGTACCTCCACTGAGAAGTTGGGGAGGGGGTTGTAGCTGGCAGCTTCCTTCCCTCTGTCCATCCCATCAGGATGTTGGGCTATGAGAAGAGGAAAACAGAGGTGGTCCAGTGGGGCTAGGGGCTAGAGAAGGAGTA
Organism: Eulemur rufifrons; assembly: GCF_041146395.1. Classification (NCBI taxonomy): domain Eukaryota; kingdom Metazoa; phylum Chordata; class Mammalia; order Primates; family Lemuridae; genus Eulemur; species Eulemur rufifrons. The sequence goes on along the minus strand of NC_090992.1, from coordinate 8,013,044 downwards.
ACAAGCCTAAGGCCAGAAGAGGGGTGGGTGTGTGAGTGCAGATGTGTGTGGCTAGAGCAGGTAAGGAGCTTCTTAGAAGCTTCGTCTGTCAGCTCCTGGGAAGGGAGCCCCAGCCTTCACCCTCTCCCAGCGTTCCCACCTCAGGCAAAGCTGGAGACTGCTGGATATCTGAGTCCTGGTAGATTATGCTGGGGGGCTCCCTTGGGAAGGGGCCTGCCAGGTTATCAGAAGGTTCAGCAAAGCTTCCCTGGGGAAGACAGGGAAGGTCCCCTGGGAGCCTAGGGTTTCCTGGATCTGAGCCTTCGGCTCTCCCTTGGCCATAGCCCCCAGCACAGTCATCTTGGTGTTTGCTTATTTTGGTTATTTTTTGATCAGATATTTTGGCACTGTGCACACTGCCTACTGTTGCCATGGCAGCCGTGACAGGGGCTGAGGCACCGTGAGAAAAATACCAAAATTAATGAGTGAGCGAAAGTGCAGCCGAGAGAAAAACAAGGTTAAAAAAAGAGTTAAAACAGTAATGAAAACAGGCTTCCCAGCTCCACAGCAGAGCAGCTGCCGAAGCCTCTCCAGAGCAGCAGCCCCCGCCCAGCCTAGGGCTCCTGGCATCTCCCAGACCTCAGGGCAGGACTCACTCGCCTTCTCCCACCCAGCCAGTCACAGACCCAGCAACAACCACTCGGGGTCCATCCTAAGCACAACTGTAGATCATCTCCAACAGCAGATCAGCTTCCATCTCAGGTAGCATCCTGCCTCCCAGAACAGCATCCCAGGGAACAGCTTCTCATCTCCTAGACAAAGGGTTCTCAGCTACAGCCCTCACAAAACCGTGGTCCAGCTAAATTGCCAGGAAATGGCCTCCCAGCTACACCTGAGCTTCAGAGCTATAGCTGCAGACATCCCAGCATCCCAGCTAGAGTCGTGCACACAGTAACGGCCCAGCCACAATCCTGGGCAACAGCATCTTAGCTATAGCCAATCCCCAGTATTCTGTCATCACAGCCACAGCTTCAGGACCAATAGCATCACAGGCTACAGTCTTATACACAACAGTAGCTCTGCTCTTATCCCAGGTAACAGCCTGCCTCCCAGGTACAGGCTCCTAGCAACAGCCTCTCATCTCCAAGGACCGAGGTAATGGATCCAGCTACAGCCCCAACTACGTCATATTAATAGGAATCAGCTCAGCTATAGCAGTGTCAGGTATGCCAGCCTCACTCCTATAGCATCAGGCCCAACAGCATTTCAGTTACAGCCCTCCCTCAACATGCACACATGCCCACAGACACATACACATGTACACACTCAACTTGGCAATAGCCTCTTGGGTAATCTGATTGTCTCTAGCTATAGCCTTAGGCACACCAGCATCACAGCATGGCTGCAGTGTCCCAGCTGCATTCAGGGACAACAGCCTTTCACTACAGTTCCAGGCCTTACAGCATCCTAGTCCTGTTAGGCACAGTCCATCCCAGGTACACACATATCACAGCAAGCATCCCAACCACTCCCACACCTGGCATCACTCAGCTCCAATCCCTGGCCACAGCCTCAGCTGGAACTCAGGCACCATCAGCTTCAGGAGCCTCCCCCAGTGCTCCACTTGCCAAGCAGGTCCTCCTCCCAGTTTGGTACAGGGCCAACAGTGTGGCTTCTCTCCTCTTCAGATGCCACCTCCCTTGCTCTCCAACCATCCTCTTCCCAGTCCCTGCCCTCTTGCCTGCCCTCCCTTCTGCGGAGAACAGGTCGCAATTCCCATATCTACATTGCCCTGTCTCAGGTCCTCATGGAGACCAGCGCAGCGGCTGGGATAGGAGGGAATGGGAAGCAGGAGAAGGGTAGGCACATCCTGGTGTGGCTGCCCTGGCCCGGTTCTGCTCCTACCACTTGGTGCAGAATTTGGGTCTGATGGTGGTAGAAGCAGGGAGGATGGAGGAGAACATCTGGGAGATTAGCATTTCCTGCCCAGCTCTGTGGCTGCCGATCCTGCTCAGCCCTGAGCAAGGGAGGAGAACAGAGGAGCCTTTGAATGGCTCCCAGCAAGCAGATCGGGGAGGGTTTGCTGCATTGGGCAGCGGGCACATGCTGGGGGCAGGGAGACTGGGGCAGCTCCTCTGTGGAAGATTTCTTCTCTCTGGGCCACTGATTCCCTTCTCAGAGCTGTGCTCAATGATGGGGAGAGTATGAACTTTGCAGGGGACAGAGAGAAGCCACTTACAGGACAGACCCTCCTTTCACCAGTTTACCCCATCTCCCATCCAGAGCCCCCCACAAGGGCTCCTGGGGCTGAGGGCTGGGGCTGAGGGCTAGATCGGGGCCCAGGCCAGACAAGGAGTCCAGGTGGGGGATGCTGCCCTGGGAGAGTCCGTGGGCATTCCTTGCTTGCCCTCTTAGCTGGCCAGAGATCCCATCTTACTCTGGAGAGTATCCCACACAGAGAGGCCAAGGCTGGGAAGAGGAGGAAGCAGAAGAAAGAGATAAGGCATAGAAGACTGGTAGGTATTGGGAAATGGGGGAGGATGGGGATGAGGAGTCAGAGGCTATGAAAATGAAGGCCCAGCGACCAGTCATACCATAATCAGGGCCTTCCCACACCCAGCACCAGGCCTTGCTAGAGACAGCCTTCCTCGTTCTTCTGACCTAGAACACCCTGCCTTGGCCGATAAGCGGGTAAGGCAGGAGGAAGTCCTATTGAACTGGGGCACTTGGCAGTCGGGTACCAAACCCTGAACGCAGGGGAGGGAGTTCCCAAGCTGCTCAGAGACCTCAAGGTGGCGCCAGAGAGCCGGACCTGAATGGGAGAAACCGAGTATTGGAGTGCGTGAGACACTGCGTGTGACACCGTGTGTGATTCGGTGAGTGTGAGTGTGACAGGGAGCGTGTAGCGCTGAGAGGGCGTATGACACAGGCCGTGACACTGCGCGGCCCTGCGGGGCAGGGACCCGTGTGACTCTGTGTGAATGTGTATGTGTCACTGGTAAGGCGTGTGGCCACAGGGGACTATGTCGCCCTGAGGGCAGGTAATTGGGGGACCCTCGAATAACCTGAGCTCAGGCGCATCAGTTCATCCTCACACTTGTATATTTCCTCCATCCTCACTCTAGAGCTCCCAGGTCCCATTACCCTCCCCCTCCCACGGTCCCCTCCAGAGCCCCACCCCCACGGCTTGCTGCGGCCACCGAAGCTGACCGCTCTGCGGCTTCGGCCAGAGGGGGAGGGGTGGACTTCCCCGGAGCGCAGTGGGAAGGGAGGGCCACACGGGGTGATCTGGGGGTCTGGGCGAGACGAGGGTGAACGTGAAGGAGCAGGTGCCCAGGGAAGAAGGCAATGGAGGAGTCACTTCCCCTGCCTCGATTTCCCAGGGGGCAGAGTGGAGGACAGGTGTCTGAGTAGGGTAAGGAGGGGAATTCAGGAGGGGTCCTAGATAGAGGCTTGGGTGGGATAAGCGCAAGGTGAAGAGCAGAGGAGGGGTCGGCCTGTGTATCCAGGTCTCAGGTAGTGGGGAGATGGCAAAGGAGGGGGTCCCGGCTTTGGGTAGCGGTGCTCCGGGTCCCCTCCCAGCGGGACCAGAGCGGTCCGGAGCTCCACCTCCCGGCCGGAGGGGGGGCGGGGAGGCGGGCGGGCCAGGAGGGAGGGGGGAGGGAGGGGGCGGGCCGGGCTGTGCGCTCTGCTCGCTGCTGGCTCCGCCGCCGCTGCCGCCGCCGCCGCCTCACACACTCGGGGAGCGGGAGCGCGGCGCGGACGCAAAGCCGCTGGGCTGCTGCGCCCAGAGCCAGCCTGAGCCGGAGCCCGAACCGCAGCGCCAGCCCCAGCCGTGCCGAGCCGCAGCCCGGGCCGGGGCCGGCGGCGGCTCATGGACAACCGGGCGGGCGGCCGGCGCTGCCCCGAGGCGGGTAAGGATCCGGCGATGGTGGAGGTGGCAGCGGCTCGGGGCCCGAAGCGGCCATGGCCGGCGGGAGCTGAGGGAGGGGCGCTCAGCGGAGCGAGGCCGCGGGGGCCCAGCCTGTGCTCAGCGCGGGGGCTGAAGTGGGGGCGGCTGGGGGCACGGAGTGGGGGTTTCGATCGGGGCACCCTGGCCTCCAAGGTCCGCGGAGAGAAGCAGAAAAAGGGGAGGGGGTGCTGAGCAGGACCCCAGCCCCCGCGTCCCGCACCCGGGCGCGCCTGGAGCGACGGGGATAAGGAGACTCCAGGAGCGCGCGGCATGGAGGATGGTTTTGGGGAAGCGCGCAGCACCCAGTTTGGTGGGGGGCTCCCCGAGGATGAAGCAAGCAAGGACCCTTAGTCACAACACACACACACTTGTTGGACGACCAGCTCGGCTCACTCAGGCGCTTCCAGCTCCCCGCGGGAACCCGGAGGCCCGGACCAGGGACATATATATACACGTATACATACATCCGTACATATGTGCACACAGACATACCTCCGGCACACCAGCGCCCACTGGGGTACCGTCACCAGCTCAGAATCCGCTTCAGCGTCTGCACGATCAGCAGCACGGACACACAACCCGTGGCCATACAGAGCAACAACACAACCGGGTGTGATACTCGGCGACGTGGATACACAAACACAATCTCGTTCCCTCAGGTACGAGTGTCACGATCCAGTTCGCTAGACGAACACTCAAAACATGACACCCCCCCACACATACATATTTCTTTAAGGAACACACCCTAACATAAATTATGTTACCCATGCCTTGGCCGGCACACAGGTACACAGCACAGGTTTCCTTGCACCCCCCCCCCCCACTGCACCCACACAAACACACAACCTAGTGTCTCAGCACACGTCTTGACAGCACACACCCTAACACACTAAGTGGCACCTACAGCAGCGCCTCACGGTCACAAACACAGAATCCACTGCTTCACACATCTTAACACTGGGTGACACACACACCTTACACGAACAGTGTCACATTACACCCTGCAGCGCATACACACATTCTTTTCCTCTTACTCGAAGGCCAGATTCTGTCTGGAGACCCCTCTGGGGTCGCCCTGAGAGCCCCTTGAGCTCCTTCACCTAAATCGCGACATTGTTATTGTAAATTTCAGCACACCAGGAGCCCTGGGGCGGGCCAGCCGGCTTCCCTGCCAGCGCCTCCCCAACCCCCACTCACGGGCCGGACCGGCCGGTATTCCGGGAACTAGCTGGACCTGGCTGGCCCTGCCATCCCGCGTCCCCGGGGTTCCAGGGCCTTAGGTTCTTTTGCTGAGGTTGCAAGCCTGGGGCGGTGATCGCGACCCTCTTCGGGCCACTTGACTGAGTTCTGCGCGCCACCTGGGTCCCCAGCACACCTGGGTCCCGCACACCTGGGTCCGTCCCACACCTGGGCGCCCCTCCGTCGGGTTCCCGCTGCTGGCCAGTTGCGTTCTCGGGCTGGGCCCTGGGGCCAGAAGGGAGATCGCGGCACATGCTGGAGCAAAATTGCAGGCCAGATGGTCTCGGACCCCTTCCCCCCCAGCTCCCCTCCGTTGCACAGACTTCTGGCCTCAGTTTCCCCAGCAGTGGTCCGCGACCATTCCTTCTGACTGGAAAGATTGGGGGCGGCGCTGAGGCCTTAAAGGATTGAGCCTGGGGCAAAGACCCCTTTCGCCTGCCTGGAGAGGGTCGGTTTTAAGAGAATGTCCCCGCCTGGCCTGGCTCGCGGCTTTGTGATTCCGGCGCCGGCTTCCTCCCCGCCCCCTCCCGGCGCCCGCTGCGCGCCTCTGCGCGGCGCCGGCGTGCGGGGGACCCTAGGCTGTGGCCGGAGATGTAGAGGAGGAGGGATTCCCCGCGGCGGCCTGGGGGCGGGGGCCGCAAGTGGCCCGCTGGCCGAGGCGCGTTCTCACCGCGCCGCGCCCTCGCCTTGCCTGGGGCTCCTGGAGGCCAGGCGCCGCCGGGGTGGGGGTGGGGCTGCCCGAGCCCAAGGAGCTGCCGCCGTCTCCTCACCCCCCCCCCCCCACATACTCGGCGTCCTCTGGGAGGAGACGCTCCGCGCGCTGGGTGTGTGCTGATAGCGCCCGCTGACCAAGGCGGTGCCGACTGGGGGCTGCTCGGGCCCGCAGAGTCCAGGACTTCGTGTGGGAAGACGCAGGGAGCCTTCCAGCACCTGCTCTGGGTCAACCCTCGGGAGCAGCCCGAAGGGGACCACCCAGAAGGTATTTGTGACAACTCGGAGGCCTGGATGTGTGTGGCAGCGGGTGGGTGTTAGTTTCTTGACTTGGGGGTGGGGGTGGGTTGCAACTAGCCTAGGGCTCGGGTTGGAATTCTGGGGACAGGGATGACAAGGGGCCTCCAGAGGTGTGCTGAGGCGGTGTGGCACGTAGGGGAGCAGGTCTGGATTCAGTTCTGGCTGTGTTTAGTTTACCCCGGTTCCCCCCATTCCCAATTTCAGAAGGAACTTCAGCTGGAAGAGGGTGTCTTGCTGGTCTGGGGTCCCTCTAGCATCCGGGCTGCCACTGTGGCTAATCCTGCAGGGGAGTTGGCCGAGAGTGAGTGGTGAGCTAACTGTTGGGAAGAATTCGGTAGCAGGGCCAGGAGAGGGCCTCCAATGGTGGGGGACGGGTGGGAGAAAGGAGGAGACCTTCTAATACAGGGTGAGGGCCGCCCTTGCCATGAGCCAGGATAGTTGGTGAAGAGGGATGTCCTGTTCTACAATGCGCTGAGCACCTCCTGTCTGCCAGGGCCAGTGGTGGGTGGTGAGGATGCTGTAGTAAGATACGTACCATCTTTGTCATCACAGGACTTGCCAGCTGGCAAGGGATTAGCTCATTTATTCATTGAACCAAGGAGCACCTACTAAGTGCCTGATGCTGGAAATAAAATGTTCTATTCGGTGATTGGAAGACTTAAAAAAAAAAATCTGTCTTTTATGCTATAATAGACCTTCCATGCAGCAGATCTCATTTAATCCTCCCAAATCATTTCAAGAGGCAGGATTCATTATTTCCATTTCACAGTACGGAAACAGGTTCAGAAAAGTAAATTCACTTGGCTAAGGTCACACAGCTAGGAAATAGTGGATCGAGGTTTCGAACCCCAACAATCTGACTGAAGAACAGAGATGCCCAGAAACCCTGCAGAGGCCAATAGAGGGTTGTAGGAGAGGCAGGAAGAGCTGAGGTCTGTGCATTTGCTCACTGTGGGAGGCCTCTGTACAGCTCCACCCCACACAGCCCCACTTGCTTACCCTCCCCTCCCAGACAGTCCCTTTGTCCCTTGGTGTTTTGTGCCTGCCACAGTGGCTGTTGTGTAACAGTGCTGGGGAGAGGGTAGGGGGTCAGAACTGACCTGGTCACTGGGACAGTGATGGCTGCCTCTGTGTGTTTTTTCTCTGGCCACAGCTTTCAGCAAGAAGTGGACCTTGGTCCCTGAGGTGGGCTGTAAATGAAGGTTCCAGGCGAATCCTCACCTCTGTCCTTGTCTCTTCCCAAATGTTGACACAGATGGTGTTTCTCTTGGCTTTTCCTGGACTCTGTCCCCTCATCCCTCACTGCTATACCCCTCATGGCTCTTCTGCTCCTTAGGCCTAAGGGAGATGGGTCCCTGTGCCTGTCCCTTCTGAGGCTCTGGCTTCTCTGAGTGCCCATATCACTGGGTGGAGGTGGGGCACCTTTGCCTAGGATGGCAGCCAGTGCCTGGGGAAGGGCAGATAAGGCACTAAATGCTTCAAAGGCTGCCGTCTAGGACTAATGACTCCCCGTACCCAACTGCTGGGGACAAAGTTCAGAGATGGTGGAGGCCGGGGTGAGGAGCAGCAGTGTGAGGAGCAGCAGCCTCACTGCCGCTCCTGCTTCCAGGCTGCTCTAACTCTCCCTGCATCCCTGAGACCTCTGGGTAAGCAGTGACAGCCTGGGAAGCCTGGGCTTTCAGTCCTTGAACCCTAGGCCCCTTCTTTCCCTTTCCCTTCTTGCCACACAGGGTGGCAGTCCAGGAATGGGGAGTGTGTGTGTGTGTGTGTGTGTGTGTAGGGGTACATAACAAACAAGTTCCAGCCTCAGGGATTTCAGTTCCCTCCCCCCAACCAACCTTTCCCCCAGACTCTGGGATGCAAAGAGGCATTCTTATTTCACAAATCCTGGCTCTTCCTTGTACTACTTCTATGACCTAAGACAATTAATTTATTCTTGCTAAACCCCAGTTTGATCATCTGTAATATTGGGAGGGGTATAATAATAAATAATACCCATTTCAGAAGGTTAGGAAGATCAAATGAGATCATGTGTGTAAAACACTTAGCACTTAGTAAAATATTAGTGAGTCTTTGCTGAGATGATGATAGTGATGGGCGATGATGGTGAAGGTGATGATAATAGAGTTTACAGGACCTCGGGCTCTTTCTTAACTCTGTGGACCTAGAAATTGTTCTCAAAAGGTCTGGACCATTGCATCACAATTGCCTGGGGGTTTCTTTAGGTCCTACCTCTGGAATCAAAATTCCTAAGGGTAGGGCCTGATAATTTTCATTTTGAAGGAACTCGACAGATGCTTTGAGAGCCTTAACCCTGTTCAACGATTGCCCCCACTCTCGGTAACATTTCCGCCAGCCTCATTTTCCCCATGCTCTTCCTCCCCCCACCATCCCATACCTGGACGTTACTTCTTGGTTCTCTTCTTTCCAATTCAGAAGCTAGATACTACAGTCTTTTCCTGACTCTTATGCTGGCTGAAGGTAGGGGATCTTCTAAGGGTGAGAGAATGTGTGTGTGTGGAGCGCGTAGTCTCACAGGCAAGCTGTGCTTGTGCTGCCTGGGAGGTCCGAACGGTGAGAGCCTCAGGTTGTGACTCTGAGATGAGGAAGGAAGCCCTTTAGGTGGGAGCTTAATCTGTAGCTCTTGGAGCAGCCACAAATCAGTCACCCTGACTCTGCCAGACCACGGATCTCTGAATTTGCCACCAAAATTCGTGAACAATCATGTTTCTTGGAAAAATCTGTGTCTTGGTTTCATAAAATTCTTAAGGGGATATGACCCCAAAAGGTTACATATCCTTGGTGTGGACAGAATAAGAGGCCAGCAGTCACTGCCTCATTCCTCCTCTTGGTCAGGTTTAGGGTGACTCCAGTGGACTTCCTACATAACCCCTAACCTGCCAAGACTTACGCAGAGAATCCCATGGTATGTGTGCGGAGGAAAGTGGCAGCAGAATACAGTGCCCAGAAGGGGATGAAGTTCTTTGGTGACAGTCCTCTGGAGATGTGTTTGGGTTGAAATGGTAAGGTGAGCCCTGTGCCAGGTCTATGCAGGTAGAGGGCAGGCGGCTGGAAGGTGGATCCAGATGGAATATCAGATAAATTCCTACTTCCTTTAACATTAACATTGCAGCTGGGAACAAACATGCATACTAATCTGATAACGGCCTCACACACTTTAGTGCCTAGGAGTGACCAGGGAGGGGCCTGGGCTTAGGGAAGGCTACTCGAAGGAGGGGAAGTGTTTGACTTGTCCTGACTTGTGTAAGGAGTCTGTGCATTCAGTGAGCATTTGCTGAGCATCTACTATGTGCCCTAAAGAGAGAAGGCTTAAATTTTACCCCAGCAGGTTCTGAGTGGAGTAGGGAAATCAGGCAGTAAGCAAGTCAACAAGCAATGGCCACACAGCAAGTGCCAGGATGGGCTCCATCCAGGGTGCTAAAATAATAAGTCATTTAAGGCCTACTTTTTGAGTACCTACTGTGTGCCAGGTCCAGGTCCAGAGCTAGGCCCCGAGGATGGAGTAAACAAAGTAGAAGCTCTCCCACTCTCTGTTCAGAGTCTTTTAGGAAAGACAACAAATTTTCCAAACAGGTATATAGGTGCTTTGAGAGACCATTCATTTGTTAAATACATTGTCCTAGGCATTTAGCCCACATCATCTCAAACCTCCTAGGAAATAGGTAGTATTATTCCCATTTTACAGATGAAGAAACTGAGGCTCTAAATCATTTGCTCTAAGTCATGCAGCCAGGAGGTGGGCGGCTGGGGTTTGCCTCAAATTGTCTGATGCCACAGCCCTTACTCTTCTCCACCCTGCTGCCTTACATGTGCCAGATGGGTACAGAGAAGTAACCAAAAAATTGACAAATAATCACTGCAATAGTACCATTGTCATGGCAGACTGGGCCACTCTGTTTACTGCTGTGTCTCAGTGCCCAGGACATTTCCTGGTACTTTGTAAGTACCCAGGAAACATTTGTTGAATGCATGCGTGAGTACCTACAGTGCACCCAGCTTTGTGAAGGTGCATCAGTGGGACCAGGGGATGAGTGAGCGTACAGAGACCTGCCCCTTCCTCCAGGATGCTTGGCATCTGCCTGGAGAGATGAGGACACAGGAATAGGTGCACAGTACTGGAGTTGAACAATGCCAGTGGGCGGTGTCCCAGGCAGCCCAGTGATTCATTGCCTCGGGATTGGAGCAGACAATAAGTGGCTGTGAGTTGGAGGAAGGAGAGGTCACCGTGGGTTGAGGAGGCCTGGGAAGGCTTCCTGGGGGCCAGAGCCTGCTTCAGTGGGATGGATGTAGTTGGCGGCAGGGCCTGGGGTGGGTATTCCAGGTGTGTGTACTAAGTGGGGAAGTGGGGAAAGGAGACTGAACCAGAGCCCTCTGCGGAAAATGCTAGGCCAGAGACTTTGGGTGTGAACAGAGGAGGGGCTGGCCATGGTTTTGTTGAAGGAGGAGGACAGTCAAAACTGGTACAGAAGCAGGCAGGTATGGCTGGAATCTGCAAATGCACAGCCCCAAAGCCAGGGAGATGGGTGGAAGAAGTGGGTTATTGTGGTGATGGGGGTGCAGCTGTGGGTGGCTAGGGCGTGCAGAGCTCTAACCGGAAGGATCTGAGAGTGGGCAGGGAGAGGCAGGGGTGAGGTGGGACTGAACCAGTTAGGGAGGGGGAGGGGCCAGGTGTAAAGGGCTGGATAATATGTGGGGATAGAAACCAAATAAGAGCCAGATGTTCATCTAGAGACCAGAGGGTGTGTGAAGGGGTGGGGGTGGGGGCAGTGGGCAGGGAAAGGCTGGTGGTGTCATCGGCAGCTCTGTCCCAGTTAGACCTGCTGGGCTCCCAGTTGCTAAAGACAGGCCAGGGCAGCTCCCAGTGCCAATTCCAGGGCCAGTCAGCCCTGACCACAGTTCTGACCCCAATTTTGACCTCTACTGGCTCCTTCCACACACCTGCCCCTGGCAGCAGTGGGGAGCGGAGGGGAGCCCGGGGAACTAGGCATGTGTGTGCCCGTGTGCTCTGGGGCACGCGCACTGAGGGGAAGTCGGGAGGACTAAAACCTATTTCTCAACCCTAACCATTTTCACAGGCCTTGCCCAGCTCAAGCTGGCCTTTTATGGGGGTGGAGAACATTGGGCACTTGGGGTGATTATTGTCAGAAAAAGGGGATTTGAGATGTCATACCTTATATACGTGCACTGGCTTAGCATCTGAGAATGGAGAGAAATGAGACGTCTTCCCCTCTCCCTCCAGCCAACCTGAATGCAGTAATGGTCCCAGGGCGTGGGGCAGGTAAGGGGTACCTGTGTCTCTTTTCTACCATGTGTGTGGGGAGGGGTACTCCACTTGGGGGGGTGCTTGAGGCCTCACTCTTGCACTTGCTCTCTCTCCCTATCTCAGTATCAGGGTAATTACCATGGGTGACTAAGGCAGGATGCTGGTGAGAAGGAGGTATTGGGCAAAGCACAGAGCAGAGAGCAGGGAGGAAAAGAAGGAAGGAGGGCAGCGGGCGGGCCAGGCACGGCCGAGGAGCGTCAGGTAGGTAAGGGCGTTCCATGGGCGGGAGCTGCTCTAGACCTGCCGGGCCTCTTACCGGCTCCTCCAGCTGGGGCAGACACAGCTGCTGCACCCGCCGTGGGTGAGACTCAGAGTTCTGGGCTCTGGGCTCTGGAATCAGGGTTCTGTGCTGGGACTGACTCTCCTTGTGGAGAGTAGTGTATGAGGGTGGGAGGGAGGGTAGGGGCTGGCTCTCGGCAGCCCCCCGGGCCAGGTTCCTCTGCCCAGCTGACAGCCTCTGTTTTGCCTCTTCCCCTTGCAGCCCTCCTGATTCTGGGGCCTGCCAGGATGGGGCCCCTGAGGCCCAGCCCGGGCCCTGGGGGACAACGGTTGCTGCTGCCCCCCTTGCTGCTGGCACTGCTGCTCCTGCTGGCTCCATCCCCAGGCCACGCCACTCGGGTAGTGTACAAGGTGCCGGAGGAACAGCCACCCAACACCCTCATTGGGAGCCTCGCGGCTGACTATGGTTTTCCAGACGTGGGCCACCTGTACAAACTAGAGGTAGGTGCCCCGTACCTTCGAGTGGATGGCAAGACAGGTGACATTTTCACCACTGAGACTTCCATCGACCGCGAGGGGCTCCGTGAATGCCAGAACCAGCTCCCTGGTGAGCCCTGCATCCTGGAGTTTGAGGTGTCTATCACAGACCTCGTGCAGAATGGCAGCCCCCGGCTGCTAGAGGGCCAGATAGAAGTACAGGACATCAACGACAACACGCCCAACTTCGCCTCACCGGTCATCACTCTGGCCATCCCCGAGAACACCAACATCGGCTCACTCTTCCCCATCCCGCTGGCTTCAGACCGCGATGCCGGCCCCAACGGCGTGGCATCCTATGATCTGCAGGCCGGGCCTGAGGCCCAGGAGCTATTTGGGCTGCAGGTGGCAGAGGACCAGGAGGAAAAGCAGCCACAGCTCATTGTGATGGGCAACCTGGACCGTGAGCGCTGGGACTCCTATGATCTCACCATCAAGGTGCAGGATGGTGGCAGCCCCCCACGTGCCAGCAGTGCCCTGCTGCGTGTCACCGTGCTTGACACCAATGACAACGCCCCCAAGTTCGAGCAGCCCTCCTATGAGGCTGAACTCTCTGAAAATAGCCCTATAGGCCACTCGGTTATCCAGGTGAGACGCCCCCTCCGTCTAACTGTTAGACCAGCCTTTAGAAATGGGAGTCCACCCCAACTTGGTGAGCGTTTCCTTCACTTTAGGGGGAACACTACCAGAATACTTTGGGAGACCCCTTCTCCCCAGCCTCAGTCAGGAGAGACCTTCCCACAAAACCCCCCTTCCCTACCTCAACAGGTGATATTACTTTCCTTTATCAAGCTACTTAGGTGATAGTGATATAGCATAGGAACAGTCGTTCCCCCACCCCCAAGGCAGACTCAAATTGGGGAAACTCTGAGAAGTGAAACTTTCTCCCTAGTCGAATGAGATCCTTATTCCCCAGACAGATGAGCTGAGTTGGAACAAAGGAATCACCGTTTATCCGGGTAAAATCTCTCCTGAGATGAGAATGTCTTTCCAACCAGGCTCGGTTTCCCTATAGCCAGATGAGGTTTTCCTGAAGCTGGAGGACATAGCCTCACTTTGCCCCTCCCTGGCAAAGTCAAATGAGATCATTTTAACCAGATGGGTCCTCAGAGTTCTGAAAAACTGTGCTGTGCTGGGTGTCTGTATACCTGCCGCTACCCCTAGGTATGGAGCGCCCCTAGGTATGGAGCGCCCGTGGGCGTGGGGTGCTTGGCACAGTGGGGGGTCAGTTGCCTCTGTTGAAGTTCTCAGCACCCCTCTCCATGGGAACTGCCCCAGGGGCTGGACAGCTTGGTGGGGCTGGGGCCTGGGAGGGAGCAAAGAAAGCGTCCTTGCAGACAGGTGGGTGTATCTCCCGCTGTCATCTCACCCCTGGCCTCCTGCCAGCCCCAGCTCCTTTCTCCTTCCCCATGGGCTGAAGCTGCCTCTGTCTTTGATGTGAGGGAGCTAAGAAAGGCTCACCCTGCCTTGGACACCGTTACCCATCCTGGGAAACCCTTGGGGAGCCCTCCATCCTGGGTCCTCAAGCCAAAGTGGGGGATGGGTGGGAGTTTCGGCCTTTATTTTAGCCGGTATTTTCAGCTGGTGGACTGGAACCTGGAAAAGATAGAGTGGGAACCAAAAGGGAGACAGACAGTCAGGATGACAAGTAATAATAGCCTAGGTGCCAGGCACTGTTCTAAATGCACTGTGTGTATTGTGTCATTTAATCTCTACAGTACAAGGTAAGCATTATCCCCATTTTACAGATGGAAACTGAGCCCATAGAGATTAGGAAACGTGCCTGATGTCACACAGCTGATGGCTTCAGAGCCCACCTTTGCCGCATCCAATAGCCTGGCTTCAGGGCCAGCTTCACCACCCCCAGGGAGAAGCCGGAGATTGTGGCAGAGAGTAGGCTGAGAGGTCGACAAAGTTGAAAAGAGAGGATGGGAGAGAACAGGCCGTGGGAAAGAGGAAGAATCAGAACTAAGGGAGGACGGGGGACAGACAGAAGCCAAGAGTCATAGGGAGGTAGACAAGGAGATAAGATGGCAAGAGGCAGATAAGAAGCGGGGTGACCAATCTAGAGACAGGGAGGTAGGGGGATCCTCATCCCAAAGTTGTTGACAGCCAGGCTGGAGTGGGGAGAAGCTATGGGGTTTGGCACTCACAGATGCGAGCAGAGACCAGGGCGGCTAGGGAACCCCCCCACCCCCGCCCAGTAGTCTCCTCTGTAGAAGAAGCCCTGTCGAGTATAGTTGGGGTTCCCCTTCCCAAGGGGTAGGAGAAAGGACTCACAGTGGCTTGAGGCCCCACTAGGTGCAGTGCCCAGCACTGTGTTAGCACTGATTTTTCAGAGATGGGCAGATAGGACAGACAGGTAGATGGACAAAAAGAGAAATAAATGTTATTTAGGGAGCACTTTCCATGTGCCAGGAAGTGTTAGGCATTTTTTCATGTATTATCCCATTTATTCCTCACCTCAAACCTGTGAAATAGGTTCTCTTCTTATCCCCATTTTACACATTTGTAGACCGAGGCTTGGGGAGGTTAAATAATTGGCCTAAGGCCAGTCATACAGTTACTTTGGGAAGTGATAGAACTGGGATTTGAACCCAGAACTCTTCTGTATTTCTCCCCAGCGACTCTGCCAGGTTATGCCTATTCTCCTGTCTCCCCCCACAGCCATCACATTCTGCCTGGCTGGGACTCAGCTCTAGTCCTCATGTCTCTCTCTCCCTGGTGGGACCTCATGGCCATTTCCACCTGGTTCCTGTGGCCCCATTACCACCGTGTTTGTACAGAGTCGGGCGAGTGCGAGTTGGAGTTGGCGTGGGAGGGCGTGCCCACTGCAAAGGGACAGACAGTTCATTGTTTGGTGCTGGGAGCCCAGCCTGCTGCCAGCAGGCTCTGTGGCCTGCACCAACCCCTCCCTCCTGGCCGCAGGCTCAGGCCGGATTCCTCACATTGGTGCCTCGCCAGCACCAGCCAGGAGGAGAAGGAGCTGCGGAAACAGGTTTCCCCGGTTTGACAGAGCAGTGGCAGGGCCGGGCCTGGCAGACTCCCTCTGACCTACATCCCTACCTGGCTGCTTTCAAAAGAAATCCCCTCACCTGTGGCTCCCAGGTGGGCATGTGGGTCTTTCTTTACTCATGCATGCGCGCGCACACATGCGCAAACACATACACTTTCTCATGTAATCACACAGTCTCACACAATTATACACTTACACATGGGCATGGATGCATATTGTACACATACATAGGTGCATACACACCATCCCTGCGCCTCACACCTTTCCATCCTTCAGAAGGGTTAGAGGCAAGTTCAGCTGGATGGAAGGGCTTCCCTAGGTGCTAGCTGGATCCTCATCCTCTCACCATATTTGTGTGCACTTGTACAGGAATGACAGGTAGAATTTAATTCTGCCCAGTGCCGTCTCTAGTAGTTGCCTGTGGCACTGTTGAGGATTTGCAGGCTGCGTCTGGGCTGTTCAGGAAAATAGGTTATTGATGTCTGCCAGAGTGCTGGAATTGGGAAAGGGCGGTACTTGTGCGGCTTTTTGGAAGGGTTCCATGTTGGATTAGTTGTGTCTACCGTACTGGTTGGAAAAAACATTGGCAGTACAGGTGCCCCTTAATTTGCTAACCCATCCGTGTTCTTCTTATTGTTCTCTCTTGCCCTATAGGTGAAGGCCAATGACTCGGACCAAGGTGCCAATGCAGAAATCGACTACACGTTCCATCAAGCGCCTGAAGTTGTGAGGCGTCTTCTGCGACTGGACAGAAACACTGGACTTATCACTGTCCAGGGCCCTGTGGACCGTGAGGACCTAAGCACCCTGCGCTTCTCAGTGCTTGCCAAGGACCGAGGTGCCAACCCCAAGAGTGCTCGTGCCCAGGTGGTTGTGACTGTGAAGGACATGAATGACAATGCCCCCACCATTGAGATCCGGGGCATAGGGCTAGTGACTCATCAAGATGGGATGGCTAACATCTCAGAGGATGTAGCGGAGGAGACAGCTGTGGCCCTAGTGCAGGTATCTGATCGAGACGAGGGAGAGAATGCAGCAGTCACCTGTGTGGTGGCAGGTGACGTGCCCTTCCAGCTACGCCAGGCTAGTGAGACGGGCAGCGACAGCAAGAAGAAGTATTTCCTGCAGACCACCACCCCACTGGACTACGAGAAGGTCAAAGACTACACCATCGAGATTGTGGCTGTGGACTCCGGCAACCCCCCACTCTCCAGCACCAACTCCCTCAAGGTGCAGGTGGTGGATGTCAATGACAACGCACCTGTCTTCACTCAGAGCGTCACTGAGGTTGCCTTCTCAGAAAACAACAAGCCTGGAGAAGTGGTCGCTGAGGTCACTGCCAGCGATGCTGACTCCGGCTCCAATGCCGAGCTGGTTTACTCTCTGGAGCCTGAGCCAGCCGCCAAGGGCCTCTTTACCATCTCACCCGAGACTGGAGAGATTCGGGTGAAGACATCCCTGGATCGGGAACAGCGGGACAGCTACGAGTTGAAGGTGGTGGCAGCTGACCGGGGCAGCCCCAGCCTCCAGGGCACAGCCACTGTCCTCGTCAATGTGCTGGACTGCAATGACAATGACCCCAAATTTATGCTGAGTGGCTACAACTTCTCAGTGATGGAGAACATGCCAGCACTGAGTCCAGTGGGCATGGTGACTGTCATTGACGGAGACAAGGGGGAGAATGCCCGGGTACAGCTCTCTGTGGAGCAGGACAATGGTGACTTTGTTATCCAGAATGGCACAGGCACCATCCTCTCCAGCCTGAGCTTTGATCGAGAGCACCAAAGCACTTACACCTTCCAGCTGAAAGCAGTGGATGGTGGCGTCCCACCTCGCTCAGCTTACGTTGGCGTCACCATCAATGTGCTGGATGAGAATGACAATGCACCCTTTATCACTGCCCCCTCCAACACCTCCCACCGGCTGCTGACCCCCCAGACACGTCTTGGTGAGACGGTCAGCCAGGTGACAGCCGAGGACTTTGACTCTGGTGTCAACGCTGAGCTGACCTACAGCATCACTGGTGGCAACCCTTATGGACTCTTCCAGATTGGATCACATTCAGGTGCCATCACCCTGGAGAAGGAGATTGAGCGGCGCCACCACGGGCTACACCGCCTAGTGGTGAAGGTCAGTGACCGAGGGAAGCCCCCACGCTATGGCACAGCCTTGGTCCACCTTTATGTCAATGAGACCCTGGCCAACCGCACACTGCTGGAGACCCTACTGGGCCACAGCCTGGACACGCCGCTGGATATTGACATTGCTGGAGACCCGGAATACGAGCGCTCCAAGCAGCGTGGCAACATCCTCTTTGGTGTAGTGGCCGGTGTGGTGGCCGTGGCCTTGCTCATTGCCCTGGCGGTGCTGGTGCGCTACTGCCGGCAGCGGGAAGCCAAGAGTGGCTACCAGGCTGGTAAGAAGGAGACCAAGGACCTGTATGCCCCCAAGCCCAGCGGCAAAGCGTCCAAGGGAAACAAAAGCAAGGGCAAGAAGAGCAAATCCCCGAAGCCTGTGAAGCCGGTGGAGGATGAGGATGAGGCCGGGCTGCAGAAGTCCCTCAAGTTCAACTTGATGAGTGATGCCCCTGGGGACAGTCCCCGCATCCACCTGCCCCTCAACTACCCACCAGGCAGCCCTGACCTGGGCCGCCACTACCGCTCTAACTCCCCACTGCCTTCCATCCAGCTGCAGCCCCAGTCACCCTCGGCCTCCAAGAAGCACCAGGTGGTACAGGACCTGCCACCTGCAAACACATTTGTGGGCACCGGGGACACCACGTCCACGGGCTCTGAGCAGTACTCCGACTACAGCTACCGCACCAACCCCCCCAAATACCCCAGCAAGCAGGTAGGCCAGCCCTTTCGGCTCAGCACACCCCGGCCCCCACCCCATCCCTACCATGGGGCCATCTGGACCGAGGTGTGGGAGTGACGGAGCAGGTGTATTGGGCCTGCCACACTCACCAGCCCGTGTGGGGGCCAGCCCGAGCCAGCAGTGGGAGGCGGGGCCACGGATGCCGGGATGCTGGGGCCTTGGTAATGACCCTGCTGCCTCACCCAGGCATGGGGATTAGGCTGAGGGAAAATGAAGGGAGGGTGTGCTCTGTGGTCTCCTCCCTGCCTTGCCCCGCCCCACTGGGGAGAGGTCTGCGGCTTGTTAAATCCCTGGACACTGCACCAGCTGCTGGGTCTTGTGGGTGGGGGCTGATGGGCGGGTGAGCAGAAGTGGGGAGGGAGGCAGGGAAGGAGTCTGTCCCAAACGCAGGTCTCTATCTGAGACCAGCCATAGGTGCTTCTCTAGAAGGGAAACAGAAGGCCTGGGGTCCTGGTGGGTAACCAGGTGGGAATCTGCCAGGGCGGGGGGCCTCCCCATTTGTGCTTTCTATGTATGTGTGGATTAACCTCTTCCTCACCACCAGGCTCCTGGGGCTGGGCCCCACTTGCACTTTCCCAGCCCCAAACACTTGTCCCTGACAATAAAGTTCTCTATTTTTGGAGTTTTGGTTTCTTATTTTCCTGGAACTGAGAGAAGAAGCGAGAGAGACTGGAAGCAGCCCTTGGTCCTCAGGTCCTACCTCAATTTCCCCTTCCCTTCCCTTTGCCCCTTGCCACTTCCTAGACCTGCCCACTCTACCCCAACCCTGTCTTAGCTTGCCATCTCCCCATCCTCACGTCCCGTCCATGTCTGGGAAAGTGCCCTTCTGGCCAGCCTTCAAATGGAGGTGTCTGACAATGTGTCTCCTCACCACATGCTGTGAGGCCCCCCCTAGGAATGACACTCTTCACCGAGAAAGAGCAGGGGGAGCCGCACTGCTGTCTGAGACTTGGTTTTTCCAGTCTGCCCCAGTGGAGTCACATCCGACAGACCTCAGACAGAGCACCTGGTGGTGTTCACCCTGCCTACCTTGGTGAAGACAGAGAACCTCTTGATTATGCCCGCCACCTTCCCTCGGGGCAAGATCTTCCCCCAAGTCCCTTCCCCAGCCTCCTCATCCCAACACCACTCAACACCCAGCAATTAGCAAGCCCTGCCCTGTGTCTCCCCACTGCGATCACCAGCCTGGGCTGCGGGGAGCGGGGTCTGGGAAGGCAAGGGAATTCCCAAGTTACTGGCATTGACCTGTTCTGCACCCCAGTCTTAGGGCTCCCTGGGTTTAGGCAGAGGCTTCCTAGTTCTGCCTCCTGCCTGTGATGCCACCTCCCTCTGCTCCTTCAGCTCCTTGCTCTGGCCACCCTGGGCTGCTTCCTCTCACTCTCTCTCTCTTCGTCTCTCACTTCTTGCTCTCCTGGGTCTGCCCTGTCCCTGGATTGTGCCTGGCGGGGAGGAAGGCTAAAGTGTGGGTGAGGGGCCTCAGGTCCTGGGGGAGTCTCTGAGGCCAGAGGCAACCTATCTCCATGGTGACTAAAGAGGCTTGAGACACTCCAGGGAGGTC
The DNA here is from genome assembly GCF_041146395.1 of Eulemur rufifrons. Classification (NCBI taxonomy): domain Eukaryota; kingdom Metazoa; phylum Chordata; class Mammalia; order Primates; family Lemuridae; genus Eulemur; species Eulemur rufifrons. The sequence continues at coordinate 7,993,312 of NC_090992.1, read as the reverse complement.
CAGGGCGTCAGCTCTCTCCTCTGATTCCATCCACAAACTCCCCTACGTCCTGGGGGTGCTCCCAGAGTAAGAACTCCTGGAGTCCTTAGAGGAGTGAGATCCAGTAACATCTCATGTCTCCTGGATAAATCCAGCATCGGTAGGGTGACCCCCAACAACTCCTGACTGCTCATTCTTTCTCTTCCATTTCAGTCCTTGATGCCCCTGCTTTCTTTCTCTCTCCTATTCCTCTAGTGCCTTCATCTCTTTTTCTTTCCCTAAGTCTGGGGATTGTTCCTTACTTGGCTTAATCCGTCCCAACCCATCCGTGGAGCCACATGGAATACTTTCTCCCAACACTCCGACACAACCAAACCACACCACCTGTTGTCATCAACACACATAGGCCAAGTTTCTATTGCATCCTAGACTCTGCTGAAAAACGTGGTCTTGCTTGTACGAGACACACAAAGGAAACAACGAGGCATTGAGAGTCTTGAGTGAGAAGTGTTATAGTGAAGCGTTTCCCAACTTGTTCCATGAAGCCACTTCTGCTACTACTCACTTCCGTTTTTTGAGTCCTTACTAGGTGCAGGGCACCATGCTGAGCTCTTATGTGAATTAGTTCATTCAGTGCTCATAACTCTTTGTGATAAAGGTCATTTTAATACTCATTTTACAGAAGTGAAAACTAGTGAGTGATGGAGCCAGGCTCAAACACAAAGCACAGGAAATCTGATTTCCAAAGTCAGCTATTATCCATTATGCTATTTAAAAAAGGAGTTCCTTGACTAAGTTAGTTTTGGTAGTAAGAGATTCACTATAAGACTCTGCAAAACCCTGCAAGAAAGAGGGAACCCGTTAAATTTTGTTTACCTCTTGGGGTTTCCGATTCTATTCGGGCACAGTGCTCCTCCCCTCCTTGAGGGGCACAGTATGGGGACTTGCATAGGACGTGGGAGTGGGCTTCTGGGAGGAGAATGTGAAACTTGAGCCAGCTTGTGGATGATGAGCTGGATTTAGGCAGGAGGTTCCCCCTACCAGGAGTCGCTGTGAACAAACTCCTAGGGCAGGCGTGACCATGACCAAGTTGGAGGCAGGCAGAAGGCAGAAAGGGGAATATTCTGGCTGGAGTGGAGGGTGTGAGAGAACGCCGAGAGATGACACTGGAAGAACTGTAGGTTGTAGAGAACGTGGATGCCTTGCCAAAAGTTCCTCAAGAGGAAATGGAAGTCTCTGAAAGCTCATGAATTTTTTAGATAAACTGAGTTTTAGAAAGTTTCCTGGAATGTATGGTGGATTTAAAAGGGGCTAGACTTGAAAGTACAGGATTGAACCTCTAAGGTTTGGACTAAGATGGTGACAATGGGGGTGATGATAGATGGATGGATTTGGCTAAGTTTAGGGAGAAAGGACCCCAGAATTCAAGGGAAAATTGGATCTGAGGTAGGATGGGGAATGAGGGGAGAGCTTCCAAGATTCCCAGATAGACATCTGCCTTCTGAGTCTGGATGATGGAATCGTGACGACATCATTGTCCATGCAGAAGCTAATTGAAGGAAAAGAATTTGGTTTCAGACGTGCTGAATCTGAAGGGCCAGTAGGGATAGCCAACTGGAAATTATCAGCAAGTGTCTAGAACTTCAGGACTAGAGTTTGGGAGAGATTTTGGATCTGGCCTTTAAGATTTGATAGTCTTAGAATTAGAGGGAACATTAAGTGTTGAATATAACCCAAGCCTCCATTTTACAGAAAAGAATCCTGGAAAAAGAGACCAAGTGACTTGCTCAGTAGGCAGGGCTGAAGCCCTCGATTACTGGGTGCGGGTTCTGCAGGGAGGGAGGGATGCTGGCCAATGTCTTGAAAGAACTGGAAAGAGAAACACCGACAGCCACACTGCCCTGTGCCTCCCAGAACCCCCCTGGAGCCTGTTCACCCAACACCTGGTGGAATGTGCTCCTTTATAGCCTCCCAGCCCCAAATGTCCAGGTCGATCTTGGGGACCCTGTCAGTCATCACCCAGACCCTTCAGTGTTTTGGATCACAACATGGATCCCAGGAAGGGTTGCCTATTCCTGAAGATGAGGTGGGAGCCAAAGTGGGGAAGCAGTTCTGGGCTGCCTTCCTGACAGCTCTGAAACTCCTTGTCCTGCCAGCCACCTCCATCCCAGCTGCCTTGAGTGGGACGGAGATTGTGCGGGGCTATCAGGAGGGTGAGTCTGCAGACCTGGGACCCCCTCCCCCCAGCCATCTTCATAACCTGCCCGGGGGGTTAGAGGGTAAAGACAAAGCACTGCCAACGTCGTGGAGACTTGGAAGGAGCCTGGAGACTCATCAGCAGGTTCCTGGGCTTTGGCTGCTTTCACCCTGGCCTCCAGGGGCCCTGGGGCTGCGCCCTCCACAACTCCTAATTTCTGGTTGGCAAGAAAACCAGTGGCAGTCCCAGGTGGGTGTTTGGGTGGCTGGCTGGTTGTGCCAAGTGCCAAGCTGAGCTTGCCAGGTTCCTGGGCCGATCGTTAACCTGTGGCAGGCAGACAGGGATGCTGGCTGGGAGTAGCCTGTCACCGTTCCACTCTCCCGACCCTCGTCCTCAGTCTAAGCCTCCAAGTCTGGCTCCACCAAGCCAGCAGCCCTCCCAGAAGCTCCTTCCTATTTCCTAGAAGGAGTCGCCATTGGAGGCTAGTTTTCCCAATCTCTATGGGTGCCGTGCCCTCCCCCCATGCCCAGGCTCCTCGCAGGGCCCTCACCTCTGCAGTTACTATTCTGTTTCCCCAGTCTGGAGGACAGGAGTGTCTATTGTTCTCTGCCCCCTCCCCCAGGCGCCCCGGTTTGTTATCTGGCTCTCTCTCCTCCCCCTCTCCCTCCTTTTTCCACTCTCCTGCCTCTCAGGAGGGGGATCAAGTCGGAGTGGGGGCTTCCAAGTGGGATGGGCCTCGGCAGGGAGTCCGGAAGCTGCCTACAGCGTTACAGACCAGGGATGGGGAGCAGAGGGCAAGGAAGAGGTTGGCTCCTCCGTTGGATGGAGGCAGTGGGAATCACAGAGCAGTGAGACAGGTGAGAAGCTAGAGTTTGGAGGGTGCTGCTTGGAATTGAGGGGACTGTTCTGGTACTGGCGAGCTGTTTGGGAGTTAGGAGTCTGTACTGCTTTTAGGAAGCTATGCTAGAAATTGGAGGCTGTGCTGGTGTAGAGGTTGTGCTGGAATTAGGAGAGTTGGCTGGTATTGTGCTACTCTGGTGCTGGGTGCTACACTGTATTAGGGGCTGTTCTAAAACTAAAGGGAGGCTGTGCCGATACTGGGAAGCTGGGCTAGAGCTAGAAGGGCTATGCTATAACAAGTGGTTGTACTGGATCCGGGTTACTGGGGTGGCCTGGGGGCTATAATAACACTGGGGCCTGCGCTGTGTTGGGACTTTCAGTGGGTGGGCTTGGCTGTACTGAGAGCTGTCCTAGAATTAAGGAGCAGTCCTGTGCTTTCTGGGGGACTATGCTGTGCTGGGGGCTGGGCCTCTTCTCGGTTGCTGTTGAGGCCTGGGGGAGGCTTGGCTGGGGCTGGGGCCTGATGTGGTGGTGGGCCTTATGGGGCAGGTTGGCTGGCCAGCAGTGACTCTCTCTCTCCCTGCAGTTACCTCACCGCCGTGTCACCTTCTCGGCCACCAGCCAGGCCCAGGAGCTGCAGGACCCATCCCAGCACAGTTACTATGATAGTGGCCTGGAGGAGTCTGAGACGCCATCCAGCAAGTCATCCTCGGGGCCTCGGCTGGGTCCCCTGGCCCTGCCTGAGGATCACTATGAGCGCACCACCCCCGACGGCAGCATAGGAGAGATGGAGCACCCCGAGAACGGTGAGGAGCCTCAGCACGATCAGGGCACCCCGGGAATGAGTAGAAGCCTGGGAACATCGACGAGACCTTAAAAAAAATCCTTCATTTATTGAGTTCTTGTTGTGTGTTCAGTAGCAGTCACCGTGCTCAGTGCTTTCAGGTGTATGTTTGATCCTCACAACCACTCTCTGATCTGAGGACTTTATTGTGCCCACTTTAGTGGAGGAAACTGAGGCTCAGAGAGGTTAAGTCACTAGCCCAAAGTCATACATCTAGGAAGTGACAGACCTGGGAGGGATTCAAACCCAGGTTTCTATGCGTTCAGCACTGTGTTTACACTGCCTCCCTGGGAACAGGGGACCCTGACAACGGTGGCCAGAAGGCTCAGCTAACAGCGAGGAAACCTCGAGAAGGCAGATGGTGGTCCTCTAACAGGGTGGGCGGGCCTTGAGAATTGACAGTGGGCCCTGGATGCTGTGGGCAGCTCAGAGCATGGTATGATGATCTCCTGGGGAGAGGAGTGGGAGGTCTGGCCGAGGAAGAGCAGCGGGAGGTCTGGCGAGGGGCAGGAAGAGGCCTGAGAGAGGTTTGGAGGGTGATGGCAGAGGGAGGTCTGGGAGCAGAGGTGGGCACGGGAACGGATGGGGAGGTGCGCGGTCGGAATGTGTGAGTGCAGTAGTGTGCTGTGCACGTGTGTGTGTGTGTGTGTGTGTGTGAAGGTGCCCGTGGCAGCCCGCGGGGCAGAGTGAATGAACGAGCCTTAGGGATGGAAAGACTCTAACTTGGAGCTGTCCTTGGGTCTCACGCCCTCCTCCATAGCCTGCTCTCCTCCCAGAAGATGGAAAGTTCCACTCCCCATCCCTCAGGCACAGGACCGTTGTCTAACTCCCCAGCCTAGGTCTCAGAGTGCCCTCTGTCCCCACCCCTGCCCCATCATGCGTGATCTCATGCCCGTCTCGTCCTTTTTGTGCCCGCGCAGAGCCAGCTGGCCGGAGCAGGCCCTGAGGCAGAGTGCCAGGTATGTGGGAGCTGCTGTGGGGTCTGGGGTCTGTGGGACTCGGCCCAGCACCCAGCCCCGCCCACCCAGTACCCATGCTCTGCTCCGTGCCATGTCGGGCCCCCCAACTCTGCCCTGAGCTGAAGAGCCTTGGCACTTTGAGGGTTAACAGCAGAGCTGTCCCCTCCTCACCTTGCACTGGCAGGAGGCCAAGCCAGGGTGGGTAGTGCCAGGGGAGCCCCTGTCCCAGGCTGTGCTGCTCAGTCATGTCCCTGAGGGGCGGGGGGGTCACTGCCTGGTGCTGTCCCTGAGTGAGGGCAAAACAGGGCAGCTGTGACAGGAAGTGCTCATGGTCTAGCCGTTCCCATGGAGACCCCCGCTGCCCAGCAACCACACCGGCTACTGCTGATGTCAGGCGGCCAACTCCTGTTCCCGTGGGTGCTCTGGGCAGGGAGCCGGGGCAAGGCCAAGGGTGGTGGCTGGTGTAGGGGGCCAGAGCCAGGCGGGGAGGGGCTGCATGAGCGTGCTTGTGGGTGTGAGTGTGTGCTTCTATGCGAACACCCCACACGGAAGCTATCCCTTCTCCACAGCTTTGAAGCAAAGCCTTGCTATGCTGGGGTGGGTTGGGGTGGGGGTTTAGGACAACCGGGAGCATGTGCAGCCCGATGGGGTTCAGAAGGAAAATAGGTGCCCATCTCTGTCTGAGAGCAGAGGTGCCCGGCGTAGTAGATTATGTGTCCGTGCCTATCTGTGTGTGAGAGAGAGAGAGATTCTGATTGTGTCCTCCAATGAGGGTGGGGGTTTCCTCAGCCCTCCCTGGGGGTAGATTTGCATGTTTCGGCCTGTCTGGAGGTAGATGATGGAGCGTGGAGATGAGTGCGCGTTTGTGCACTTGTCTGAGGGCAGATTTGGTGGGTGTGCGAGAAGAGCAGTGGAGGGTGGGTGAGGCTAGAAGGAATGTGTCTATTTAAGGATAGATTGTGTGTGTGTCAGAGGGAGAGAAAGAGGGCACTGGTGGGCTGGTGGATGGTGGAGGGCGTGTGTCTGTTTGAGGGTGTGTGTGCCTGTGAGTTCAGTGGGCAGGAAGGGGCGGGCACCCCTGTTCTGAGGCAGGGTGCAGATGCCAGCAGGAGGCCGTGGAGCGGAGCTTGCCGGGCTGCGTGCCTGACCCCAGCCCTCCTGCTCTGTCCTGCAGATCTCCGCCCTTTGCCTGATGTCGCCATGACGGGCACATGTACCCGGGAGTGCAGCGAGTTTGGCCACTCCGACACGTGCTGGATGCCTGGCCAGTCATCTCCCAGCCGCCGGACCAAGAACAGCGCCCTCAAACTCTCCACCTTCGTGCCTTACCAGGACCGAGGAGGGCAGGAGCCTGCGGGCGCCGGCAGCCCCAGCCCCCCGGAAGACCGGAACACCAAAACGGCCCCCGTGCGCCTCCTGCCCTCCTACAGTGCCTTCTCCCACAGTAGCCATGATTCCTGCAAGGACTCGGCCACCTTGGAGGAAATCCCCTTGACCCAGACCTCGGACTTCCCACCCGCAGCCACACCGGCATCTGCCCAGACGGCCAAGCGCGAGATCTACCTGTGAGCCCCCTCCTGGCCGGCGGCCACCCCTGTCCCCCCGCCGCCGGCCAGCTCCCACATGGGCCCATTCCAGGGCCCCCACTCTTGACCCCTCCAGTGTGGACTTCCTGGCCAGGGCCCCAAGTGTGGAGCAGTACTGGCCTCATGACCACGCTGACCCTTACCCCACGCAGGGTCCAGGTCCTCTCCCCTCATCTCCATCGCCTAGCCCTGGGAGCTCCTTCTTCCCCTCTGTGGGGCTCCCCCAGCTGATGCCCAGGAGGGCTCCTCCACAGTGACTGGGCTCCCTTCCCTCGACTTCCAGGGAGTGCCCCCTGGATTTGGGCAGACGGTGGAGTCAAGGGTGGGCAGCACACTTTTAACTCATTGTTTCCCGCATGGCCGACCAGGGCGGGGATAGCATGCCCAATTTTAGCCCTGAAGCAGGGCTGAACTGGGGAGCCCCTCTCCCTGGGAACTCCCAGAGGAAACTCTTGACCATCAGGGGCTTCCTGAAGGGCTTTTGTTACCAAAGGTAGGGTGGGGATGGGGGTGGGAGTGGAGTGGAGGCCTCCTCTTCCCGTAATGCTCCTGGGCTGGCCCACCTGCCTGCCACGTGCCCATGCCTGGTCCCATCTGGGCCCCCCTTCCCTGCTGGTCATGCAGTGTCTGTATATAAGGACCTTGGAATGATGTCCCCATTTCTGCCTGATTTGCAACTTTTCTCGTTGATGTTGTGTTGTCTTGGGGGACCCCTCTGGGGGGGACCTGCCCTGTGCCCCCTCCTCCCTGCCGCAGTGCCCCTACCCCAGGCCTCTATTGTTCCATGTTGTAAATACCCCTGGGGCCGTGGTGGGATGGGGGTGCAGGCCAGGGAAACAAAGGGTGGGTGGGGGTGGGGATGGGGGTAACAATCGCCTATCAGCAGAGCTGGGCTTTTATTTAATTTTTTTTAAAAATACAAATCTCTATTTTTTTGGAACTGTTGCGCTGTGCCCTGGGGGGTGTCCCCGCTCAGGCTGGCCTCCCACACCCAGATGAGCATCACAGAGGGGCCCTGAGGCTGTGGGGGGCAGCTGGACAGGGGTGGGATGACTGTGCCTCTGGCCTGGTTGGGTGAGTTGGGAGCAGGAAGGTTTGCTCAGGGGGTGGCTGGTTGCTGCCCCTAATATGAGGGGCCTGCACCCTGCCCCCGCCCTGCCCCCCAACCCCCAGCCCCTGCCATGACTGACCCGTCAGCCTGTAAAACCACCATTGCCTTGATCTCAGGGGGTGGGAAGGGCTGCCTCAGGGCACCCTGGGCTCCAGGCCCCCTTCTTCCAGTTGGGCTTCCCTTTGCCAGGGTCAGGGGTCCCATGAGGGAGGGGGTAGGGAGATTGGGGGGCAGAGAAGCCCAGTCAGCCATGATGAGGTGGGGTTCTTTTCTTCACCTCAGGGGGCCAGGGTGTGAGGGGCATCCTGCGGAGCCCCCATCTCCCACTGTGGCCATCTCAAAGCCTCAGCCCCTCTTCCTTCCAGAAACCCCCACTGCCTTGGCCCATACCTCTCCAGCTCCCCAGGGGCCCAGGCTGGGAGGCTGGAGACTCAGGGTATGGCCCTCGCTTGACTTAGTCCAAGCTTAGGGGGGTGGCCCAAGTGTGGGAGGGGTGGGTGCAGGCTGCTGGGTTGTCTGGTGCCTTTGGGAGCTGTGCTGCTGGGGTCTTGACTCCTATGACCCCAGAGACCCCACCCCCACCCCAGAAAAGCCAGGGGCTGAAGAATCACCCTATTCTCTGCCCCTTACCCCTAATGTGTCTTGGGGTAACAGTGCTGGGAAGGAGAGCATTGTTTGGCTGGTGGCCCCGGCATATACAGCCCTTCTCTGGAGGGCAGGGTGTGGAGTGGGCTGGGTGGCAGCAGCCAGGTCTAGGGTTTGGCCAAAGGCTCCTTTCCCTGGGGGAGGCCCGGAAGTGGGCTGGGGGCTTGTTAAAGAGACAGCCCCCTTCCCCTGCACAAACGGGGCAGGTGCAATAGTGGTGGAGTTGGTCGCATTGGGTGCTCAGCTGGTGGGGCAGTGCCCTCAGGGACTGTCCTGGGTCCTGGAGGTGAAGAGTCAGGCAAGAAGATTGTATGAGGCCCGTTTGCTTGGTGGAGAAGGTGGTCCAGTCAGGTGGTATTCCTGGGGTCAGTGGACTCCCGAGAGAAGCCCCTGGTGGCCTGGGTACCCTACCCTGGTCTTGGAGACCCCTGAGCACTGAGTGGAAGGGCAGAGGAGCATTTTGCACAATGGAGAAGCCAGAAGGAAGGGGGTGGCCCAGATGGCTGGGAGGGCTGAGAAGCACAGAGCAGCAGCCCTTCCCCCAGGCAAAGACAGACCCCCCAGCCCCCTGGTTGGGGTCGGGTTTCTGAGTCTGTCACCACCTGGGCACTGGAGAGGTGAAACCAAAGGTGGGCAGGGGATGGTGACAGCACTGGGGACTACCCCTGTTGGTCCTAGGTCTGTGAAGCCCCTCCCCAATGCCTTGTGTCGGGTACAGTTTTATGTACCAATAGGCGACATTTGGCCAGAGGAGACTCCACCTCAAACCCAGCCTGACCCAGTCAGTGTCTTCCTAGAAGGGACCTAGTCGGTCCCCATCCCCCTACTTCAGGGCATGTCTCTTGGTAGGGGGAGGATTTGTGGGGATATATTTCTCTCCTAGGGTCCCTGAAGCATGTCTCACATCCCCAGGGGAAGGTCTCTGGGCATTCCTCACCTCTGGGGGCTCTCTAGACCCTATCTCTCCCCTTGGGAGTCTCTGGGGGACATGTATTCCCGCTGGGGACCATGGGAGCATGTCTCCCCCCCTTCCCCAGGCTCTCTAGGGAGCCTGTTTTCCTCCCAGGGTTCCTGGGAGTATCTAAGGCAAGTCAGTCTCGGGCCATCTCTCTTCCCAGGGAAGGGGTCTATCTCCGAAGCATGTCTGGGAAGGGATGTTTCTGGCCCTCCCCCATCTCTCCTATGGGGGTGTCTCTGCCCTGCAGCACTTTAGGATGAGGCTGGGCATCTCTGAGTTGTCTTTTCTCCCAGGGGCTCTGGGATACCACTCTCTCCTGAGGGTGGGGCCCCCGGAGCCATTTCTTCCCTGAATAGGGGCTGTCTCCGGGTGTTGGGAGGGCTCGCGTTGGCCATGAGAAAGTCTCTTAAGGGGCGTCTCCACGCGGGACTTCTCTGGGAGGGGGGACTGTGTCCCGCCCATGGGGTTCCGGGGCGGGTGTGTCTGCCCGTGGGGAGGGGGAGACTGTGTCTCCTCGGGTTATCTGAGTGGGGAGGGGGGCCGTGTCTCTCTCGTGTGTAGGGGGGGTGGGGCTTGGGGTGGGGGGTTTCGGGCGCGTCGGGTGCCCATATTGGGGTCGTGTTTCTCTTGGTTCGTGCCGCTTCCCACCGCCTCGCTCCTCCCGGGAAGGGCCCCCGCCCCGCCCCTACGCCACCCCGTCCCCGGCGCTGCGAGCACAATCCCGTTGATTTGTAATGATTTCTGTCTCTTTCTGTCTTTCTCTTTCTCTGACCTCCCCCCCACGCCGCGAGCATGCGCAGGCACCACCCCTACCCCCCTCCGGTTCGGTTCGTTTCCGGTTTGTTTGCTGAGCTGTCAATGAAAGACCCGTGTAATTATTCCCGAGCTTTACAATAAAAGTGTGAAAACCGGACCCCACTCCGCTTCTTCCGGGCCCCCGGGCCTGCGTCCGGTGGAGAGTGGGAGCTAAGTCTGGGGTAAAGGCCTTGGAGAGGGCGGAGGGACGCGAGGGAGAAGAGGGGCCGAGACCCACACTGGGATTTGTTGGTACCTCGCGACGATGGGGGCCGAGAGGACGCAAATGAGGACAGACAGACACCTAGTCCGTACACCTCAAAGTGTCACCTACCCGGGCGGCTGGGCCCGACCCGCTCCGGGCCCCCATCTCCACCCAGAACTCAGGTGCAGGCCAGGAATGGGGGTGGGGGCCGAGGACTATGCTGTGCTGCCTTCTTCCAGGGGGCGCCCCCCCAGGACGTGCTGGTGCGGGCTGGGTCCTTCTGTCGTTCCCTGGCGTATCCATCCCCGCTCCCCGCTCCTTTGGCAACGAGTGTGAATTGCGGAACTAGATGGGATAAGAGGCGGAAGACATCTGTCTGTCTGTCGCGTCCTCCTACGCTCAGGAACGAGGGCTGGAAGTCGATTTAGGGGAAGGGAACCAAAAAGGTCTCAGCCCGGGTCTCCGACTGCGTCCCCTCCCCCTCTCCGGGCTCGAGCGGTCCCGGCCTCCTCCGTCCGGCTTCGGGGTAAACACTGGCTCCGAAGAGGTCGAAAAACAGAAACCGGATCGGCCGGTTCCCGGCCCCGCCTGCCGGGGCGCTCCTCCCAGCCCTTCGCGCGCTTCCGCCCGGCCGCGTCCTCCCTCCCCGGGCGCGCGCTGCGTGGGCCTCGCTCCGGACCTCGGGGTCTGTGCAGCCTCTGGGATTAGCCGAGCGCAGGGACTAATCCCGGATGAGCCTCCGTGTAAACCCGGATCGACTGCGGGGACGGCGGGGGTCACTGGCTCCCCTTCATCCATTCCCAGACGCGGAGCATTGTGGGGCCTAGAGCCCACCCCGGGTCCCCTCGCTACTTTTCGGAGAGACGTGTATTGGATCTGCGGGGGGTGGGGGGGAGCGGGGCGTGGCGAGGGGAGGAAGAAGGCACCGCCGAGATCGAGCGCACCGCGAGCCGGGCTTTGGGGGAGCGGTGGCAGGAGGGTTCGTGGAAGGGCAAAGGCCCCTCTGGCAGCCTCTGAATCCACAGTGTTAAGTTAGCTCCCCGGCTCAGTGGGAGCCCCGAGCCCCCCACCAATCCTCCAGTTACAGAATCACATATTCCCCTCACCTGTGGCCCTGATGACCTGCCCCTAACTTGAGGCCTCACCTCCTTATCTGGGGAGGCTCTCAATGGGCGGGGAGGGCCCCACATCAACCCCCACCCGTGACTTGACCGGACAGTGGGGAATAAGGAGCTCCTTCTGGTTAGTCCCAGCCCAGAAAAAGATGTCAGGAGTCAGGGAAGTTGGGGGAGATTCGGTGGCCGACAATCCTGCCCGTGGTTGATTTACTCATTTTACAAGCATTTCCTGAGCCCCTCCCTTGTGCCAGGCCAGCATAGAGTACTGGGACACCCCAAGAATGACAGTTTCTATGGGAAAGGCAGGCAGGTAAACAATGACCACATCATGTGTTCAGCCCTGTCTTGAGCCGGAAATTCTGGCAGGAGAACCAAAGGAGGTGTCTCCTCCAGGGTCCAGAGGCTTCCTGGAAGGGGTGGTGCCAGAGCTGAGTTTCAAAGGGCTGGTGGGGGACAGGCCACAGAGGAAGGGGCGGTGGTGCAGCCCGAGGAAGTAGTTGCAGGCAGGGGTCTGGAGGTGGAGGAGGAGAAGGTCAGGTGGCTGGGAGGGGCAAAAGAAGTTGGAGAGGAAGGCAGGGGCCAGAACTAGAAGGACCTGCTGGTCAACCTAAGGGGCTTTTGGATTAGAGGAAAGGAGAGAAACATTGGCGGATTCTCAACCCGGGAAGGAAAAGGTCAGATTTACATTCTTACAGATTCAAACTGTCTCCTTCTCTTCCCTGCACCAGGGTTCTCTGGGGAATCCTGGGTTGGGAGTGCAGACACAGGCCGACAGACAGGAAGAGGAACCAGATGCAATTCAGATTGGTTAAGAAGGTCCCCACCTTCTTCCATTACACCTGGAGTCGGAGAGACCTACATTAGAATTCTGGCTGTGCCACTTCCTAGTGAGTGCTATGACCTTGGGCAGACGACTGAACCTCAGTTTCTTCATCTGTAAAATGGGGATATTAATGCTTACCATCACCAAGGATTATTGTGGGATTTCAATGAAATCATTGGTCCACTCTTTATTTAGCACATATTTAGCACCTACCAAGTGTCAGGCTGTCCAGGTGCTGGCATTACAGCACTGAATAAGACAGGCATGGTCCCTACTCTCTCTTTCCTGGAACTTACATTCCAGTGGAGAAGACAGACAATAAACAAACAAATGAGATAATTATAGATTTTGTTAAAGTGCTGTGAAGGAAACAAACAATGGGACATGAAGGAGGATAACTGGAGGTGGGGTAGGGGAAGGGGCTGCTTTGCTCAGCGTGGCCAGGGAAGCTTCTCTGAGGAAACCTGAAGATTTAAAGCTCAGAAAAAGAACATTCCAGAGACAAGAAATTGCAGCTTCAAAGGCCCTGAGGTGGGAGACAAAGAATTTAGCCCAAGTACTAAAGGATGCTAAGCTTCCTGCGGGCAGTTACCTAGGTCTCTCACTTCTGTCCTAACCAGAAGGGTAAATACTGGGTGTAGGGAACGGAAATGGAAGGGAGTTTCCATCCTGCTGGGCCCACCCCCCATTCCCTGGAGTGGTATTGGGGAGGTGCTGGCCTCTTATCGGTCAGCCCATCTGCCCAGCTTAATCTTCCAGCTGTTCTACAGCCCCTCCCCCCAGTTTCAGGACAGGTCTCAGCCTGCTCCTGTTCCTTTCTGGGGTTCCCAGTCCCCTTCTTGGGCAGGAGGGGTAGGTTGGGGCCCCTCTAGAATCAGCCAATCCAGAGCCCGGACTGAACAGACTTTAGTATCTGACTTGCAGGGGCTGAGGGGAGGATGATGTTTCCTGGATGAAGATGGCCAAGGGGGTTAGGAGCTTAGGCCTTTTGGAGTCTCCGCCTTGGTCTGGGTCTCACTTCAGGGAGGCAGCCTAGATCCCTGTCTGATTCCCCCTCAAAGAATGCACACGGGTACATTTCTCACCCCGCCGCCCGCCCCTGCTGCAGCGCGCACACAGCTCCTCTCTCGCACACTCACCATCCAGCTGCACACTGTGTCTCCATGGCAACCAGTAGGCCTGGTCCATGGATGTTAGAAATAAGTGCCAGAGGAAGGGGTGGGGGAGAGAGAGGAAAGAAATAAAGAGACTTAGTAAGATAGCCTCCCAAGGAGGCCCCTGCCGCTTCCTTGTACCCCCTGCCCGGAAGCCCTGAATGGACTCAGGTCCTGAGGATGGAGGGGCTCACGGTGGGGATTAAGCAGTAGATCAGGGGCTGTCTGGGCACAGGTAATGGGGCGCAGTGGGCAGTGCGGAGGGAGCAGGATCAAGGGAACTTGCAGGACAGTCTGGAGTCTTGGGATAAGAATACCTGATCTGGGTAAAAGGCAGATGAGGGGTGGGAGACGTGGGGGAGCTACCTTCCCTTCTTCCTGGCCTAATTGGCTGTTCAGGCTGAAATCACCTCTTAGTCACTTAGTCTAATTAGAATTGTTCCGGAGAAAACAGTGGGGGAGGGGAAGGAGAAGCAGGGGTGTGAAGGCGGAGGGTGGGTGGAGACAGAGTGGGGTGGGAGTTCCTTCTGCCACCTGCCACCCATTCTGTCACCACCCAGTGGACGGTGTGGGCCTAAGTGGACAGGCTGGGGGTCACTCTGACACCACCACCCCCAGCTGCCACTGGTGCCATCTCACACTCACCTGCCTTCTCCTCTGCTCCCGCATGTCTCTGTGAGTCTCTCTCTACCTCTCTAGCTCCAGCTCTCACTCTTGCTGGCCCTCTCTATCTCCCTGCCTTCCCTTCTCCCCTTCCTAGGGTCCCTCTGGTCACCAGTGTTTGGCTAATGAACAGATAAGGGATTTAGGAGTGGCGACTGGGGCTATCCTCTGGGGAGTGGAGGAGGAGCAGGTAGGGGATCCTACCAAGAGTGAGGGTAGTAAGAGGGAAAAGGGCCAGCATTGGCCTGGCATGACTCCCGGCCTCCCCACTCCCCCACCCCCCACACACACAGAGGACAAGGCATGTGAGAATTTGACCTCTGGAGCTGGGTGGTCTGATTGCCTTGGACAAGTTACTTAACCTCTCTGAGCGTCACTTTCTCTAACCATGAAATGGGGTAATAAATCCTAAATGTGTCCTGTGGATTTAAGGTGATAATGCATGTAAACTTCTTAGCACAGAAGATTGTAAGGACTCAATAAATGGCAGCTTTCATTGTCACTCCAGACTCCTTTCCTTTCTCTGGGCCCTTCTGGAGCCAGGACATCTGCATCTTCCATCCCCCTCCTCCTCCTCCTGCTGCTTCCCCATTCTTGGGGGCCAATATTACATCTTGGTTCCTAGGCTCATGTCTCTTGCCTGGTTCCCAAGTCTACGCAGTGGGCATCCCCATGGGCTGGGGAGTAGCTGTGTTGGGGGTGAGGCTTCTATCCTGCCCCCTGCCCACAAGGTCTGGATGGACAGACTCCTCCTCCAGCTTAGGGTGTGTTTTTCTCTTCTCTGCAGGCCTCTGAGGGGAAGAAAGGGGACATGCATAAATGATGCAGGGGAAGTATACTTGCTGAGGGGGACAATAAGGGATGAGCAGCGTCCAGAAGCCTAAATATTTCATGGGGCTGCAGCACTGGGAAGGGCAAAGTCCCTGAGCTGTGCTTGTGAGTGTGCTCGTGACTCCACGTGACTCGGAGCTGTTCCACGTGCCCAATGCCCTGTGCCCTCCGTACCCTGCAACCCTCAAAACACTGCACCCACGGAAAGCTGCCCCCATGAACCCTTTCCTGCCCAGGATCCCTCCAAAACCCCTCAGCACATGCATCTTATTTCTCACTGCTGGAGTAGTTCGTACAGCTTTTAGGCTGTATTTTACGTGGTCACGTCTTTTCTTGCCGTGTATTCAGTTTCCCCCTTTAGATTCCCCAAGGCCTGGTGCCCTTACCCCTCATCCCATCAGCATTATCAGGAGATCCCAGGAGTTGGAAAAAGCTGGAAGCTGGTGGGTTGAAAGCACAGGTGGGGGCGGGGGAGGGGAAGAGGTCGAGGTCTCCCTGAGATCATGTCTTGGTTGTGGTTGACTAAGGAGGAAGGTGCTGGTCACAGCTGGTGGGCATGGCGGGATATTGGCAGAGTCTAGTGGCTTCCATGACCCCTACTTACCGAGGAGCTGGGGGACTGCCTCTGCCAACCCTCTGCCCCCAGGTGGCCCTGTAGGGCTGTTCTCTAAGACCCTTTTCCCACTCCACATCTTACTAGGGGAATAGAAGATGCCTCTTTTAATCTCCCTCACAGGCCCCCTTGTCCTTTTCCTTGGCCCTATCCCAATCTATCATTATTTTATCTATTTGTTTACTTGTTCTATTTCTATCTCTTCCCACTAGAATAAAAGCATTCAGGAGGCGAGGACTTTGTTTAACTTATTTACCATTACTAAAAATGCGGAATGAGTGAATGAATGAGTGAATGGGAGGAAATCTGCTTGGGGACTCTCCAGCCACAGCAAGAAAAGGGAGGCAGAGGGAGGGCAGGCCCCAGGTGAGTGGGGATATAGACTAGAACTGTGGTGGGTGGGAGAAGGAGGGCTGGAAGTAGGAGTGGGAGGGTTGGGGATGGGAGGGACACTAGGGAAGAGGCCGGGATGAGGAGAGGCCAGGATCCAGCACCAAAGTAGATGGAGTTAGAACCAGAAGGCATGGGCTTCAGGTCCCCAGAGGGACTAGAGGCAGGGCTCTGGGCAGGAGGAGGTCAGACTTGGAATAGGGAGCCAAGGACACGGTCTTCCTGAAATTGGGGTTTGCGGCCAGAGTGGGTAGAGTGCAGCAGCCCACTAGAAGGAACTGAGTCATCGGGTTTTCCCAGCGCCACATTCCCTGGTGCCATCAACGTCCCTCCAGCCCACGTGCACCCCAAAATTTGGGCTAGATGCTCAACCCCAGGTCCCCTCCCCTTGCCTTTCTAGGCCCCAAATAGGAAATGCCCCAGGTTGGGCTGGCCGGGACTGCCCTTAGAGAAAGAGCCAGGGATGCTCTTCTAGCTGGGAGAGGTGAGCAAAGCCAGCAAGGGTTCCTGACCCTTTGAATACCTATGCTACACCCCACCCCAGGAGGCCCCTTCAGAAGACTCCATCCTCCCAAATCAAAGGTGACAGCAATATTAACTCATTAGCACTAAGCCCCCAGACGAAACTGGGTTTGAGGGAGTAATCATTTCACAGGGCTCTGCCTTTTCCCTTGGCCCTTGCTCCAACCCAGGGGCTTCCTGAGAAGGCAGGCAGGGGACAGGGTAGGTAGCTTGGAGTGGAGGTGGGGACATTCCCATCAGAGTATCTCCCCTAGAATTGGCCAGAATGGCTGTGAGTGTGGGGTGGTGGTGAGGGAGCATAGGAGATTGGAGGTGCTCACCTGCCATGGTTGTCATGGCAACCCGACTTGGATCCCAAGGGGGTGGCCTCTCCCCCAAAGCCCTATGAAGCTTGGAACACAAGAGTGGAGACACACACACACACACACACACACACGCACGGCTTTGCAGAACTCTGCTCCTGGGACAGTGTTGTCAGCTTCCTCTCTCTTCTCTCTTCTCTGGGTGAGGCTGAGACCAGGGAGGGGGCCATGGGAAGAGGATGTGTCAGGGTGCCAGGGAGGGGGAAGCCGTCCACAGTGGGGTGGGAGCGTGTGTTTCCCAAGTGTGTGGGTTGGTGTGGGATTACGTGTGCAGTGTAGCTGGGTGGTGGTGTCCCAGCATGCGTTAGAGGACATGGAGATACTCGGTTGACCCACCCCCAATCCTGCAGCCAGACCACACAGCACAGGGATTTGGGAGGGAGATGATTATTAACAAAGACAACAATAATCACAGTTATCCTTAATTGAGAGCTTATTAAATTCCACCTATATGATTGTGGTGAGCATTTTACAGGCAGTGTCTCCTTTGATGCTCACAACAACAGTACAAGGTAGGAATTATTAGCCCCATTTATAGATGAGAAAACTGAGATTCTCAGAGGTTAAGTAACTTGCTGCAGGTCAAGGAGCTGGAAAGAGACAGGGCAAGACTCTGCAGGAGGGGAGGAGGAAGAGGATAGGGGTGCCAGTCCCTAAGGCCACTAGTCCTGTCCCCAGGCCTCAGGGGTCACTCATGCCCATGTGTCCCTGTGCTCGTTGGCATGGCCAGCCACATACCCTGCCAAGACGAGGGCCTGGGAACTTCAGATCTTGGTGCCTGCCTGGGCTGGGCCAGGCTGGGCTGGGGCAGCTGAGGGCACCTGAGAGGGTGTGGGGTACCCTGAGCAGCGGGCATCGTGATTGGCACGAGCCAGGGGAGCGGCTGGCAGCCTTGTTCCTGGTAAACACGAGGAGAGGTTACTTCACAAGGAAACAGTAATTAACTTTAATTAGCACCTTGCATCTCGGAATATTATTAACATCTCAATTTCTCTAATCAAGGCAGCAGGAGAGGGGCGGCATCTGCTTTGCCGACTCCTTCCTGGCCATGCTCCCTGGCTTGGCTTGGGTTCCTGCCCGGCCCCCACCCCCTGGAAGGCGCTGAGTGCCTCCTCAGGGGCCGGCTGCCAAGGGGAGTCTGGGCTGACAGGGCAGAGAGCAGGTACACGCCAGGGACACACATGCCAGCCCCAGCGGACATGGGGCAGCCGGACGGGTTGGGGGCAGGGCTGTTTATGTGGCCACATTATCTTTCCAGAAAAACAGGGCTAGGCTTATGTTTCCTGAGCCAGAGTACAGACATGGCTGCCTTGGTATTTTCCCTTCATCTCTTCTTCCCTCCCTTCCTTCCTTCTTTCCCTCTTCTCTCCCTACCTCCTCCCCTCCCCTCTCTCTCCCTTCTTAGAGCTAGCTTCCTCTTCTCTCTCTCTCTCTTCCCCCTTTCTCTCCCTTTCCTCTTCTCTTTCTTTTCCATTCCCTCTCTCACTCCCCCTCTCCTCCTCACTGGAGTTCTCCATTTTCGCATCCCTTATAGAACAGGGGCTCTGATTCCACCACAGGGGGTAGAGCGATGGGCACAGGCTAACTCCTGCCCTTGAGGAGTTTAGAATCCCAGAGGAGAGATAAGGCTTGGGTGTACTGAGCTCTAATTTGGGCTCCACACCGATAGCATCATAATGGAGGTGAAGATAAAGGGCTGTGGGGTTAGGAGGGGGTAGCTGTGGGGCAGGAAGGAAGAGGCCATTGGGGACATCACAAGGGCAGCAGGATCCCGAGGTCGTGAGGGCACTTGGGGCTGTTGGCCCTCTTTAGGAGGCCATCGTGGAGGGAAGTCCCTGAGGGTGCAGGAAGTGACTCTCTCTTCATTATAACCACCCTCAATGGCTGTTAAGCCTGCCTCGTGCCTGATATTAATAACTGACTGTCCTCCTTGGTCTAATTACAGCGGCCTGCCGCTTGCACAATTTGTTATTTATTTGGCAGTGTCCTCGGGGCTATCTCTCCAGTCCATCCAATTTGTGTTTATTGAGCACCTACTATGCCTCGAGGGCCAGGGCTGCTCTGGAGTAGCCTCCAAGTGCTGGAGCTCCTCTCTACAGGGGCTGGAGGGGACAGAGAGAGCCGCCTACAGGCCCGGGCATTTTAGAAACAAAAGTCTGGCAGTGTCAGCGCGGAGTTCCCCACAGGGAAGAGCCTGGTTCCACATTGGCCTCAACAGCGCTCCTCGCCTGCTGCTGTACTTGTGCCTGCGTGCTGTCTTTGTGCCCCCATCTCTATTTTTATACCTAGAGGATAGCATCAGACTAAGGTTCAACTGTAAATCTTGTCCAACATTAACCCAGAGGGCAGGTTAAATGTTCAGTGGAGACCCCGATCTCAAACCCACCTCGCTGGGAGTGCACACACCATTTGATTTGATTATTTACCTCGGTTCAGAAAACTGAGCACGCATCACGTTGCCAGGTGCAACCACCCTGCTAATGTGGGCACGGGACAGGGGTGGGGATTTGCTTGTCCTTTACTATCACACTAGTCAGCAATTATGATCAACTGTCAATGAGGCCCGAGGCCCGAGGCCCCTAGGATCTCACTTCTTCTCACAGTAACCTAGAGAGGTGGGAATTATTATGCCCATTTTACAGTTGAGGAAGCAAGACAAAGAGGTGAAGTCACACAACTGGTAGGAAAGTGAAAGCAGGGCGGGACAAGAACCGCTGTGATCACCTCCTTAATTTCTATCTCCCTACTTTATGGGGCACTGGAGGGCGGACCTGAATGTGACCCCTGCCCTCCAGAAGAACCAGAAGAACGGCCACTTGCCAGTTAGAAACCCTAGCTCTCCCTCTGACTCCTCCCCACGTCCCGCCCCAGCCCCAGCCCCGGCTCCAGCTCCCTGAGGGCCCGGGGTGGGGTGGGGGCTGGGCTCTGTAATTGCAGAGTAGCCCACAGAGGGTGGGGAAGGAATCTGACGTTTCCAAAGGCCTTTTTGATGTTGATGACTATGGGGATGATGAGGCTGTCCGTCTCCTACCAAGAGTGGGGCCTTTCTTTGTTTCTATCTTGATTGGAGTCTCTCTTTTCCTCTCTCTCTCTGTCTCTCTCTCTGCCTTGAGGACTGGTGTTGTCCGAGGATGAGCACTTGCTCCTCTTTGGGGGAGGAAGAGGACGGACTTAGCGGAAGGGAAAGCTGGGGAGTCAGCCCAGCCGTCACCTTCCGGGTGCTGGGCACAGGGGTGCGCTGACGTGTCATTAGCATAATATTTGCATAAGGAACAATTGAGGAGATTGGAGTTGAGCCTCAGAGGAAACACCTGCAAAGAACTGTGAATGAGAGCCTGGCCTGCCCCGCACCCTGAGATCTTTCCCGCCCCCCATCCCAGGATTCCAGGGAGCGGGGGGAGTGACAAGAGCCCAACTAAAGATGACAGCGAGCACAGAGTTTGCAAGAGCGCCTGCTAGCTGCCAGGCACCGCAGTGCAGGTTCTATTTCTCTTGATCTTCACAACCACTCCGGGTAGTACATTTTATAATTCCCATTTTATAGAAGAGGAAGCTGAGGCTCAACTCTCCCAACCCCCTCCCGCCCCAAGTCATCCAGACTACGTTAATCGCAGAGATGGACTTTGGAATAGGGTCATGTGACTCAAGTCACCTGTCCCAGTGGGGCGGGGTTGCTCTGGGCTCACCTCAGGCACAAAGATCCAGTCTCCACTGGGTTGTGGCAGGTCCTGGGAGGCTTGGAACCAGAGCTCAAAGACAGGCTTCTACACACAGACACACGTACCCACGCGTGCACACACACACACACACACACACACGCACAGCCTCTCTGCCCCTCCCCCACCCCTGCTTCTGGAGGCAGAGGAGCTGGCTGACTTGGGCCATAACCAGGTTAGCCAAGATCCAATTAACTAGTTAGCGCAGGCAGAGCTGGGGGCAGGCAGGGCGCGCAGGAGAGCAGGACGGATGGGTTGGGTAATGCGCAGAGACAGCCAGAGACAGTGGATCTGCTCTAACTTGATAAGCAGCTCCCAACGTCAATGCGCCAGACCTGGCAAGTGGCGCAGCCACGATCCTGGGAGGCTGCCGGGGGATGTCAGGCCAGCCTCTGACCCTGCCCCCCAACTCTGGCTGCCACACAGTTGACTCTCAGCCCCTCAGCAATCCTTGCTCCCCCCTGCTCTGTCTCCTTGCAGGGCTGTGAGGTAGGCAGCTTCTGGGAGATACATTTTCATCCAAATGAGGCCAAAGTAGAAAGCTGGGACCATCTGCCATCATGCAAGGAACGTATAGGTGCAACAACCACCTCGAGATAAGAGGGGCTGGGGGGCTGGCTGATGCTGCTGGAGGAGCTAATGGAGGAGACGGGAGTTCACCATGCACCAGTTCAAACGATTTACGTATACTGTCTCAAACTCGCAACCTCTTGATGTAGATACTATTAGAATCCCCATTTTGCAGAGAGAAAACTGAGACTTAGAGAGGCTAAGAAACTTGCCCAAGATCACACATCTATTGAGCCACCTCAGCCTCAAAACCACCGTACTTTATACTAATACTACCCCTGAACTAGGTGTAAGACTAACAATATCACCGATAGCAGTACCACTTGCTTTTATATATCACCTTAGAGTTTACAAAGGCTTTTTGGATTTATCCTGACAACGGGTTTATAAGGTGGATGTTTTATTTCTAACCTCTGGTTTATAGATAGATGAAATTGAGACTTGGAGGGTCAATGCGACTTGTCCAAATCCTCACAAGTGGTAAGTAACAGTCAGAACTTGAACCCAGGCCAGGTCTTTCTGACTTCTAGTCTAGTGCTCTTGAGGAGACAATGGACAAAGAAAAAAAAAATCCCATTCCAAAGTCCAGGTGGATTATTTATCTATTTATTTGTTTATCACAAGCTTATTGGGAGCCGAGTGTGTTCGAGTTACCATGCTGGGCATGCTTATTCAGGGGTAGAGAAAGCAAATGGCTTCTTGCCTTGTTGGAGCAGATGGAGAGGAAAGCCCTGAAGTTCTGGGGATTTGGGGCTGCCGTAGTCAGGGGATTCCAGGGAATGAAAGGCCGAAAGATCTCCTTTCTTTGCCCCTGAGGGCACCAGACCATCTCTAGCTTGATTTTAGAGGCTGCATCTAAAGTTGAGAGTGAAGTAACTCCCCATGGTCACAGACAGAGACAGAAATACAAACCAGGTCTCCCGACTGACTTTAGGCTTGTCTCCTCTCATCCTGGGGCCCCCCATTCATTGCAGGACGGGGACTTCCTAATCCTACAAGCTCTCCACTCTGTCTGATGTCCCCTCACCACCCACTAGCAAAGCTGCTGTGTGGCCCATGCCTAGGTGAAGCGGCCCCATATCTCTGGCCCTGGGCTCTGGGAGAAGAGGCTCAGCTGAATTCTTGTGGCTCAGGGCAATCTGGGGCTTTGGGGTCAGGAGCTGGGCTGAGCATATTTCACAGGGCAGAGCAAGAGAAAGGCCTGCACCTGCGGGAATGCGGCATTTGGGCCACCCCATAAGCATATCTGTGTTGCTCTCTGCTTTCTCCCATACCAGCACCAGAGGGGTTAAGACGTCCCCAGCCCAGGGGATGGAGAAGTTGTCTGCACAGGAAGCTACTCTCCCAGTCCCAAAGGCCTCTGGGGAGGGGGGAGGGGATAGATTTTCTCTGTCTCTTTCCCAGGCTCCTCAGCCTCCCTGGGGATCCTGCTACATGCCAGAGAGGTGGCCCTTGACCCCGGCCCCCTCCACACACCCTGCCCAGCTGGGTAAAGACTCTGATCCCTGCCCAGGGAGCTCCGGGCACTGGGCGAGTGGGACCCCCCCTCTACTTCCTCACCTCATTTTTTCCCACCAGCTCACTCATTGCCCTTAGTGCCTAAATCCACTCCCGTCCCACAGTCACCATATTCAGACCCCTGAACTTCTTCCCCTGCCCCCAGCTTTGGGTCCCCAGTCCTCGCCTCCCAGCCCCCGCATTTGTAATCTTCTAAAAATAAAAGCCTGTGATTCAAGTAGGCAACTCCGGAAATATACAATCCAGCCCAGGCATCCGCCCCCAGTGGTGGGGGACAAGAAAGGGCCCACATGTAGGAAAATACCCAGACCCAGCACCACCCCCCAGGTAAACACAGGAACTCAGTCTGTTCCTGGGGAGAAAGAAGGCAAGGGATGGAGGATGGGGGGAAGGAGGGGTGGAGACACGGCTGGGTGGGGCTCTTGAGCTAGGGTCCCTAACAAAGAGAGGCTGAGGTCTCCCCGTGGCCTCCCATCCTTTCTCAGCAATGCTTGGAGAAGTGGTGGCCGCCTTCCCCGACCACCGCCCGCCCTGACCATCCAGTCAGGACTAAAATCCCTGGAAATTCAGGCAGCTCTGGGCCCTATCAGGGCCTGCTGTTGCTGTTTCCCAGGACGTGGCCGAGGGCCACTTTGGACAAAGCCATTCAGAGACATATATTCCCCATCGCTCTTGCCTCCGGCTGAACCCTGCCCGGGACAGAGGCCAAAGAGAGTCCAGGAGCTGTATCCTCTGAGATCCCCCTTGCATTTCCAGGGGAGGGGGCTCCCCTGGACACTCCAACCCCTCTGTGGCTGGCCTGGGTCACATCCCAAGGGTGACAGGAGGGACCAGGACCAAATCACACTGGACTTTGGTGAGATTCACTCCCATACTGGGCCTTACGGACTTCCTGGCTGGAATTTGTGTAACTGCTCAATCGGTACAATTTGGGACCTCATGAACTGTAGTAATAATTAATTAGAAGAATAATGGCTGACATTTTTCAAGCACTTACTATGTGCCAGACCTATGCTAAATACTACACGTGCGCCATCCCCACTTAATCCTGTCAGGAACTCATTTTTATCATCCCTAACTTACAGGTGAGGAAACTGAGGCACAGATTGCTCACAGAGCTGGCCCTAGGTCACAGTGGTAAGTGGCAGAGCTGGGATTTAAACTCAGGTCCGTCTGACTCCACAGCCTTTTCCTCTTAACCTGTGTGCCTGTACCGTGGCCTGAGGCCGTGGCACCCTGCTGAGAGGGCATCTTGAGAGCAACTGTGGCCTCCAGCTCAGGTGGGCACCACTCATGTCCTGGGGGCAGGAGCTGGCTGGGAGGCTGAGGTTTCTTCCTCTGCTGGCCTGGGCTTCCTCTCTGCATGGCAGGCTCGGTGGGCCCAACACATGGCAGCAGAAGATCCCCAGCTCCTTCTAGGCCATCAGTTCAAACCTCGGGAAAGCAGCAAAGAGGCCTGGGAAGCTGTCCCACTGGCCGCATCCCCGGGTCCTTGTCCCCAGTTGACTGGCATCCTGCCTGCCAGCCTACAGGCCTGGCTGATGCTTGGCAACCCCAGCCAGGCAGCCTCCCAGGCAGCAGCAGAAGGCCCATACCCTTCCCATTTCCTTCATGGGGTTAGGGCCCCGCCCACAGCACAGTTGTGAAGGAGATAAAGACAGAACCTGCCCCTCTCTCATGTCGCATGCTTGGGGCCCTTCCCAGCCTTTGTCAGGCTGGCGCTGGGGCTGTTCCCCAACATCTGGCTTTTGCATCTATTCTAGGGAAGAATTAGACCCTCGTCTTAGGCCCAGGGGAGCTGTCCAGCTCTTCCTATACCATGAGCAATCCCCACGCAAAAGCAGGCATTTTGGATTGCAGCTCTTTTGGTTTAGACAAAATTCATCTAGGAGGATCCCACCTTTACATTTGATAACACAGGTAAATATGTACAGTGAGTGTATTAGGGGGTCACTGAAGAGACCCCTTAGACATGTTGCCTATGATAATAATACTGCCAATATTGTCAGCTTCTATTTATCAGTCACAAGACTGACACTGTGCTGAGCACTTTACATGCATTTTTATTTAATACTCACAACAACCCTGTGAACTAGGCGCTAGTCATCTTATTTTACAGATGAGAAAAGTGAGACCATACTCTCACAGTTAATAAGTGGATGAGCTGGGGTTTGAACTCAGGCCTGAAGCTTATGGGGCTTTCTCTTGGTCATTCTGCTCCTGGCAGTTGGCCGTTGCTCGTGCCCTGCAAGTGCAGTGCTGTTCAGATAAAGCTGGCAGCATTTCTGGAAATCGTAAAAGTGCTCTAGGCAGTTCTGATGGGATAAGACATGTCCTGCAACCTGGGTCAGGCTTTGCTTTAAGCCTCTAATTGGCTGCTGGCTAGCACCCACCTAACAGCACCAAACTCCTCTGATCAATAACTAGCAGATGCTTTGACACTCATGAAGCATGGTTAGGTCCATCTCATTATGGCAATTCTTGATAGTTCCCCCCACCAAAGAATCCCTTTGTCCCTTTCATGTTTGTCAGTTGAGCTACTAATTTATATGCTCCCTCTTTGTCCTTTGCTTTTAGGTCCTTAACTGATCCTCCCTCCCGCTGTGACCTTGGGGGTC
This sequence comes from Eulemur rufifrons, assembly GCF_041146395.1. Lineage (NCBI taxonomy): Eukaryota > Metazoa > Chordata > Mammalia > Primates > Lemuridae > Eulemur > Eulemur rufifrons. The sequence goes on along the minus strand of NC_090992.1, from coordinate 7,968,295 downwards.
TAGGATAAATTCCATTCAAACTCCCACTCCCTGTTCCTACCAGATGGCCTTGATACATAAATTTAACGCTAGCCCCTCTGTCTGCCCACCCTGTTATCTCTTTCTTAATATTTCTTTGGTCTCATCCCTCCTGCTCCTCCTCTGTCTGTCTCTGGTGTCTCTATCACTGCCTCCCTCCCCCGAGCCAATGCCATGGAGCAGCCCAACATGTGTAAGTGTGACTGCCTGGAAAATGTAACCTTCAAGGAACCTGAAGTTGAATGACAGTAAACAGAACCTTGGAGACCCAGACATCATCTGGGGTTTACATGGAGTCAGCAGCAAAGACTTGGAAACAAGGCAAGATGGGAGAGAGGGAGGGATGGGCATGATCAAAAGAATGAGCTGAAGGGAGAAGTGGGAACTGGGGGAAGTGATATTGATTAAACCAGGGCACAGAATCCTTGCTGTCCATGTGGGAAGCCCCTTCAGAGATCAGCCAGTCCAGGAACAGCAAAGAAGTTTCAAGTCACGAGCTAATGCTGAATCATGAGCCACAGCTGGCCGGAGTACATCCTGAGAAGAGTGCCGTTGTTGATTAGCAATGTCTGCCGTGGGCATGGCATTAGAAATGGTGCTTGGGTGAAAGGATTTACCTCCTTGATCTAGTTTTAACCACTTCATCGTCGTGCAACCAATGAGCCTGGAAGAAAGGAACTTGTCTACGGGTTATACAACGAGTTGCAGGTAGATCTCAAGCTCTTGCTGTCTCCTAAAACTCAGATGAAATTTGCAAAACTAGATGTTGATAAGGGACTCAGGGAGAGTGGTGAGTTTAAGAAGTTCTAAGTGTGAGATAACCAGTACAGGAGCAGCCAATGTGAAGCCGTGGAGAAGACTGTGGATGCATTGCAGACCACACACCACGTGATGCTCAGGGCTCATGAGTGATCAGTTGGCTGGATCCGCCCAGTGTCCTGGACACCTCTTCGCCTTTTCCTCTGACCTCTTCCACCTTTCCCCTCCCAGGAAGAAAAGGGAGTTACCTTGGAGCAGAGGCTTTGGCTCCCCCTAGACAAAGAGTGAGCCCAGTCAGAGGGAGGGAAGAGGAGGGGAAATGTGCCTGGGCCGGGATGGCACCCACAGGGGCAGAGGCTCTGTGTGGCAGTGGAAAGGGCCAGGAAGGAAGGTGGCAATTAAGAGGAACTGAAAGCCAGGCAGGAGGCGAGCACGGAGGCACCTGTGTGCAGGTTTGGTGTGTGGGCCAGAGGAGAAGAAAGAACCTCCAGGTGACGAGAGCTGCAGAATGGGAATAATGATACCCTGACAAAGCAGCAGGGGCTTGGAGCCCAGCCCAGCCAGGGTGCTGGCACAGCTCAGACGTGATGCATAAGACATGATGCACCACTCGCAGGCTGGAGGATGTGGGCAGAGAGGGGGAGGTGGGGCCGAGGTGGCCCAAGACCAACACAGCCTTGGCAGTTTGCTCAAGGGCTTCTGCCTCCCTCCTCTTCCCTGTCCCTGTTGTTCTTCCCTTCTCTTCCTTTCCTATCCCAGCACTTACTTTCTCTTTTCTCCCTCCTTGTCCCCCTCCACACCATAGAGTCTCCACTGGAAATAGAAGTAGAGAGGCGAGTAGTGAGAATGATGGTGATATAGAAAGATCTGGAAGCTGCTTTAATCTGGATCATCTGCCCAAGGCTCTGAAAAGAAATCAGGCTGCAAGAGTGTCCCAAGAACAGAGAATCAGATCAGGACACAACACTCAGTTTTTTACAAGCGAAAACTGAGACCTAGAGAGGTGAAGACCTCTCCAAAGTCAGTGTCATGGTCAGACAGTCATGTTGGTTTGCCGTCCCCCTCTCCCATCTTCCTTCTGCCAGCGACCACTCCTAGATGTTCCCTAGGGAACCACTCCTTCACTCTCCCTGTCCATGTGCTTTAGGAAAGGGTGACCTAGCCTGACCTTACCCCCAAGATCCCAGGGTCGGCACAAAACTGGATCTGGTCAATCTGTGCCTTCCATTTCCAAGCCAATAAAAGTTGATCCAATAATGTTAGCAGTGCATCTTTTGCTGAACTATTGGAAGAAGAATGCTTTCTTTCTCTTGGGTTTTCCACACTGGCAGGTTTAAGCTTGGAGCTGCTTAAACCACCTGGGGAGTGGCTGTCAGAGAGTAAAGCTAACACAAAGGAGAGCAGACCCAAGAGTTCAGTGAGACAGATGCCAGATGACATTGTCTGAGTGCCTGGATCCAGCTATGCCTGAAGCCTATGCCTGGGTTTTTCAGTTGTGTGAGCAAAAATTCCAGTTTGAGTTGAATTTCTTTCATTTGCATCCAAGAGACTGTAAGTCCACTTAGAAAAACAGACAGAGAGGAAGACAACCCCAAGAGGAGCATAACTGCAAGGATGAGGACTGATGGGAAAGCAGGGCTGTGTGCTGGGGGGGTGGCTCATCATGATCATTAAACTGAAATTCAACAGCGAAGCAGGAACACCAGAGTTTATTGGAAAGAACACACAGCCAAAGAGGATTTTCCAGATGGTCCAGTGAGAGGTGGGATGCAAGCTTGTTTGCTGCTACCTAGGCTGTCTGAGCCCCCAGTCTGTGCAGGGTGTGTGTCTACATGGGTGGAGAGGAAGACAGGGTCACTTGGAGTTTATCTGGACAGTCAACACCCAGTTGCAACGGATGTCCCTGCTAACAACACTTATGACCTAAGTCTCATTCCAAGACTGATCTTTAAAGATGAGCAAAAGCATTCAACCAATCCCTGCTTGTCACACAATTTAGTCATCCCTCCCCCACCCCCCTGACCCCGTCCTTATCAGATGTCCTCAGATTTTATCTGATTTACAGTATAGGAAACTTAGTGACAAACAAGAGACAGAAGCAAGAACTAAGCACATGCCTGCCTTGTACACGGCCCAGGTTGCACAGCGCTACCACATCGCCAGATGCAGCCCAGACCCCAGCTTTCCCTCCACCCTCTGGTGGCAAGAAGTGTTCAAACTCCATTGATTATAACCTAACGAGATGACCTCCTGGGGGCCATCAACCCTGGGCCGAGTCACAGCTGCTTACAAGAGGTGCCAAGTGAGGATGGGGCAGTGGGAGGAAGTCATGCCCAGCACCGATAAGAATCTCCTTTCCCTTGTTCCAGGCACTGCGATGTCTGCACTGGGTCTCCTCGGGGCTGAGAGGGAGGACAGGGCCCTGAGCAAAGACAGAGAGGGTGGAGGGTCTGGTTCCTGCTGCCTGGGAGTTGCTATTTCCCTCATCGCCCTTCCCCACCATTTCCCACTTCCCCGCACTGGGAAACAATCGATGCCTTAAAAAAGCCCAACTACATAACAAAACACATATATGTAATATATCTGCACATATAAAGTATATGTCAATATACACAATATTCAGGGTATTGCTGTCCTCCCCCCATCCCCCTCCATATAGAGAGCTTTCCGTGCTGTTGTAGTTAAGATCTGGCTCATCCTTTCTTACAATTGCATGGTAATCCAGTTTATCCAGTCCCTTAGTGATGGACATTTAGGTTGTTTCTGATATTTTGCTGTTGCAAACAAGAACATCTAATACACTTTGTGAACATATATGAGTGTTTCTTGAGGATTCATTCCTAGAAGAGAGATTCCTGGCTCAAAATGTATATGAATTTTTCATTTTGAAAGATACTGCCAAGTTGGAGTGGAGAACTTTTTGCTGTGAAGGAGCCCTTCCTTCCTGAGGCTGAAGCAGAGATGAAAGGCACCCAGGGTGGAAAGAGTATGGGCTTTCCATTCAGTCATATTCAAGTTCAAATCCTGGCTCTGCTACCCTTTTCCTGTGTGACCTCAGTTAAGTCACTTAACCTCTCTGAGCCTCCGTTTTCTTAATTGCAAAGTAAGACTCATAAGAGCTTCCTCACAAAAGCTGTTGCAGGGATCAAATGCCATCTTGTCAAACCTCTAGCGTGGGCCTGGCACGTCCATAGGAGGCTCTCGGCCAGTGTTAGCTCCCTTTCCCTGCCTGAGCCCCCTTCTGCATCCATCATGGAAGACAAGCTCAGGGGAGAGGCGGGGGAAAGTGATTTATTAGTGAATGTCACACAGAAATCGAGACTCCATGGTGGCTTCTTCTAAAGGTCACCCAGGCGATTCTTGGAGGTCGGGATCATTTCAAGTAAAATGTAAGGATCTGCTTTTGAAAACACAGCCTAGGGGACCACTGAAGGTCAGACCCCACTGGAGGACACTTCCCTTGATGGTCCCTTCACCTCAGACGCTGGCCTCCATGCTCCCAGTCTCTGCGTAGGAGGAGGAAGGGAATCTTCCTCCCGAAGAAGAGTAGGGTGGCTGGATTTTATTATGCGGAGTGGCCAGAGTGCATCCTTAGTCCCAGTTGGAGCCTCAGCAATGCCTAGAGCCCCTTAGCGGCAGGTCACCGTGCTCCGCTGTCTCTAGCCCTGCCACCTCCTCGACCTGCAGGGTATCCTTTCTTCCTTCTGGAGACTACACAGGGCATGAGACTCCCAGCCTGGGCCGCTCTTCCCGCAAGAGGATGCATGTGTGAGCCAGCGGGCACTGTGATGGGGCCTGGGGCGGCGACATTGGCGCAAGTGGTGGAGCTGAGCAGTGTGATAACAACAGTGGTGACGAGGCCTCCAGCAGATGCAATCGTGATGAGTGATGCTTGGTAGGGGAGGCTGCGGGCCTGGTGAGAACGAGCTCTGTGACCGGAGTCTGAGCTCTGGCTTTGAGTCCCAGCTCCATCTGCCACGCGCTGTGTGGTCTGCGGGAAGTGGCTTGCCCTTTCTGGCCTCGGTTTCTTCATCAGTAAAATGAAGCTGCCAATCCCACCAGTCCTATCTTTTTCAGTGTCTCCAACCAGCAGGTAAGTGTCTTTAACATGACAAAGGGAAAGAGTGAATTCAGGTTGAAGGTACTTCTGGCTAAAAGCAGCCCAGATGGGAGGAGATGACTGAGCAGAACGGGTCGCATTATCCTCGGAATGATTTCTTGCTTCCCCTGGAGACTCCTGTTACCATGACTATATTTCCTGGTCCCCAATTCCTGGACTCGGGGGTAGCTGAGATCTTCTGGCTCTCGCCTGACTTAGCATCTCACAGTGATGTCCTGGCTTCCTGCCCAGGCCTCACTCACTAGTTCTGATGCTGACCCTGCAGGTCCCGGCACCCTCCCGCCCAGCCTGGGGACAGGGCCCACACCAACAGGAGACTTCATGAAAGCCAAATGCTCTGCCCAACAGGGCCTCATTATGGTGGCGGAGCAGCTGGACCTGAGCAGTCTCAACTAAGGGATGGTTTTCAGGGGTCAGGAGAGTTTCAGCTGTGTCTAAGCATGATTGTAGGCTGAGTGGGGGCAGAAAAGGCAGGATAGGGGTGCGAGATTGGGCAGGGGAATGTGTCCCTTCGATGGTCCCTTAGCCCCTAATGGAAGTGCACCCTAGAGTGCCTTGCCCACACCCCCTTCCTGCCTCAAAGAGGAGGGCAAAGGACAAAGTAGGCGGCTACCCAGGAGAATCGACTTCCAGGTTGAGCGTGACGACGAAGGCCACTCAGTGTCCTCCACTGCAGAAAGAATAAAAGGCAGGGGTAGGATAGACCAGTGCTTGCAAATCAGTGGGAGGGGGCAGTGCTGGGGCAATGACCTCCAGGGGCGGAGGGCCAGGAAGGGAGCTCTCCTCTGTTGGGCACCTGGGAGATGTCACCTGCACAATTTCACTCATCCGCATGACTGCCTTATGAGGTGGGCACTATCTCCGCAGCTCCACTGGGCAGATGAGAAAGCTGAGGGTCTGAGAATTAAGTCTCGCTGCTAGGAAGAGGCTGACCTGGGATCGAAACCCAGGACTGCCTGTCTGACTGCGAAATTGGTGCTTTCTGTTCCTCGCCTCCCTTCTCAGGGCTCAAGACCATCCCGCCTTCGCATCCACCTCTCCCAGGCCTTGCCCTGCGCCCCCAGCCCCTTCCAAGGGCTCCATCTCCTGAGAGCTCCTCAAATCTCCTCCCTCACTCTTCACTCTGCTTCCTCTTTGGATACCAGCCACAGGCTTTTTTCTTTCATCTGAGGGAGAGAAAATGGTCCTGTTCCCCACCCCCAGGTCTTCCCATGTTCTCATCCGTCCAAACCTAAGCATCTCTCTCTCCTCCCCTCCCCCCCTTGTTTTTTTTCCTGTTTATCCATCACTAGAATCCACCCCCTTCCCTCTTGCCTGTAGGTTCTGTGGCTATAATCAAATCATAACTTTTATTAAATTTAAGATTACTTTTTAATGGAATCAATTTCTTGTGTGGTGCTTCTCTGCCTGCCCGCGGGCTCTGCCGGCTCTGCGCTCAGCATCCCCACCCGCACGATTGTCTCTGCCGCTGGCGTTTCTGGCTAAGCTGCCTCCAAAGGAGGGGCAGGTCTGCCATCCCTAAACACACACACAGAAACACACACACACACAGGCTCACGCACACACACCAAGATGCACCTTCCTGCAAAGTCCCAGACACACAACCACAGGGCCCAAGGCGCCCACACAGAATGGCAGGGGTGGTGGAGGTGGCAGGGGCAGGAGAGAGCTGCAGAGAGAAAGACTGAGGGCGCAAAACAAACACGGAGCCAAGCAGACATTTCTCAGCCTGTTAATTTCCTACAGTTCTGTTTTCCAGCCTCAGAAGCAAGCTGGTTTCTGGCAGTCCACCCCCTTCCTTCTGACTGCATTGTGCAGCTGGTGAGCAGAGAGCAGTTGGAGGGAGGAGGGGGTTCCAGAGGAGCAGCGAGGAGACTCGGGTCTTCATTTGATTTGTAAAAGTACAGGCAAGATGCAGAGATGCTTCTGAGGCTGTGACCCCCAAGAGAAGCCCAACTGGGAGATTCGCAGGCTGGACCAGTCTAACCCTACAGGTCTGGGCTTCGGGAGGAAGGGAACCCGGGGGAGCTGCAGGGAAAGCTTGGGAGGTAGGAGAGGAAACGGAGAAGAGAGGGGTTGGAGGGTAGAAGGGACACGGGCTGGGGAGAGGTACTGGGGGAGTTCTTGCAATAAACTCACGAGGGTGGGGAGGCCTATAGTTGGGGGTTTGCTGACTCAGCAAAGACTTGGCTGCCTCCTCAAGCTGTCTGGACAGCTCTGGGCACTGCTCCAGCTTTTCTGGGAGGCTCCCTGGACAGCCTTAGGTGGACAGGAGATCCATGGGTAGACAGGTGGATCTGAGGCCGAAGAACCCTTGGTTCTCCACACTGTCCTCAGCACACCTTGTTCACTGAGTGTCCGCAGGAGATCTCATGTTCATCCAGGTGGGTGGTACACAGCTTAGTGGGTACGAACACAGCCTTTGGAATCAGAGAGGTCTGTGCATCTAGACTCTATTGCTTTCTAGCTGTGTGACCTTGAACAAGTGACCTAACCTCTCTGAGCCTATTTCCGCCTCTGCAAATGAGGATTCAGTGAAATGATGCACGTGGAACATCTAGCATGAAGCCTGGCACATAGTAAGAGCTCAAGAAGTGGATTGCTAATATTTGTGCTATATCATCTAAGCACCACCCAAATGCACACGCATAGCCCAGCCCACCATCTACTGCACCTGGGTGGTTTGGGACCTGAGCCAAGTGTTAGGCTGGAGGGTGGACACCACCAGGCAGGCCTCCACTCCTGGATGAAATTCAGGCTGGGACCAGAGACCATGAAATGAGTGACAGTTCCCAGGATTGGAACTCAGGACATGGCAGGGCTCTTCTCCCTCCTTCAGTGAGGCTGAGGCTGGTCGGGAGGAGAGGTGAGGGACTGATGAAGGCTCCTAGGTACTGAAGGCCAAACCCACTCCCTCACCCCTGACTTTCAGAGACCACTGAGCCTGAAGTTGGGCTCTCTTGGAGGGCGGAATAAAGGGAGAACGTCCTGCGGTCAGTTCCTCCCCTGCAGCCTCGGATAGCCTCCCGCCGGTTAGAGAGGCAGTGGAGGGGTCTACGGCCACACCACCCCGAACGCGCCCGATCTCATCTGACCTCAGAAGCCAAGCAGAATCGGGCTTGGTTAGTACTTGGATGGAGACTAGAGGGCTCTGACATCTTTAGATAAAGCCTAAATGAGGGGAGTCTATGAAGATTTAATTAGGCAGCAAGCATGGGTGACCTTTGCCTCCCATTCCTGTCTTTCAACCCTAGGGAGAAGGAAGGGACCTGCAGAGAATGCAAACAAGGGAAAAGGCTGGCTCTGGCAGTGAAACCCCTCACGCACCCAGGCTAGGGAGCAGATGCCAACACGGCCACAGCAGCGTATAACCAGGATCGGCAGCTCAGCCCCATCAGAGCTGCACTTTGGGGCCTGGTAGCTGGCTTGGAGTGAGGGGAAGCTGGAGCCTCCTCTCCCAGGCAGGAACTCAATGCTCACCTTCCCATTACGCCTAAAAGGAGGCTGGTCCAACCAGCTCAGCATCCCCCTCCGTGTGACCCCTGATGCAGGCACGCCGGCTGAATCTACACCTGGAGCCACAGACTTGTATGGTCTTGTCTGGACCTGGAAGTTCCCACATGCAGGAACATCCAGGCCACATATCAGTCACACGCGTAGAGCTTTACTGCCCAGGGGGACTTTTGAAGTCTGGATATTATTCACTCCAACTGTTGCTTCACAAGGTACCTGGGGCCCAGACCAGGGGAGAGCCATGGACTAAGTGGTAGAGCCTGAACAAGGTCTCCCGAATTTTTCCAGTGCTTCTTGCTGTGCTTTGTGGCCCTGATTCCGGATGTAGCTGTGACCCCATCTACACCTTAGATCACACGCCCTCGCGCAGGGCCTACCAAGACCAGGCACTTGTGTTCCCAGCAACACTACGAGGCAAGGACTAGTATGATTCCCATTGAGACGGAGGATCAGAGAGGTTAACTAATTACTCAAGCTAAGCTAGAGGTGGTGGGGCTGGAATTTGAAACCATAAAGTCTGGCCCTAGAATCTAGGCTCTTAACTACTCTGCTCTGCTACCTTTTTTCTCCAGAAGCTTCTTCTGCACCTGCACACATTTACCTTCACTTTCCCCTTTTCCTGTCTTTTACTTTCACATTCATTGTTACCATCACCACCCCCTTAATAATTCATCATTTTCTCATTTCTTATTTCCGTCTAAGCCAGGTAATCGCCCCACCTTCCCCATCATCATCTTCAACATTGTCACACTCACTATCATCATCAATTTGCACCATTTATAAATCCCTAATTGCAAACGAATACATGGATCTACCTCTTGCCTTGGGATGGGAGGGAGTGACTTAGTCAAGCAGTTTAAGTTACCCAAATTCCCTCAAGTAAAGGTACAAAGCCAGAATGTAGAAGGCAGTTTCCCTCTTAGAGATTGTTCTGGAAATAAGATTGGGGGTGGGGAGTGAAAAGTTTCAAACAGCCAAAGAGTGTCTATTGAGGGAAATTAATCAATGGCCAAGGAGATTGCTTGTCATCTTTCAATATCTATAGAAATAACAAGCCTCCAGAGAGGGGATCGGAGCTCCAAGGGAACAGAAGACCAGAGGACGCTCTGCCCAACCTGTGCCTCTAATGAGCTGCAGGGGAAAGATGGAGCCATAGGCAGCTTCCGCCCACTTTGGGTGGTGGCCAATACCCCATCTTCCCCAGCCACAGTATCTCCTGCAGCCCCTGGAAGCCAGCAGCAAGCAACACTGCCCAGTAGTTTTTAAATTGATTATTCCTTTGAGTCCAAATCCCGCCCACCTCCCAATCCAATGAGCTTGCTGTCTGGCTGTCCGTGAGTGGTGGCTGCCAGAGGTGCCATCATCCTGCACAGGAACTAGGGAAGAGAGGGCAATGGCTTCCCGGACCAGAGCCTCCACCCAGGGTTCCAGCCAAGGCCCCAGAGCTCCCAGGACCTGGAGGATTTTTTCCCCCTGGTTGTATTTGGAATTGGCTGGTTTTCTGGGCACCAGGCCCAGCTCAGTTTAATTTTTGTTTATTTTTATGTACAGATTCTCTTCTGTTTGGGGAAGAGCTTTGTGTAAATTATTATTATTATTTATATGATAAAGAATAAATCACACCAAATAAAAAAACCCACAATCTCTTTTTCTCAATAGAATTACTAAATTAGGGGCTGAAAGGAACAGCCGATATGCTGGGGTTTGGTTTCAGGAAGACTTTGGACATGGATTCTCACAAAATGTCTTAGTAAACAGGCTCTGTTATCCTGGCTTTGATGCTACACTCAGAGCCAGCAGAGGCATATGGGGCCTCCCAGGAAGACCGCAGTGGTTCAGGCCTAAGGGTGGCTTCCTGGGCCTCCACACATCCCATCCCTGGAGAGATGACTCGGGTGTTTTGAAGTGATTCGCTAACTAAGAATGGGGGGAAAAGGAGAAATAGAGGAGTTGGGAATTCTTGCCAGAAACATGATCAAATGCCCTGAATTGCGTTGGGGGTGGGGTACATAGGAGTTACTTGAATAGTGGCATTATTACATCAGGGGAAAATGAGCCAATCATTTCTTTGCCTATTCATTAAATTTGCATGCTAAGAATCTACTGGTTGGAATGAAATGAGTCAGGAGGCAGGGATGCAGATGGGCAGAGGACCAGCTTGGCTCAGAGAGTGTCCCCAAGTGGCCCCCATCCCCAGCCAGGGTAGCGAGAAGACCAATTCACCAAAAGTACTGCACCCACCCCTGCTACCAACCACCCTTGCATAAAGTTCCATTTGGGGACTAGAGAAAGACACACCCAGGGCAGGGAATCTATCCAGGGCTAATATCCTAAAGGCCAGAAAGAGGAAAAAGTCAGCAATAGCTTCTTGGTGTTTTTTGTTGTTGTTTTTGATCTCCTAAGACCTCAGGCTACCAGAGATTTTAAAAAACAGGTCTGGCAACATTGCCTACCAGCTTTTGCTCAAACTGTGTCCTCTTCCTAGGATGGACTTCTCCCATCTGCCCATCCAAGTCCTACCTTTGCTTCAAGGTGCAGCTATAACCGCCATCATGGGGAAAAGCAGGGGCTCTGGAGCCTTCTCCTGGGCCTAAAAATCCACTCTGCCACTTACCAGCTGTGGAAAGTTTGGGCAGATTACTAAACCCTCCCTGAGCCTTAGTTTCCCCATCTGTACATGGGACACACACACACAGGGGCTTAGAGTGAGGATTAAGAAAGAAGGGCCTAACATGCAGTACTCTATTAATGTGGTCATTATTTTTAATAATACTCCAGTTAGCTATCCCAGAGCTCCCGGATTATGAGTTAACTCTGCCCCACCCCAGTGTGTACTCTGGGAACACAAAGATTCCACCTTTCAGGTTTCTATCTTAATCCTTTTTCACAATCTGCCCTGCATCGGCCATTATGTGGGAGTCTGGCAGTCCCTAGCTGTGCTCTGCACTTAGTAGGTATTCAGTAAGTCAATAAAGGCTCCTTAAAAAAGTTGTCCAACTGGTTAAATTCCCAAGCCCTGGAAGATCCCACTCAATTCTAATGTTTTTGTTCTAGCTCCTACACAATGCCTGGTTCAGCCACTCAGTGGATTAGGACATGGGAGACAATGGGTGATGGGCTGAGGCCCCAGGAGGAGGTAGGAGATGAGAGGCGGGAAATAGATGGAGGCTACAAGAGGTTTTACTGCTTCCAGGCCACAGAGATCAATCTCTTTCCACTGCCCCTCTGTAGGGCACTTTAAATTCCACCCTCATCTTTAATTAACCAATGGCTGACATGAGACATGTCTCCTTGTCCAGGTCCTCGTTCAGCCAGAGGAGGTGGCTATTGATTAGCTAGACGGGTGCAGTGAACTGTGCCGAATCTGGGTTGTCTACGAGGTCCCACGAGAGGTGGTCCATGTAGGCGAGGGAGGTCTCTGAGCGACAGTGGCACTAACGTACTTGCACATAAATGTCTACATATTTATACGTGAGTATTTGTGGTCCTTTTATCTCGGTGCACATTCAGTAATTCATTCATTTGTTCATTTATTATTTACTGAGGCCCTACTATGTGCCAGCACCATGCCAGATGCTATAATGTGATAGTCGCTGAGACAAAATTCCTGCCCATACAGAGCTTATTTTCTAGTAAGGGAAGAGAGTTAACAGTAAACAGGCAAAGAAATTAATAATTTAACTTTAGATTGTGCAAGTGCTATAAAAAAATATAAAACAAGCTAAAGGGATTGAGAGGGAGCTCCTTTAGCTTGGATGGTTTGGGCAAAGGCCTGAATAATGAGAACAAATCAGCCTCAGAAAAGTCTGGAAATAGTGCATCCCAGGCAGAGGGAACAGCAAGTACAAAAGCTCAGAAGAATTGCTTTGGGACCAGAGACTCCAGGGATCTGTGTCTTTTTGAGGCAAATGTCAATCAGCCTTTATTGCACATCCATATTTGAACCTTTCCATTGCTCTTAGAATCATGTCAAAGTCCTCACTGAGACCTAAAACCCCAACCCCCATTCCCCACCAGCTTCCAACCCCATTGACCTCTTCAGCTCCTTAAATAAAACAAGCTCTCTCCTGCCACAGGGCCTTTGCACAGTCTGACCTCACCACCTTGAGTACTGTTCCCTTCCTTCTTTCTCTAGTTAAATCCTATTCCTTTAGATCTCAGGAAGCCTAGGGTGGACCACCCCTCTCCCTTCCATGCTAAATCAATTTCCTTTGTCAGATGCTTTCATATTACCAAGTTCCTTTAGTCAGACCCTTATCTCATTTGGTAATTATGCATTATCTTATCTGATATTAATATCTGACTTCTCCACCAGAATTACAAGCCTCCGGAAAGCTGGGATCTTATCTGTTTCCCCAGCTCCAAGCACAGAGCCTGGTACCTGGAAGGCACTTAAAAAATACTTATTGAATAAATGCTTATGGACACTGGGGTCAGCTCTGGGCACTGCTGCTGAGTCCCCATCTGTCCCCACACTGGGCAACACAGAGGAGGGGAATAGTATGCAGAAGGTGCTCAAAACTGCTGATTAATGGGGTCTGGGGGAAGAGGTCAGGGTTGTTCAGCCCAGGAGAAAGAAGGCCTCAGGGGAATGTAATAGCAGCCTTCAAATTCCAGGACCCTGTTAACAGAGGAGTGGGAGGTGAAGGACTGGGCTGTCAGGGGAGGTGGGTGGGGCTCCTTTTAAGGAAGGTCCTGCAATAAGACTTTCAGGAGTAGAACAGGTGCCTTAGGGGGTAGTAAGTGTCCTTGGAGGTCTGCAGACAGACTAGAGGGAGGGGCCCTTGGGTGTCTTCATTTCAGAGCCAAGATACTGTGATTAGGAGTCCACAGCAGATCACTTCCCTCACCCCCACTGCTAGTCTTTGCAGCTGTAGTGAAACGGGGGCCGGGCGCTGAGGGGTACTGGGGGGCAGGATCCTTTCCAGCTTCCAACTCCAGCACCGACTCCTGCTGGCCGCTCCTCCCCTCCTCCCTGCCAAGCTCTGAAATGGCTGGGGGAGGAGAGGAAGGAGGGAGTGGGGGTGGGGGAGGCTTTTCCGTCATCTTAAGTGGCTCCCCAGCTGGAGCAACGGTGCATATTTTAAGTGGAGTTTACAGACAATGGATCTCTCTGGGGCTTGGAGGGGAGGGAAGCTGAAATTCAGGCCCATTCTGTGAATTCCCAAGTTCTTTGTGTCCATTGTGTGGGGAACAATGCTGTTTGTTTGGCACATTCACTCAAGATGGGGGTGGCGGGGGACGGTCAGGCCCCAGTTTTCTGAGGTTCTGGGAGGGGTGGGGCTGCTCAGGGGTGGGGAGCCTTTCTGGGGAGGAAGGAAGCTGGAGGAGCTGGGGTGGGCCATCAGGGAGGTGGGAAAGCTGCAAGTCTGGGTGGGTGGGTTTGCGTTCCAGGACAGCCCCCTTAGTAGAAATATCATTTCCCTTCCACTCCCCACTCTTCTCGGGGGATTCTAAGCCTGGGAGGCTTCTGACCTTGACAAGTTGTCCAAAGGCTGCATACTGGGGAGAGGGGAGGAGGGGCAGAGTGGAGCTGTCCATTTACCAAGTAACCTTGGACAAGTCACTTCCTCCTTGGGCCTCACCTCCTTGCTCTATTGCCATGGTCGAGGGGCTGGCTAGAGATGGTCTCTCAGTTCAGTTGTTCCCTGGACCAAAATTAGGTTCCCCTCCTGTACCACATCCTGTCTCACCCAGTCTGGGCACCCCCCGACTCTTGCTCAGTGGTCCACAATCTCTTTTGCTGGTGGAGGCCACAGAGTGGAGGGACGTGACAGATGAAGCCCCAACTTGGGTCACAGAACCTCACTAATAAGAAAATCCCCACTTGCTGGGGACTTAGCAGCTGCTGGACACCGTGCATGCATTATCTTATGCTGCCTGGCTTGAAAGCCTTGCTGTTAGCCCCGGGACAGTGGCAGTAGTCCCAACTACTCGGGAGGCTGAGGCAGGATCACTTGAGCCCAGGAGTTCGAGAACAGCCTGGGCAACATAATGTGACTCCCATCTCTAAAAAATAAAAAAAAAGTCCTGCTCTCCCACTAGCTGAACCACCTTGACATCTCTGAGCCTCAGTTTCCCCTCTGTAGAACAGAAAATATCTGCCTCCGTGGGCTGTTACAAGGATTAAATGAGATAGCACATCTCAAGCACTATGACTGGAAGGGATGTAGAGCTCATAAATTTAGTCATATACCCGTAGATAATCACTATGTCCATTTTTCAGATATGAAAATCAAGGCTCAGAGAAGGTAAGTGTCACTCAGTGAGTAAATTAGGGCATTCCAAGTCAAATCCAGGCTGGCTGGTTCTGAAGCTGAGTTCTGACCGCTGCTCAGGGCCTCCTGCAGAGATGAGACTGATGCCTGTTCTGAGCAGGCCTCTCTGACTTCCCAAACGCACCTGCCAATGCCCCAGAGCCAAGTTTCCTTCTCCCAGCAGGCTGAGCTGCACTGTTTAACCAGGGCTGGGGTCTGAGAATCCCCTCTAGCTCCTCCCATAACCCCACTGTAAACTGAAGTCCCCTCACTTCCCAAGGACCTCTGCAAGGTAGGGTCTTAAGCAGGAAGGGCACCAGGGTTAGGGGCAGGAGCAGCCTGGTACTCCCGGGCTGAGTTCCACGGCCCAGCTGTTGCATCCGGCCTGTGAGCTACAGTTTGGCTGGTGCCGGAGAGAAGACCTGAGCCTGGAAGCTGAGACCTTGGGGGTCCTTGGGGCCTTAGGCCCATCAGGAAGCCTGTCTGGGCCTTGGATCTCCCCAGAGATAGAGCTGGGAGAGGCGCAGATCCGTGAACCAACGGAGCCAGCTGGGAATGAGAGGAGCAGAGGCTTGATCACTGGGGGCTGTGGGGGGGAGCAGGGAGGGGGCAGGTTGGTGGAAGGCACTGAGCCATGGCTCCTTCCCACCCCTAGGCCACCCCTTCATCCGCCCTAGTCCAGCCCACTCCCACCTACCCTCTCCATTGCTCTCTCTGGTTCGAATTCTCTATGGAATGAGAGGAGGGAGAAGGAGAGGGAGAGAACTGGGAGAAGGGGTGTCCACTTTGCTGATGTGGAGCAGTTCTTGTTCTATGAATGAAGGTGATGTGGGTTCAGGGTGGAGGAAGGGGGGGGTGGAAGGAAGCTCTGGGTAGGGCAGCCTGGGATGGGGTTGCCATGGGAACAGCAGCCTGTCAGGAGCCCTGCCTTCAAAGCCGAGATGCTCAGATGCTCGTGTTGCAGATTCCTGGGGGAGGCGGGTGGTGGATGCGTGTCTAAGGTGGGGGAGCAGTTCTGATGTGAGCCCCCTGGGACTCCAGCTCCTGGATTCCAGATCAAAACCCTAACCTGAGAGGGAGGTGGCATCACATGATGCTTCCTGGCAGACACCCCTCAGCCTCCAGCCCTTTCTTGTTGAATGTGAGGCAGAGATGGGGGTGGAACATACACCGGGTGGGGCTAGCACGGAAGTCCTCTGCAACCCTAGCCCCTTCATTTCAAATGGGGTACGAGGGAAAGGGCTCTTACCGGGGGCTGCCAGGGGGTGGGGGGAGTAGGAAAACAGGGGGTTTGCTTTGTCCTCTAGGCCTAGGTTAGGGGCCAGGCTCCACAATGACAGTTGCCTGAGGCCTCTGGCTCCAATTCCCCAGGGTGCCTGGGAACATGGGAATAGGACTCAGAGAGAAGCCCACTGGGCTCTGTGAAATCTCTCCAACCGCCCTCACCCCCACCCACCACCACCGTGACCTTCTGGCCACTAGGGGGGGGCCATGGCCCAGCATCCATGGGGTTGAGGCTGAGGGGAGTCCCAAGACCCAGGGTGGCCAGTGAGGCACTGTGGCTGAGATGTAGCCTCGGTGGCACTTGCCTTTCATGGGACTGGCCCAGCTAATCCAGGCCCCAGCAAATCCTGAGAGCCTTTAAAGAGCACCCAACACCCTGGACCTGCCAGTTCGGTCCTCGCCTTCTCAGGCTTGATGCCCAGCTGCCCACTCAGACCTTTCCAGAGACCACCCACCCGCCCATGCAAGACAGCTCTCAAGCGCCTGCTACTCATGAACACTGTTGCAAGGGGCTCTGAATCTAATGGGGGAGATGGACACTTACACAGTGTATACCAGAAGTTAAAAACACACACACTGGAGCCGTGAAAACCCGGGTTGGAATCCTCACTTTGCTATTTCTAATTGGGTGAGTGATCTTGGGCAAGTGACCTAACTTGAGCCTCAGTTTTTTCATCTGTAAAACAGTGATGATAGTAGCTCATGGAATTGTGAGGAGGATTAAATGAGAACATAGGCTTAAAGCCTTCAGCACACCCAGCACACAGCAAACTCTGAATAAAGGAAACTGTTAGTAGTTGCACCAGTGTGCTGAGTGCTAGCACGGAGGTAGAAGCAAAGTGATGAGTCTTGGAGAAAAGAAAAATCAACGTGATGAGAGAATCAGGGCTTCTTGGATGTGGCGCCTAATTGGGCCCGAAGGAAGGACAGGACGTGTATGCAGGGGGAGGGGGTAAAGGTGGGGACAGGGAAGGGCTCACTAGGTAGAATGAACGGCAACTAGGAAAGGCGTTTAGAGACCTTACTTTATGAATCCTCGCAGCATACAGTGGCAGCCCCATGTCTCCCTGGGGGCATCTCTCCTGCATCCCTATTTCCAGAGGCTCCCCACCCCCACCTGGAACCCTGCCTTGGGCTCCCTCCTACTGGTCTTCCTCCTCTCTCTTTCTCTTTCACCCACTGTCCTATTCATCTTCTTCCTCCTCCTTCCTTCTTCCCCTCAGGGAGGCCAGCTTAGACGGCAAGCTTCACAAATAGTGCCCCCTGCCCTGTGAGAGCTTAGGCCAGTGCCTCTCAACTGGGGGGAGGTTCCCCCCCCATGGGACCTTTGGCAATGTCTGGAGACATTTTTGGTTGTCACAACCTGGGAGTCGATGGATGCTGCTTAGCTTGTAATGCATAGAGGCCAAGGATGCAGCTAAACATCCTACAATGCACAGGACAGTCTCCTACAAAAAAGAAATATCCTGTCCCCAAAGTCAACAGTGCTGAGGTGAGAAACCATGGCTGAGATGGAGAGCTGCAGCTGGGGAGAAATTTGGCCCCTGCCCCAGGCTCCTGATGTCCTCCCTCCAAATCCCCACCCCTCAGTCTCTCCCCAACCAGCCCTCAGAGTCGCCTGGCCTCACACTCCCCACCACTCCTTTGCCTCTGCCCCTTCCCCTAGGGTCTTGTCCCCTCTTTTATCCTCTCCCCCCCGGCAGGGGCTGTGGAGGGCCTGTCAGGAGGAGTCAGCCTGCGGGCTGCACGGGCTGCACGAAGCTTCGCTTTGGAGACCGAGCTGCCTGCTGCACTCGGTGCTGCCTGTCCACTGATTGGCCGAGGCTGCTGTTTCCATGGTGATCCCCGGCAAAGCCCAGGGTCCCCCCTCTCACCCCCCCCCATAGGCCTATTCAGTGGCGAGAGCAGCGACAGGCAGGTTAATAAAACAGGAGCCGCGTGAGGAGCTGAGCTGTGGGCTGAGGTCCCAGCGTGGTGGCCCGCCCAGAGGAGAGAGGGGTGGATGGAGGTGGGGAGTGAGGAGCCTGCCTGCTGCCCAGCCAGCGCCCTCCCCACTCCAGTCCTCCCTACTCTACCCACTGCAGGTTCTGGGGCTACACCAGCCCTGGGGGATTGGGGGTTCATCCCCTGGAAAGCACCTTTCTGCAGTGGCCCCTGGAGGCAGTGTCCCCTCCCCTGTGGGGACCACAGGACCCCTCTTGTCAGAATGGGAGGAATCCTGGCCTGGAGATGTGGAAGGAGAGAAATGGCAGGGACAGACAGGGTGGGAGTCAGGAAGGAGACTGGGGAGATGGGCATGAGGTGGGACGGAGAACAAGACGAAGAGGCCAAGGAGGGAAGAGATGGGCATGGGGCCCGGAGGAGGAAGGGAGGAGTTAGATGAAATAGCTGGTGGAGACCTGGGTGCAGAGAGGAGGCTGGGGTGGGGATAGAGCAGGAGCTGGTAGAGGGTGCAAGACAGATGGGGAAGGTTGCATGCAGGTAGAAGGTGGAGATGAGAATTGGGGTGGGAGCAGACTGAGGGAGATGAAAAAGGATGGGGTGGGAGAGAGATGGAGAGGGCGGTGAAGAGGGGTGGGTGCGGAGGGGAGCTGGGGGGGTAGGCATGGCCTCTGACTAGCTCACCACTTGTGCCCCCGCAGAGCCTGGCCAGTGTAGGTGCTCAGGAATGTGTGTTTGCCACAAAGTCGGTGCGCATTTGTGGAATGAATGAACGGGGTGGGAACTGCCGGGCTGTGGCTGCTGGGGGCATGCTCGTGCTGGAATCAATAACCACAGCAATACCAGTGTCACCCCTCTCTCCAGTATCAACACCGAGTGCTCACCATGGGGTCTGTGCCAAGCTCCTGCATGGATGACCTCATTCGGGACTTCCAACACTCCTTTGGGCAGGCACTATTACCATTTGACAGAGGCTCAGAGAGGTTGAGCAACTTGCTCAGAGTGACACAGCTCTTATTTCTTCCTAGGATATGGTTGACACATGGTAGGTCAGCTTCTGTGTCTGGAGCTGGGCATTTCTGGTGGGAGATCCCAACCAGGCTGATGGCTGGGGAGGACAGGGAGTTCCGTGTCACAGGGCTCAAGGATGAAGTTTGGCTGTGATGCTGAGCCGGGTGTCAGGCTCCTGGATTGCCCTCCCTAACTCAGTCACTCACGGGCTCCATGACTCAGTCTTCCCGGCTGGTGGAGATGCTAGGTTTCCTGTTTTCTGGTGCATCATTGCAGTAGCAACTCCATATGCCAGATGCAGAGAAGCCATAGCAGTTCTCAAACTTTGTCCCTGAAAGTCACCTATTTTGAGACAATGGGGGAGCTCCGAACTGGTGCCCCAAAGTCTCCAGTGGAAAGGGCTTTGGAACAAAATAGAATAGCCTGGCTCTGCCATTTATGGTGTGATCTTGGAGCAGATGACTTAACTTCCCCAAGCCTCGGTTTTCCCATCTATAAAATGGAGACAACACCTTGTAGGGTGATGATGCAGACTGCAAGGAGATGAAGTCTGTGGAATGACTGGCACAGAGAAAGTTCTTAGTAAATGTGTGTCTCTTCTTCTAGGACCAGGTTGCTTTGCAGGTGCCTGTTTCTCCTTCTGGGAAACATGTGACCCCTCACTCCAGGTCCCAGAGGGGAGAAGGGGAAAGAAGGGCCCTCCTGCCTCCCTATGTCTGTATTGTCACCACTTCCAGAGGACTCAGTGTAAGAGGTGGAAATTGAATTTTGTAAGTCCAGAAAAAGCGGCAGGACAGGTAAGTCCCATGTGGGAGGACACTGTTTTTTGCCTCCTCAGAAGGGGTGGATGGATCCAGGCTGAAGGAGGGAGGTGGCAGTCCACCCCATCACATGTCCCTCCACGCTGCAGCCCTCCCCACCCACAGCCCGAGCAGGGGAAGACCACCGAGCGAGACCAGGCCTCTGAAGGAGAGCCAGAGCCTCTCAGGCCCACGCGGACCAGCTGGCTGCTGCTCCTCCAGCCTGCCCGTGGCCACTTGGGCTCTGGGGGTATGGCCGGATGGCCGGGCCAGCGGCTACGAGCCCAGGCCTGGGAGGGCAGAGGCGGCTGCAGCAACCTGAGCACTCGATAAACCATTAATTCTTAATAAACGACAGGCTGTGCATTATTTAACAATAATGATACTTTCTGTTCCATTATAGATTAAAACACCGGCCTCTTCTTATTAATCCTGCGTTTCAAAAGCTTGTAAATCCTGCGCAGCCGGAAGAGATAAAAGCCGGCTCATCCCCATCCCGGGGCTAACACGCCTGCACCGACACGGCGCTCAGTGGCCCGGCCTGTGTGCACACGTGTGTGCCCTCGGCCCACCCACCACCCTGCCCGGCTCCACGCCCCACGGCTGCAGGTGCGGGACTGTCGCCACTCTCCGTCCTGCCTGCTCCTCTCTCTGAATCTCCGCTCCCTCCTTTTTGTTTTTCTTGCTCAGCATTTTTCTTTTTTTTCCTGTTTATCTGTTCTTTTCTATCTTGCTTCTCCCTCTCTTTGTATCTTTTACCTGTTTTCTCTGTCTCTTCTTCCTCCTCTCTTTCCCTATCGTGCACTCTCTCTCTCTCTCTCTCTCACACACACACACACACACACACACACACACACAAGTCACCTGCCTCTGCCTCTCCTCCATCTCCACACCGTTTAACCATGCACAGATTCTATCTCCATCTGGTCTTTGCTTTTTCAGGGGTCCTCAGAGGGATGGGGTGGGGAGAAGGAAAGATAATTCCGAGAAGGAAAAGAAGGAGGAGCATAGAAAAGAACAACGGGATGGGCAGAAAACCCGAGACCAAGCAGGCTGACTAGGTTGTGAGCCCTCTTGACATACTCCAAGAGCTGTACAGGGAGCATCTAGCGCAGTCCTCAGTACATGCTCAAAGCCCCTCTGTATTACCCCCAGGCTCTGTTTACACATCCCCCAGGGACAGGGAACTCACTACCTCTGGAAACAGCCCTTACATTACTGCAAAGCTCCTATTATTCAAGAGCTTCTGCAGTGGGAGCCCATATTCATTTTAGGACTCCCTCTGGTGAATGACAGGCCTTTGGGAATCTGAAGGGTGCTGTTCCAGCTCCCTGATGCCTCCAGTACCACCAGCTGAACATTCCCCTTCCTCCCTCCAGGCCTCACGTGTCAGTGGCTTTGAGTGCCAGCTTATCCTGGTTCCCCTGCTCTGTGCCAGCAGGGTGTGTCAGAGACAAAGGTGGCCCAGTGCTGACTATAGTCCTTGCTGTGGTACAACCAGAACAGAGGTCAGCTAGACCCTCCTCCCCTCTGGGCATCAGAAACCATAATAGAGTTTGAGAAGTAAATTCATGCTGACCTTGAATGTCTCTCCCAAGGTCATTGCAATAGATAATATCTGTTGTCATTTACTGAACTTTTACTACATGTTAGGCACTCCATTTACATCCCTTATTTTGTGCAGTCCTACAAGATTTGTCCCATTATTAATCCCCTTTTGCAGGTGAGGAGACACACACTTGGAGTTAAGTTAACTTGGCCGTGGTCACACAGCTAAGTAAGTGGTGAAGCCAGAATTTGCACCTGGTACTATCTGACTCTGAAGCCCTTACTTTTAATCTATGGATGCTCTCCCTAGCTGTTTGGAACTAAAATTGTGGAAAGTCAGAGGGATTGGTGTCCCTCAAGCTAAACTTTCTCTCCAGGATTGGACTAATGGGGTCCCGGCATGGGCCTTCCAGGTGAAGGTGTAGATGAGGTAAGGGATCTCTGCCATCTTGGTTTGTACTTGCTGGGAATTTCTGCAGGTCAGGGAGAAAGAGATGATCCCTAATACCTTATGAACATTCCACCTGCGGGCTCTATCATCTCCTTTTGATCCTTACTACAAACCTGCACCGTGGGTGTAGCCCCTTTAGGACTGGCTAACTGAGGCTGAGAGAGGTTAAGTCAATGATGTTTATGCTTACAACTTGTTTTGGTGTCTTGGAGCTTTTCTGAGATGTTTCTTAAGAGCAGGTGAAAGAGAGAGAAAGAGAGAGAGTGTGCGTGTAGAGCGTAAATGGGAGAGGAACAGTCTTCAAGAAACACAATTGGGGAGGGGAGCTCAGCAGCTTTCTTCTTTTCGCACGAATGGGAAATTTAACTTGATCCCTTGTGGGTTCTGGGCCAACCCCTGAGTAAAGTCAGATCATTTTTTGCAAAGGAAAATTTTATCCATTTTTTGGTTTTTATGGGGCTTCCTCAATGAGCAAAACCTCTCCTGTCGGTGCTTTAGAGAGGATTTCTCTGCTTGGCCTACAGTGACGCCATGTAATCTCCCAAAAAATATGGTGCTAATATTCGCTGGGTTAGGGTTAGTTATTTTTATGTCTTTGTCATTTTGTTTCTCCGCAGCTCTTTCTGCCGCCTAGAAAGGACGCGGCGGACACTTTATTTCCAGAGTCATATTTTTTAATTTGATCAAAGCAAATTTCACTCGTTCTCTGTATAAATTATTTAACTCATTTCTTTTAGGTTAAATGTCTCAGTAGGAAGAAAGAAAGTCTTTCCATCACATTTTCTTCCAGGATTTTAATCAGCTTCTTCAGAGAGTATGAACTTCTTTCCCAGTCCTCCATTCTTCTCTGTCTTTAAGCCTCCCTTTCTCCCTTCTTATCTGCTCTTCTCCGTCCACCACTCCCAGCTCCTCCTGGGTCCCCCATGTCTCTGGGGGGGAAGAATCGGGGGAGCCTGAACACGCGGGGCGCTGTCAGCACACCCTGAGCCCCTTCAGTTGGATGAGTTTCCAGAAGGTACCTTGCTCCGAGCCGCTGCGGCCCACAGCGCCGGCCAGCAATGCGACGGGGCGAATGTCAGCCCCTGCTGGCACCCTCAGCCTGATCTCTTTGCGCACAGCCAAGACGGCCTGTGCCCCCCACCCCCGCTCTCCCTCCGGGGCTGCAGTCTCCCGCTGAACTTAAATGTAGAAGCCTCTCCCCAAATGCCAGCTGTTTCCGAATAAAATTCCATGCTACTCAATCAGTTAGCCCCTTGTCCCAGACCAGGTTCCTCAGTGTCTCATTTCAACCTGGTCGGGTTCCCTCAGCCCCGGGGCTCCTCGGGCAGCCCCCTCCCCCGAGACCCGACGCCTCACTCGGGTACTAGCGCCGGGCCGCGGGCGGGGCGCGGGCGGGGCTCCGCGGCCGAGAGGCGGGGTGCTGCAGCGGGCCGCCCCGCACCTCGGAAGCCAGCTCTGGCCCCGGGCACTGTCAAGAAGAACAGAAACCTGCAGGGCAGGCTCATTACCCCACGAACACGCTCCCTTCCCTCGCATCACATTGTTTCAGCCAAGAACAAGTCTCCAGTGGGAATTCCCTTTCCTCTTACTTTTAAAATATACAGTAATTAACAAACTAATGCTATTAACCGCGACAATGAGGAAGTTACAATAAAATCACTGCAGAGTCCACGAGCAGTTGGTGTAGGGGTGGGTGGGTCTCGGCTCAGTGTGGAGGATAGGGACCCGGTCTGGGCCCGGGCGTCATCAGCCCAGCCACAGTGGACCCTGGGGCGGGGAGGGGACAGCTGCAGGGGCTGCTGAGTCCTCAGCAGGTCAAGCCAGGACTTGGGCAGAGCTGCTCTATTTCCTGTGCTTCCTGCAGGATCCCCGGCCATTCTTCCAGCCCCAGAGGTTTGCTCTTTTATGAAACCCATAAATAATGGAGTTTGGCCTGGAGCTGACCTGGGCATGTCTACGAGGACATGGCCCCTGCTCTGGAGCAGGCCCAGTGACTTCCCTTTAGGGTCACCGTAGCTTCCTTCTGACAAAGCCTCTAGAGGATGAGGCTCAAAGAAAGCCTAGGGGAGGCACTGCTGTACCACGGCAGCCTTCTTCTCTGGCCCTGCAGAAGCATGTTCAGGTCGCCCTGTCCATCCTTCTGTTTTCCTTCCAGCACAGTCAGGCCGAATCTTCTCTCTTGGGGGAGGTTTTGCTCAGGTACAGCCAAAGACCCCAGGAAAGAGTAGGCTTGTTGTTGCCGCAATTGCCTGGAAGTCTGTTTCCAGTCTGACTTCAGTCTTTCATGCCACAGCCCTCTGTAATTTCCTCTGATGAGTTCCCAGCAAGCCTAGTCGATAAATTCCAAGAGCCCTTTCCACTCCTGCCTCTTTACCCCAAGTTTTACAATCTCCTCTGTCAGATGAACCCTCTTCCCTCATCAGGCAGCCGTGGTCATCAGGAAGAGAAACCTGTTCTTGCTCTCCCTGCCTAGTCTTCCTCCCAGAGGCCACTCATCGCCTTGCATACTAACAAACGTCTACTCAGAACCTTTAGAAGTTCTGTTCAAACACCCACAGAGAAGTTGCATGCTTTCCCAAGGAAATCAAGGCTCAGAGAGGTTAAGTGACTTGTTTGAGATCACACAGCCAGGAAGAAGCATCGTCAAGACTTGAACTGTGACTATGTTTTTCCACAGGTCCCTACTTTCCTTGTCTCCTCTTGGCTCTTAGGGGAATGGGTACTCCAGGGCAGAGGACATAAACCTGACTTTCCTTTCTCTCCATGACTGTGCTGGCCTGGGGAGGTGAATAAAACATAAAAAGATAGCTCATCTCCTTTTCCCCCTTACAACAGACAGCATTATGAATTGTGCTATCATCACGCAGATGTTATACATGGGGAAACCGAGGCTTGGAGAAGCACAGTGCTTTGCCCAAGGTCACAGGGCTGGTGGTGACAG
Organism: Eulemur rufifrons; assembly: GCF_041146395.1. Lineage (NCBI taxonomy): Eukaryota > Metazoa > Chordata > Mammalia > Primates > Lemuridae > Eulemur > Eulemur rufifrons. The sequence continues at coordinate 7,943,652 of NC_090992.1, read as the reverse complement.
AGCCACAGCTTAAACCCAGTCCTGTGTGCCTACAGAGCCCACCCCTGCCCTTAACCACAGCCTGAAGAGAGAGACATGACTGGGAGTCGGCGACAGTGAGTCCAGCCAGGGTGAGTGCTGAGTCCGAGAACCTCATTAGCAGTGAAGCTGCCACACATGTCAAAACCCCCAGCCAGCGCCGTTCCGACTTCCAGCGCGCAGCGTAAACATCCTCACTAATTCACCAAACTCAATCACGTTACGGTGATGGATTTTCCCATCATTACTCCTGAGTGAGTGACAACCTGCTCAGACACTTGCCTTCCCTGCTGCCTTCGGAGGGTTTCAGAAATCAGAATGCTTCTCTCCCTAAGTTGATTTCAACTTGTCCTAAAGTCATTTTAATTGGTGAAGCGTCAGAGGCAATTTGGGTGACTTTCTGAGAGCCCCTTCCCACCAGCTCTGGGCTGGTGGGGGTGGTGGTGCTCGAATGCCACCCCGGCCCTTGGGTGGCACTTTCCCCTCCTCTGATTGGTCAGGAGACTGTGCTCCGAGCTTTATTTTCGTGTTTCTTGCTGAGGTTCCTAGGGCTGGTTCCTGAGGATAACAAGATTCATTTTCTCAATGGCCCTGACAGATAGGATTGTTATTGTTATTACACTCATATACCACCTTTCCTCTGAGGAGCTTAAGGCGCTTTACAAATTTGAAAATTATCTAATAATCTTCAAGCAACCCTGAGAGAGTGGGAGAAGCCGCAGCAGAGGCACTGCGGTACAGCCAGCCGACCCCCGCCCCTCGCGCTGACCGGGAGGGCGGGCGTGTGGCCGCGGGTGGGTCGGTGGCACCTGAGTTGGAAGCCTCCTGCTCCCCCACTGAATGAGGAAGAGGAAGATTTCTGGGTGGGAGGAGGGAGAGAGAGGAAGGAAAGAAGGAAGGAAGACAGGGAGGGAGAGAAGACAGACCCAGCTCCCAAGGACCAAATCCAGCGGGAGGGAGCTCAGGCGAGGAGAGTTTTCTTTAAAGACACAAGAAATGAGAGGAAGCAGGAGGCTCCCAGGGGCTTGCAGGTGAGAGAGCTGAAATTCAAAATGGAAATCTACCAAAGCAGCAACTAGGCCGCTTGCAGAGGGCTGGGCTCCGGCATGGGAACATGGGCAGAAATATCAAGAAAAGCCAAATCGCAAATTTAGATGGCTGCTCTTAGGTGGCTGAGGGAAGCCTCTGTGGATCTCTCCCCTCCCCCCCCACCTGCAAGCCGAGAGGTGTGGCGTTAGGTCTCTGCCAGCCTGACATCCTATGATTCTGTCTTCCTTGAAATTTCCTCTTGCCAGAGGTGGCCACAGTAATTGCAGCACCTTTACTAAGCGTGAAGGGAAAGCTACTATCAAAATGACGGAAGGGCTTGACTGCATTGCCATTATTTTCTTGAGAAAAAAGTGTGCAGACCCCACCTTATTTGAGGCTGTCCTTTCGGGTTTAGGGATTTTGATGGTTCTAGGCAGTACCCTTCTGGGGACTAAGTATAGCATTGTGGTTAAGAGCTAGGCTCTGAGATCAGACAAATGTGGTGACCTTGGGCAAAAGACATAAGCACTCTGACCCTCAGTTTCTTCATCTGTTCAAGGAACAATGATAGTGCTGACCCTCTGTGTAAGGGTGCTGTAAGGGTGAACTCACAGGTGATGTGCGTAAAGTGCTTGGCAGTCAGCTGTGAAGATGATGAAGACGAGAAGAAGAAATAGATGCTGGTGATATGGCTTCTTCTGAACACCTATCTTCCCTCAAGGGCTGGGACAGCCCAGGCAAGATTCAGGGGGAGTTAGCAGGCTGGGGGTTCAGGTGGGAAGGGGCTGGGGTCGCATCCCTCTCTGCTGCCCTAGCCGGCACCTCTCCCTGCGTCTTCACTAGCCTCTGACAAGGCTGCCCCACCCAGCCAGCTCCAGCTGCTTGGTGAACCCAGCCTCTAGAAAAGGCCCGTGGCCCCCTGTTTTGGCTAGTGTGGGGGCCCTGCTAAGGGGCCCGAGGGAGGACATTCGGAGGTGAAAGCTTTGCTGCAGACCGGGAGCTGCAGAAGGACAGTATGGCTCAGGACAGTGAGCTGCAGGGAGGGCAGAGAAGCTTTTGAGGGTGAGAATGCAAGAGAGGGAGGCCCTTGTAGTTCTGTCCATATTCCTACTGAAATGAGACACAGTAAATATCCACTAGATGGAAGCTATTATTAATATCTATATTTTTCAATAATTAAGAAATTCTAAAACATCCAACCCTCCAAGATGCCACGGAGCTGGTATCATTCATTGAACAAATGTGTGTTAAGCACTGGCTCTGTGCCAGACCCTACGCTAGCCACTAGGGTACAACGATGAGCAAAAACAGACACGGACCCTGCCTCGCGGAGCTTAGAGTCTAGAGAGGGAGAGAGACATTGACTAGGCACATGAGCAAATGAAGAAATAATCTTAAATGTGCTTTGTGCATTCCTTCATGCACCTAAAAATATCTGGGAGGGCAAAACTGAGGGGGCCAACTCTAGGTGGCTGGCCAGGGAAAATCTCCTTGTGGAATGAGGAAGAGGAAGGAAAGAAGGAAGGAAGAGAGGGAGGGAGGGACAGTGGTTAGGAGACCGACAGGCAGGGTCTGCAGGGCCTGGGCCTTGGAAGGAGGTGGGATTTTTTTTTTTTCCTCTTAAGTTCAATGGGGAGTTACTGAAGGGGGTGATTTAATTAAGTTTTTAAGGATCCCTCTGGCTGCTGAGTGAGGAATGGATTGGGGGGATGGGAGTAGATGAGCAAGAGCGGCGAGCAGGCCATTTCAGGGGCTCCCAGCATAGGAGCCTCCCATACTTTCCACCCTCCACTCACTCAGCGTCTAGAATACAGTCATTCTCAACACGGGTTGGTCATTAGAATCACTTGGGGAGTTTCAAGAGTCCCAATGGCCAGGCTGCACCCCGGAGCATTTAGGTCAGAGCGTCTTAGGCTAGGCCCCAGCGTCAGTCCTTTTTGTAAAGCTCCCCAGGTGATTCCAATGTACGGTCCTAACACGATCCCCATGGCCAAGAGGACAGGGAAGGGCATTCACCTGGGCCGAGCCCCTACCGTGCGTCTGTGGCTTTGCCCGTTTAGTTCCCTTGCATTAGTTCAGTCAATCCCCACCACAGCTGTGAGAGACGGGCATCGCTGTACGCACTTTATAGAAGAGGAAACTGAGAAAAACAAAATAGTTTGCTTTCCTAGTTCCTGGCCTTGAGGTAGTCACGTAAGCCTCTCTGAGACTCAGTTTCTTTGTGTAAATTGGGGATAATTTCTACATCACAGAATTGTCAGGAGAATGAAATGAGGCAGAGCTGCCTACATCTGGAACATATTAAGAGCACGACGTATTGTAACTATTAATAGCAGAGCCCCAGGCCCGGAGTTAGAGGGAGGCAGAAGCAGATATGAGCCACTAACCTGTACTATCCCGCACAGCATAGGCGCTGGCTCCGTGGAAAGAGGCTGGATTCTGAGTTATCCCTGTCGGTGCCCTGGGTGGGACCCAGCCCGGGCACGAGGATCAGAGCGCCTGACCGTGCCTCGGAGTCAGCGTCTGCTCCTGACCCTCCAGCCGGACTGCTGCAGGGTAGTGGGCCCGCCCGCTTCCCTCTGAAAGGTTGGGGGTGGGAATTATTATTCCCTTTCACAGATAGGGGCACATGCCTTGCCGAAGACATTAAGTTAAAGACAGAGTTAGGGATGGTCGCAGGTTCCCTGCCTCCCTGCTTAAGGCATTTTCCTCTTCCGCAGGGGCGTGGAGGGGAAAATGAGGCCTGACTCAGTGGGGCACGGGCTGTCTAGGGCCAGTGCTGGCGCACCAAGGAGGGGGGTGGTCTGACGGCAAAGGCTGGGGCCAAGGCCCAGCTCCCCAGACCCAAGTGACACTTGAACTGAGACCTGAAGGCTGAGTAGGAGTTAAAACTAAATAAACTCTTCCAGATGGAGGAATAGAATGTGCAAAGGCCCTGAGGCCGGAAGGGAGCTGACAGTGGCTGGATAAGAGGGACAAGAGTGAGATGAGGCGGTCAGGGGGAGATGGTGGGGGCTGCAGACCAGGCAAGGATTCTTTTTAAAGCAATGGGAAACTATGGAAGAGTTTGGGAAGAAAGTTTGGTGGAAGAGAGAGGAAGACATAATCCACTTTATTTTGGGAGAGGTCCTTTGGACTGAGGTTGTAAACATACTGGAAGTTATGTCAGTTGTAGTATTAGAACCAATGTTAAAATCAATTTCATACAATGTCTTCCAGAAAAATATTAATGTTACAACATTTGTGCCCAACAATGTGCCCATCTCTGTATCTCTGCCACATTTGTATCTATATCCACATCTGTGACCTTGCTTTTGGGTCTGGCCCCAGCGGTTCCAGGGTCCCCAGCACCTCCCCCAAGTTACTGGGGTCCTTGAAAACTTAGTTTTCTTCATCCACAACATGTGTTTCCAAAACTCTTGCCCATCTCCTGGGTGTCTTGGGGCTCTCCAGACTGGGCTGGTGGTGTTGGCCTCCAAACTGGTGGAGGCTGAAGGCTGCCCCAGGGCTCCGGAGTCTGAGGTGTGGCGATGGCTCGCCCCAGATAGGTGGGAGGGGCATGAGGCACCAAAGGCCCTGGCATCTGCAAACCTCACACCAGTGCAAATCAATGCAAGATTAAAATTCATGATGGTTCCAGGGCACAACTGCAAACAATTTGTTCAGTAAACTTTGCACTAATTGGCATTCGTAGAATTTCCTGTTAATCAGTCCCCTTGGGCTCTGTGGGGTGGGATGCTCTGTCTCCCCATGACAGGACAGGGAGCATGTGTGGGTAGGTGTGAGAGCAAGGGGGAGGGAGGATGTTCGAATGTGGGTATCTGTGATTATGTGCCTGGGTAGGGCTTGGTGTGTGCACTCAAGTGACAGAGTGGGGTGTTCATAGGCCACTTTGCCTAGGGGGTACCTCTGTGCCACGCTGTGGGTCTCTGTGATGGGGAGTGAGGGGGTAGAACTACCTGAGTTGGTCTGTGGGCCAGTGTGTTGGGGAGTGGTGTGTGCCTAAGCGTTGGGGTAACACGGATCAGCTGGGGAGTGTCCAGGTGGCGCGAGTGTGCATCAGTCAGTGTGCGTGCTGGTGCCTGCACGTAGCTGCCCAGGTGTGGGTCAGACTGTGTGAGTGAATCTGAGTCTCGGTGTGGGCGCTGCTGGGCCCACAGGCCTTCCTTAGTTTTATCTGTTTCGTTTTGTTGGAGATAGGATCTTGCTCTGTCCCCCAGGCTAAAGGGCAGTGGCCTCATCATAGCTCACTGCAATCACAAACTCCTGGGCTCAAGTGATCCTCCTGCCTCTGCCTCCTAGATGCTAGGATTACAGGCGTGAGCCACTTGTGCCCGGCCCTTCCTTTGTTTTCTCTCTGGCTCCAAAATATGGTCATTGGCCATGGTCGAGCTGGGTACTCAGAGGGTCCCCTGCCGTAGCCCTTGGTTTGTCTGTGCTTGCCATCATCAAGGCAGGGCTGGGCTAGGCTCCCCGTGGCAACATCCCCCCACCCCGTGCCCAGCACTAGGGCCCTGTTTTCCATCACCCACCAGAGACCCAAGACCCAGGGCCTAACGGCTTTTGAGGGTTCTGCTGAAAAATATCAATGATCTCAAATGCAAGGAGAACTCACATGGAGAAATCACAGGTAACGACTGCTTCACCAAATGCCTCCAAAACATGACATGTTGCCAGCTGCAAAGCTGCTCAACTCATATGGCTGCATACAAGTCCTATGTCACGCGGGATCTGGGTGTGTTTTGTTATGTTTGATGTTATGTCAGCGTAACTTCCAGGAGTAAGGAAACCCCAGCAGGTCTGAAGACAGCCCCCAGCTCTTTGCTCACTGTCACAGGGAAGAGTCCTCTGCCCTGGTGCAGAGGGTCACCTTGGCATGCTGAGTCAGACCCTGACCCAGAGACCGGACAGGCATAGCCGTGTGGGTGCGCACTTGGGCCTCTGAGTGCCCGGGCCACCTGCAGCTTGCACGTCCAAAGAGTTTTATACTCAGAGAGGGACTGCGGGCTTGTGTAATTGTGTGTGAGGGGGACTGTGTCTGACACCCAGATGATTATGAGGCTTCTTTCTTTGTGTGTGTGGATGGGGTGAGGGGTGGAGGTTGGGGGTGTGCACAGCCAAACCATAACTTGCCTGTGGGCGAGGGCGCTTGGGGGGTGTGCGGGTGGCCCCCAGCCCGGCATCCCTCTCTATCCTTATCTCAGCAGGAGCAGCTCTTGCCCCGCCCGCCCTCGCTGTTTCAAGCAGCTGCTGCTTTTCCCCAAATTAACCCCTCTGCTCCAGCTTCTCATTTTCCTGCTAGGGGGCCACGGGCTGGCTGGGGAGGGGTCTCCGGAGGCCAGTGCCCCCAGCAGACAAGCTGATCCTCCACAGCTCCCACCCCCGCCCCTTGTCCACAGGGGTTCCTCTTCTTTCTTGAGTCCTGTGGCTATGGACAACAGAGATGTGTGACCGAGTATCTGAGTGTTGGTTGTACGTGACTGTGCGCACGTGTGCACGTGCAGGAGGCTGGGTCTGGACTGTGAACCACAAGCACCGTGGCAGGGCCCTGGCTTCCTGGGAGTAGCAGGGCTGCTCTCCTGGTCCCAGCATGGGGGTCCTGGGCCCCCCTGGCAGTGGGTAAAGGCCAGAAAAGCCAGAATTGCAGGCAACAGCGACGTGGCTTTGCCAGCTAGGGAAGTTGTGCGCCCACCCTAGGCTCATCCAGGAGCATCCAGGGAGGCTCAGCCTCAGTGGAGGGCACGCAGCCCCCTCCACCTGCCCACAGGGGCAAATCCAGGTAAGGGAGACCAAAGATCGCAGCAGAGGTTGCCGAGGAGAGAGGGGAAGCAGGGAGACTGATGAGAAAAGGGAGGGGAGAGTTAATTCCGGAGGACCTTGATCCGAACTGCTGTGTGGTCCCTCTCTGAGGCCGGGGAGGAAAGAATGGGTTCCACACAGTCAAGATGAGACCCAGGGGTGGGGATGGGGGATGGACAGCCATTTCCGAGCTGGCCACTCTGGGCTCTTGTGGCTGCATGGAAAGCCCCTATGGCATGACACAAATCTACAGACAGTGCCAGGAGGGGACAGGATATTAGCCACCAGCACCTTGACTCTGACTCCACAACATTCAAGTTCTACCATGTGTTGCTGGGAAACAATCATAGGCAAGACCCAGGCCAGCCCCCATGGGAACAGGCAGGCTACTGGGAGAGGCAGCAAGTGACCAGCCTGGGGTGGGGCAAGCTGAGGACTGTGGTCACCCAGGGGTCATGGGGTTAGGGAAAGCTTCCTCCAACATCTCAGCCGAGGCCTGAATGATTATGATAAACAAATTATTTGCAGTGATCGTAACAAATGATAACAATACTGAACACCTGCCACATGCAAGCTCTACTATTTCATTTAACGTTTTTAACTGCCCTGTGAGTTAGGTGCTAGTGCTTCCATTTTACAGATAAGGAAACCGAGGCTCAGAAAGGTGAAGTACTTTATTCAAGAACATACAGCTAATAAGTGACAGAACCAAGATTTCAAGTCCACCACATTGGGATACAGCCACCTACAGTCCCGAGTCACCTTCCCTGATTTCGGCAGCAGCAGTAGCAGCACAGGCCTCTGAGCACCCTCTGGGCCTGGCAGCCTGGCCCTGTGGGCAAGATGCAGGAGAGATCGGGAGGGCCAGGTGAGTCCTCAGCCCCGTGTTTGCAGAGACTGACATCTACCTGGCCCTGTTTTCATTTGCTTTTTGGTTAAGAAGGGAAAAGGCCCACGTTTTTATGACACCAACTTGTGATTCTATTTTCTGTTTAAATTCTGGGTGAGGGAAAAATAAGAGACATCAGAGAAACCTTCAGAATCTCATTTTGAGAGTCTGAGCTGCAGATAAATGAGCCTCCTGCAGAAATGCTACATCAAAGCGAATTTTCTCGGCAGTATTTTCTTTCTTTTAATAGGGCCATTTACTACATTAATATTCCAGGAAGTCATTTTAATTTCGTGTTTATCATCCATTGGGAAAGTTAAACAGGATCAATATGTAACCAGTGGCGAATTGGGGGATCTTGGGGAGAAGGGGAGCATTTGGAGGCTTTGGTGATTCCACAACTGGGAGTCCTTAGGGGGGAGAGAGGGGTGGGGAGGAGGGACTGGAGGGGGCGGGAGAGGGGAGGGGACGCACAGGGGAGTTGTAAGGTGGTAATTGTCTGAACATGCATTGGAGGAACAATTATTGAGCATCTACTAGTGTGAGGCGTTGCTCAGGCCATATGTTTTTTAAACCTCACAATGACTCGAAGTAGATATTCTTATTTCCATTCTTACATATGGGGAAACTGAGGCTCAGAAAATTTGTCACATGCCCATGGTGTTATAGAACTCTGATTCATTCTTTTTTTTTTTGAGACAGAGTCTCACTCTGTTGCCCGGGCTAGAGTGAGTGCTGTGGCGTCAGCCTAGCTCACAGCAACCTCAAACTCTTGGGCTCAAGCAATCCTACTGCCTCAGCCTCCCAAGTAGCTGGGACTACAGGCATGCACCACCATGCCCAGCTAATTTTTTCTATATATATATTTTATTTGGCCAGATAATTTCTTTCTATTTTTAGTAGAGACGGGGGGTAGGGGTGGAAATCTCCCTCTTGCTCAGGCTGGTCTCGAACTCCTGACCTCAAGCGATCCATCCACCTCGGCCTCCCAGAGTGCTAGGATTACAGGCGTGAGCCACCACGCCTGGCCTGATTCATTCTTTCAATAAATATGTCAAGCACCTGTTATGTGCCAGGCATTTACCTAGCAGCGGGAGGCTTTAGGTCAATTGGAAGTTAATTTACCAAAAGCCTGAGGATCCATGTCAAATCCACTACGTGTCTCTTTTGGTGAATTGCCTGCTTCTGGCAACACAGGTGGGTCCCTACCCTGGTGGAGATTATAGTCAGGTGGGGAGACAGATTTCATCCAATAATCACACAAAAAGAAAAGCTTGTCCCTGTGGTAGAGGCTCAGGGCTTGGGATGTTGGAATCAGGGGCTTCCTCTAGAATAGCAGGTCAGGGAGGGCTTCCTGGCGGTGGTGAGGCTCCAGCTGAGATCACAGGGAAGCATGGGAGGCAGCTGGGTGAGAGGGAGCAGCAGAGCCAGTTCCAGGGAGCAAGAAAGGGGAGCACCACAGTCAGGAGGAGCGAGGGACCTTGAGGGGCTGCGGAGGTGGACAGCAGACTGTGATGGGACCTCCTAAGCCGGGGTAAGCACTGGGAGAGCCTCGGAAGGCCATGAGGCAGATTTGCACTCTGGGTCAGGTTGTTTGCATCAAGGTTTCTCAGCCCTGGGCTCTAAAAGGCAAAGGCCTGGACAGCGGAAGGAGAGAGGGCTGGAAGCAGTGGGTGTCCCATAGAACCCTGGGAGGCAGAGCTGGGTCTTAAAAGGCGGGGACGGGTCTTCAGGGAATTGGGAGATGGAGAAGGCAAAACCCCTGGAATCGTCCGTGATTCCTTTTTCTCTCACTCCCCACTTCTGATCCGTCAGCCCATCCTGTGGGCTTTACCTTCACAACACATCGAGAATCAGACCTCCTGGCGTCACCTCCTTCGCTGGCTCCCTGAGATAGGCCACCATCTACTCTCACCTGTTGCAATAGCCTCCTGACTCTCTTCTGCTTCTGCCCTTGGCCCCCTGCGGTCTGTTCTCAATACCACAGCCAGAGTGATGCCTTGAAAATAGAAAGCAGATCATGCCTAAAACCCTCTGGTGGAGTCTTGTCTTACTCAGATAAAAGCTAAAAGTCCTCACGAAGGCCAGCAAGGCCCTACACAATCTGCACACCCCCTGTTATTTTGTGACTCCAATTCCTACCACGCTACTTTGCTAACACAGCTACTCCGGCCTCCTTGCTCTTCCTGTGACATGGCGGGCCAGAGCCTTTGCACTTGCTGTTCCCGCTCCCTGGAATGGCCCTCCCCCGGACATCTGCTTGTTCGGGCCTTCACTTCCTCCACGTCACTGCTAATGACAACCTCCCCCTCAGCGCACCCTCCCCTCCTTTGCCACTTGGTTTCGTTCCATTGTGTCTGTCATCTCTAATACATGTTCCCATTTACATGTTTGTGGTCTGTCTCCTTCCACTAAAGGGAAGCTCCACGAGGGCAGGAATTTTTGTCCCTTTTGTTCACTGTTGTCTTGCCAGTGCTCAGTCCCCCGCATAAGAAGGGACACTTCCCCATTTGGGGAGGCAAGGAGTAAGTCTCCAAACGGAACACGATTTCTGTGCTCAGTTGTTTTTAATATAATTTTTTAATATCATTGACTGCTAACAACAGCTCTTCATGGTGACGACTATTATCAGCCCCATGTTGTAGGTGAGGCAGCTGAGGCCCGGGAAGGCAGGCAAGAACGTGGGGGAGCCGGGCGTCTTCCAGACCTCACAGGACAGGCACTGGCGCAGGCTGAGACTGGCACCTTCCCTTCCCACCTGCGGGAGCTTGGACAAGCTTCTATCCTTTCCGTGCCTCAGTGTTCTCACCTGTAAAATAAGAACGATCATAGAACCAACCCCCAAGCGTTGTTGGGAGGATTAAATGGGAAGATCCCAGCGTGTGCCTTTGCTTGCACCGCACCGAAGGTGCTTAGTAATGCCAGCGATTATTACCGGAGCTGCACTTGCCTCCTGAGTCAGGCCTCTGGGTCACTCCCCACCCAGGGGTCTCCATCCCATTTCCTCAGGGGCCTGCGGGTCAGCCCAGGGCTCTGCCCCCAAATGGCAGCGGCTGGGCTTGTCCAGTCCCATTTGTTTAGGCAGAATTTAATTTCTCCCTAAGCCAAGAGTCTTCTGCCCCCTCCTGCCCTTTCTCTTGCTCTCATCAGCGGGAAAATGAGCTCCGGGAGCTTTCCCCCGGTCCACAAATCCAAGGTGAAGAATTTCATTAACAATCAAGAGGACATAATCAACATTCTAATAATTCCAGATCCACACTCCCCCTTTTGCAGCCCCCTGGAAGTGTCCCCATCCCCCCCACCCCGTTCCTGGCTCTCCCAGACACACTCACCTTGACAAAGAAATCTCATTTCCTCTTCAGCCAAATTTGCTTTGCTATTAAATTCAGCACCTTACCTCCTGCCCTGGTGATGAGGGGACGGACTTGGGCTTCCCAGACTTCAGCTTCTGAAAGAGACACTCGTGTGGGAACAAGGACGTCACGAGGGACTTGCTTCTCTTATACCTCCTGGACGGTCCAGGATGGGGTGACACACTTTCCTTCCAGGGACACAGGAACCCCCTACCCCACGGCCAGAGAAGCAGAACTTCTCTTGCTGCGTGTGTGGGGGCTTCTCTGGTAATTTCTCCTCGGGGCCGCTGAGGATCTAGAGCTAATCAGTGGCTTGTCAAGTTCCAGCTGCATCTTAGCCAGCGCCAGGGCCCTACCCTTAGGAAGCCGGACCCCAGCCCTTAGGAAGATCTAGCCTGGACCACCTTCTGGCTGTATGACCTTGGATAACTTAATCTCTCTGAGCCTCGGTTTCCTTATCTATGAAATGGGGACGACAGCAGCAATGCCTGTCTCTCAGGGTCGCTGAGGGAATGAAATGCGATCCTGCTTAGCAGAGTGCCTGGCGTGGGGCGGGCACACGACCAAGAATAGCCGCCCCTGCTACTGTAAGTATAGTCGTGTCTCTGGCACTTGAGCCCTGCAGCCTGGCCCTGCCACCTCCTTCCTTCCCTGTGTCCACCTGGAATACGTGACTGAGTTCATACTGACGCGCGAGCTGCGGGGATGAACCTGTCAAACAGGCCCTACGGTGGCGGGCTGCGACAGGCCGAGTTCTGGGGGCTCTGAGGGCTTCCACCCCTAAAGGGGGTCCTCTCTGGTGGTCAGAGGCTTCCGGCAGGAGCTGGCTTCTGAGTTAAGACCCGAGGAATAAGGAGGGATTTGCCGGGAGGTGATGTGTGATGGGGACTCAGAGTCAGCGCTCAGGCCCGAGGAGAGAGCAGGCGGCAATGCAGGGGTGGCAATGCAGGGGCGAGGAGGAGCTCGGCTGTCGTCCTGAGGGCAGGGTGGGGCCACTGAAGGACACTGAGGAGAACAGTGACCTGCATGTTCTTACAAAAACATCTGTCTGGCTGCCGTGTGGGGACCGCCGAGAGGGGGGCGAGGGTGAACGTGGCAGCAGAGTGAGGAGGTCCGTGGACCTGGGCCGTGGAGGTGGAGAAAAGCGGATATTCGCATTCCAGAGGCGACTGTGGCCAGGGCTGGCCCTCTGCGGATGGCTGGCTGGAGTCCGGCTTAAGCACCCCACCCCTGGGGGGTTGCCTTGAAGAGCCTCAGGGGACAAAGAGAGAATGGCGCCCCGCATGTCTGGGCCCCAGGAGTGGGGGTGTCATGTGGCCCAGGTCCTTTTCTGGGAAGGTGCTAAAGGAACCTCAGGGAGCTGGAGGCAGGACGAGGAGCAGAGTCCCCTGCAGCTCGGCGGCCCAGCTGAGCCTCCGCTCCCTACAGCTGGGGCCACAGGGATTCCAGGCTTAAGGGAGCCGGTGGCAGGGAGTTCAATTCTCTAATCTCTGAATCCTCCTGAAATCCCTTTCCAGCTTTGAGCGGCCCTGTGGCTCACGCCCTGTGGCTCACGTCCTGACGGTGGCCGGCTGGCACCTCCCTGTGCTTCCTGCACACACCACACCCCCCAGCACATACACACTCCCGGGCATGCACACACAAAGACACACAGACTGTGTCAGGCTCCGCATAAGCCCTGGGAGAAGGGAGGCAGGGACTTTGGGAGCACCTAGGAGGAGGAGGAGGGAGAAGAGAGGGAGGAAGAAGAGGGAAGGGGCGGGAAGGAGGATCTTGAGGCTCTGGTGGTGATGAGGTGGGGCTCAGGCAAAGATTAACCCCTTAGCGGAGAGGGCAGGGGTATTGCTGTGCAGAGTGACAGGGAGTGGGCTCTCCCTAGGGAGCTTCAGTTGGGTATCAAACCTCCAGACCCCTTCCCTTCTAGCTCTCCTAGGGAAGATGGCTCCGTGTTTTGTGGGAGCTGCCTCCCCAAAGCCACCCCTGCCCTGCCACCCCCCCCAGGAGATCTGCACCAGGGGTGGCTGTGTGTGTGTGTCTGTGGGTGCGTGCGGGCATTCATGTTTTGGGAGAGGGGAGTCAGGGAATGTCAGGGGAAAAGAGAGGAAGAAGCAACATCTTCCCTCCCTCCTACCAGGGACAGAAGGGGGCTGTTCCCACACTTGGGGAGGTGAGACAGATGGTTGGGAGCCTCTTTGAAGGTCTCCTGCCCTCTCCCCTCTGCCCCCTAATCCTTCCTCCAAATGGCAGCCACAACACTCCCCTGCCCAAAATCTTTCTATAGTTCTTCAACGCCTTCAGCATAAAGTCCAAACTCTCAAAGCAGCCTCCTGTCCACCCTCCAGCCTCTATCCTTGACACCCTTTCCCAAAGCCTCCAGGCCTCCTCCCAGTGCTGCTCCCTCAGCTTGGACCATTCCCCTGGTCTAGCCCCACACCTTACCCTTGTTTACACAGCTGGTCCTTCCTCGCCCTTTAGGTCTCAAACTAGGAAGCCTTCTCAGACTACACCTCCAAGCTAGATAAAATTCCCCTGTTGGGGACTGCAGGGCCACTATTGGCCTCCCACACACCCCACTGCTGTGGCCTGTGCCTCCACCCTTGCCCTGATGGCCAAGTTGTGACTGTGAGGGCAGGAGCTTGTCTTGCTAGAATCCTCAGTGGTGCCAGCTAGAATCCTGGCACCATGCCTAACACTCAGTAGATATTGGTGGAACGAAACCCCAGGAATTATCAAAATAGTCATCTTTCCTGCTAGTAGCAGCTTAGAGAAAACTGGGGTGAATCCCAATCTCCTGCTTTTTTTTTTTTTAAAGAGATGGGGTCTCACCATGTTGCCCAGGCTGGCCTTGAACTCCTGGGCTCAGATGATCCTCCTGCCTCAGCCTCCCAAGTGGCTAGAACTATAAGTACATGCCACTGCACCTGGCTGAATCCTCTATTTCTGAGGCCCAGATAGTGGAAGGGACTTGCCCAAGGTCACACAGAGAGGGAGTGTCCGAGCCAGGAAAACAGCCCAGGACCCCTAACGCCCAGACTCGTGCCCTCCCACGGTGGAGGGAGGAAAGCAGGGGCTGCAGCGGGGAGAGGTCGGTGTGAGCATGCCACAGCAGCAGGCCGAGTCACAGGGAGTGGGCTCTCCCTAGGGAGCTTCAGTTGGGTATCAAACCTCCAGACCCCTTCCCTTCTAGCTCTCCTAGGGAAGATGGCTCCCTAGGAGTCTGTGGGGTGTGTGTGCAGACATGTATGTGTGTTGCATGTGACTGGCTGGGGACCCTCTCAGGCTGGTGCCCTTGGTTGTCCCACAGTGAGGGGACCCAGCTCCCTGGAGGAGCCCACCCAAGACTGGGTGGTGAGGGTGCTGGGGAGTCGAGCTGGCCAGGCCCTAGAATTGGGGACTGGCGTCATCTCAAACCCCTGTGGAAGCCAAGAGCGGGGACCCAGGGGGGAAGACGGGCACTGGGGATGCAATCACAGGCTAATGGCCTCCCAGCCCGAGATGCAATTAGGGGCAGATTCCCAGAGGGCCTGGAGGCAGTGGGAAGAGCAGGTCAGTTTTTGGAGTTGGGGATGGGGCCCCCCTGCAGTCCTGGCTGAGGGTCAGAGGGGCCAGGATGGGGGCACAGGTTGGATAAGGAGACCCCCAAATGGAAGGAACGCAGCACGTGGGTGGGGAGGCTTGGAGGTGGAGCACAATTATGGAAGATTGATGGTGGGGTTTCCCTTCCCCGGACCCCAGACAGGACAGTGGCAGAGCCGAGCGAAGTCACTGTAGGTCCTTAGCGATTCTGAGTGGCACCTTCCTTGCCTGTAAGTTGGGAATAGCAATAACGGTATCTGTCTCTGAGGGCTGTTGTGGAGGTTAAATGAGAAAAGCATACAGAGCACTTAGCTCAAACCTGGCCTTACCAAGTGCTCAGCAGATTGTCCTTATGACGGGGACGATTTAGGGAGGTGGTATCACATCCTGGGCACTAGCACGAACTTTGAAATCGTGCGGACTTGGGTTCAAATCCCAGCTTCTCCATGTACCAGCTCCACGACTTTAGGCAAAAGAGGGAGCCTGGGGTTTGTTGTTTGTCGTCTGTAAACAGACAGCAGCACTTACCTCAGCCAGGGCGGGCAGGAAGTGTGATGGGGGTGCACACCGCCATGGGCTCAGCTTCTCCCTAAATGGTGGCTTCCCGGGAGAGAGCGGTGCCACTTCCGGGGTCCCAGATCACAACCCAGGCCCACAACCCGCTCCTGAGACCACAAGGCAGCCTTCTCCGACCCCAGGGTCTGACTTCAGGGGGCCAGCAGGGGCCCTTCCCCGCCAGTCTGTCCAGCACAAAGGTCTGGAAGGCTGGCTTTCTGCTGGAGCCTTGAGAGGGACCAACAGATACACGTGACTGTGGCTTGGAGTTTTGTTTGGAGACTGTCACCAGATACACTGCCACTCTGAGAAGCTAAGAACCTGCCTGACAAGTTCAGTCCTCCCAGAACTGCAGCCCCAGGCCCAGGTCGTCAGCTCTGAATGGGGGGATGGGGAAGAGGGGCGGGGGAGGGGGAGGAGGGAGGAAGGTATCCCAGCTGGCCTGCAAGGAGCACCGTCTCTGCGTCATCTAGTGCTCCTCATGCGCCCCGCCCCGCAGGAGGGTGCAGGTAGCATGACTATTTTACAGATGAGGAAACTGAGGTTAGAGATGAAATGCCTGGTCCAAGGCTGCCTAACTAGTAAGCGGCAGCCCCTAGGATTGAAACTCAGGATTGTCCCAGGGCCTGGGCCCTGAAGGGTTAACCTAGCAGTTTGGGAGAAGCTCAGAAACAACCTATGTTCTGCACACCCCTGCGGGGGCCCCCCACCCCAGTCCTGGAGGTCTGGAGGAATATGCAAATTGGAACTGGCTATATTAACAGCCCCCCTCTCCTCATTCAGATGGCGGTGGTCCGAGGCTCACACTTTGGGACACTATGCCTTAGGGCCATCAGGGAAAAACATGGGCCTGAATCAGGCCGGGCTGAGGTGGAGACCAGTGTCCAGCCTGCGAAGCATTGACTGGGCCAGAGGTGTGGGTGCGGCAAGGGCAGGGGACGCCCTGCCCCAACCCTGCATTCCAGACTCCAAGGTCCCTCCCCACCTGCCTGCCCACCCAGGGAATGAGTCCAGGTGCTGGGAGATAAAGAGGAAGTACAGCCCCAAGCCTGCTGAGGTGGCTGCTTCGGGGTAAATATAAACCTGGACTTCCTGGCCCTAGGTGACTCAGCAAACTGGGCCCAAGGTGTCCCCTCCCTGGTTAATGGAGAAGGTAGAAATCAAATCAGTGGCACCCAAATCCCTAGAAGAGGTGCTGTCCTAGTCACCTCCCTCCAGCTCCAACACAGGCTGTGGAAGAGGAAGCCACACTCCATCCCCAGGGCCCAGCTGAGTCAGCCTGGTGTAGCAGCAAGAACACGGATTGTCATGGGCCTGGGTTCAAATCCCAGCCCTGCTACTTCCCAGCCCTGTGGCCCGAGTCCCAGTTTCCTTATCTGTAAAATGGGGTAGTGGGATCTACCTGTGCAAAGATTACGAAAGAACATTTCCGAGGAAAG
The DNA here is from genome assembly GCF_041146395.1 of Eulemur rufifrons. Taxonomy (NCBI): domain Eukaryota; kingdom Metazoa; phylum Chordata; class Mammalia; order Primates; family Lemuridae; genus Eulemur; species Eulemur rufifrons. The sequence goes on along the minus strand of NC_090992.1, from coordinate 7,926,994 downwards.
CGCAGGCATTCTGCAAATGTTTATTTCCTTTCCTCTCTGGCAACTGAAATCCACCATTGGCAGCAGCAGCGCCGTCCCCAGACTCCTCTTTAAAATGCACGGAGCTGGGAAGAGGACAGTTATTAAGTCCACCTGAGCTGAAGCACGTGCAACGCTCTGACTTCCACAGCTGTAGGATGGAAATGATTATGTTGTTCCTGTTATTGAGTTACTGACACCTGAGAAAAGCAGGGCTGGCAGGGCTTAGAAAGTGGATTCCGGCCCTACTTCCTTCTTTTAAAAAGGGAGAAGGCAGAGAGGGGGAGCTGCTGGCTCAAGGTCACCCAGAGAGTCAGGGACTGGACCAGAAGAGTCAGGCTCAAATCCTGGTTGCTGTGATTTTGCTTCTGTATGTCAGGATAGACAGGTCTTGGGAGAGGGGCCACACGGGCAGAGGGAAGGCCCCGACAAGGAGGCCCTGCTGTTCTTGGCCACGTCCCTAGCCCCTGGATCGGTGCCTGGCACATAGTAGGCACCCAGTAAATATTTACTGAATGAATGAATGAATGAATGAAGGGGTGGCAGGAAGACAAAGGTGCCCTCCCAGGACAGGAAGGTGTCTCTGCGAGACTATGGTCAGCTTGCGAGTGGCCCTCAGGGTCTTCCCAGGGCTGAGTCCACATGTCCATCTCTGTCTCTCCAGATGGCAGCCATGGGGGGAGGGGAGGAGGACTGGGGGAGAGGCCTGAGCTGCAGGCAGAGAGACGGGAGTTGGACAGCAGGCAAGCGACAGGGAGCAGTGAGGAAGGGCGGCGGGGTGGCCTCTTTCAGAGCTCTGTGAGGGAGAAGTGGGGCTGCGTCTGTGTCTGGGGGGCAGGGGAGCTTTGTGAGGCTGTGGGGTGCCTGGGGGAGCCCTGAGTCACACTTGCTAAAAGCCTGGGGCACGTGGGGGGCTCTGCGGGCAAAGGCCACCTCCGCTCCTCAGAGGCAGACCAGGCTCAGCTCTGGCTGCTCGGGATCCTGTTGCCATGGAGATGCTGAGCGTCTCCCCTGAGAGCACTGGAGACACTGGGCGTGGCCTGCCCTCAGCATGGTTTGCAGCCCAGGGTGGGGGTGGGGGCACAGTTGGGGCAGCAAAGGGTTGGTAGGACCTTGCTGGGTACAACATCCACTGACACGTGCAATGTGCCTGCCACTGGCTTTGGAGTCCAAAGACCTGGGCCTGAATCCCAACTACTAACTGGTGGCCCTGAGCAAAGGCCATGACATCTCTGAGCCTCAGTTCTACCATCTGTAAAATGGGGCTGACAGTAGGGTTGGTGAGACATTCACTTGAGCCTGTCCATAGACAGCACAGTGCAGGGCACAGGGAAGACTCAGAACTCGGTAACGTTGTTTCTGTAATCGGTGCTACGATTGGGGCTCTGCAGGCCTCTGCCCCCACAGCAGCTCCCTGCCCTCAGCCTGCTGTTTGGGACGCCCGGGGGACGCCCGGGTGAGGCTGGAGAGAGGCCTGACTCTGCCACAGATAGAGGCGATCAGGAGTCAGGAGTTATGTCATCCTTTGAACATGGGCCTGGAGGCTCTGCCGCAGGCACATCTGAAAAATAAATAATAACAACGTGAATAATTCACAGAATCCGTGTGAATAATTCACCACGGCCTCCCAAGAACCAGCCGATTAGTCACCGCAGACCCAGGCTCCAGTACTGTCTGCCCTGGCTGCCCCGCTGGCCCTGGGGAGTGCGGCCTGGCCGCAGTGGCAGGAGGTGGAGGGCATGTGGGGACACTCGCAGGGCCCCACTAGAGGCTGGAGGGTCCTGGTGGGGCAGGCGGGGAGGTAGGGCAGATGATCTTTCTGCGTTCTACAGAGACCCACAGACTGGGAAGCAAAGAGCACTAGGTCCCCGGGAGAGTGGGACCCTGCAGCTGAGAACGGGCCTGGGGTCCCGAGTGAGTGGGACCCTACAGCTGGGAACGGGCCTGGGGTCCCGAGCGAGTGGGCCCCTGCAGCTGGGAACGGGCCTGGGGTCCCGAGCGAGTGGGCCCCTGCAGCTGGGAACGGGCCTGGGGTCCTGAGCGAGTGGGACCCTGCAGCTGTCCATCTCGAGTTGCTTCCCCCCCCACCCCCCCACCCCCGCCCGCTCTGGGCTGCACTTTGGACTTACTGTGTTTTAGGTTTTAGTAACCAGCTCCGGTGTAGCCCCACCTCACCGGGACCCCAGGCTAGTCTCTCTCAGCCCTGAAATAGATCCTGAGGAGCCCACACAGCCCTGTCATGTTTCTCCTGGGAGTTAGGACAAGGTGGGGCTTAAATGCCTCAGCTCGGGACTTAGACAGACCTCAGCTCATCCCCTAGTTGCTTACTATGTGACTTAGCCAAATGGCTCAAATGTTCTAGGTCTCCATTTCCTTGTCTGTAAAATGGGGATTAAAAAACACCTACCTCATAACGTTATTATTGTTCTGCAGATGAAATGATGTAATGAGCATAAATTGCTTAGTGCAATGCCTGGCACATAGTAAGTGCTAAAAAAAACCAGTAGCTGCTCTAGATGTTCATTATCTTTCCAAAGATAGCGTGTTGGGGACTCAGGGTAAGAAGAGGGCTGCTCAGACATTGCAGATGTTCATATCAAACATGACCTGCGGGCCCAAGAGATGAGCACAGACTGCCAGCTAACCCAAGCAAGGTTAGCCAACTTGTGGGGGAGCCTCCAAGACCCTTGAGTATATACTCCACTCAGAACACCCCGTCTCCTGTTTGTTTCTGCCTGAGCACTTGCCACATTTGTGTTTATTTTCTTAATTACTGACTTTTTGGTAATCTGCCTTCCCCACTAGACTGTGAGCTCCACGAGGACAGGTACCTTGTCTGTCTTGTTCACATTGTATCGCCGGTCCCTGGAATACTTCCTGGCACATAGGTGTTCAGTAAATATCTGTCAGTTGAATGAATGGGTTCAGGAGGCATGAGATCATGAAGGGCTGCAGAGCAGAGTCCCCATCCTGGGTGGGGCAGGAGGGGCTCTGGGGGTGTAGGATGTGCAGCTCAGAGAGGGGAAGGCGGTTCTGGGGCTGCCAGCGATGCTGCACAGCTGGGCAATGTCTCTCTCCCCCACTCTTCCCCACCTCCCAGGTGCGCCTCCCCGAGACCAGCAGTACACAGGAGGCTTAATGGTGGCACAGGCTCGCTGAGCCTTCGCTAGTAATGATTTAATCACTTGCTTAGAATTTCCCGTGGCATTAATGATTATCCCCCAGAACAGGGGGAATAATTGACTGTGTTCTCGTGGCGAGCAAGCTCCCTGTTGGCGGGGAGCTGAGCCTGTTCTCCTGTAATCTTCCTCTCTCACCTGCCTGCCACTCACGCGCAGGGTGATGGAGATGGATGAGCTCATGTGTGCAGAGGAGCTGGGAGGCCACCTGGAGGCTGCAGGGAGTGGGGGGAGACTGAGAAAGATACACAGAAACGCCAAGACTGATGGAGAAACAGCAAGACTCAGAGACAGTGAGGGAGAATGATACGGGAGTCTGTGTTCTTAGGTGAAGGAATCCCCAAACTGGGCTCTCAGCTTTCAATTCTCCCTGATTGCTTCACTCCTTTTGTTGTTTTGCCAGATCTTCTGTGTGCGGACGTGTGGGCATCTCTAGAGCAGTGGTTCTCAGAGTGCGGTACCCGGGCCGCAGCGCCAGCAGCACCTGGGCGTGTGCTGAAATGTACATCTTCGGGGCCCTCCATAGAACTACTGAACCAGAAACCCCAGAGGTGGAGCTTAGCGCTTGGATAAGCTTTCCAGGCTATTCTGGTGCACCCAAGTTTGAGAAGCCTGCTCTGATGTACACAGTGTGTAGAGATGTGTGAGGTGGAGGCATGTGCTGTGTGAACGTGGCCACATGTACACACATGGGGCGTGTCCGAGCATTCAGACCTCTGTCCCAGCCGGGCAGCTGCAGCAGCAAAGGACAGAAAAGGCCCAGGCAGAGGTCAGGCCCAGGCAGAAAGCCCAGGGCTGGCTGCTGCTTGTGGAGAAGGGGCTCAGGCCCAGCCATCAACTCCCCCATCATAGCCACCTGCCCCTTGGTGGCCAGAAGACCCCCTACCTGGGGAGTAAGACGGGCTCCTGTCCCTGCCAAGGCCTCTGTAAAGTAGGCCTGGGAGCAGGATCAGCTGAGAGTTGCTGGCCTCAGCCCTGACACCCAACAGCTGAAAAAGGGACCATTTCCTGGCCCCAGTAGGGGCCCTCCCCCTTCTCACTGTTCCTGAGTTTGAGGAAGAGAGTTTTCAGGGATTAAACAATTTAAGGAGGATTATGCAGGGCCAGGGGGAAATGGATTATCCACCAAGTGCACTGCAGCCCCTGCCTGCAGGGGCAGCCAGCGCAGCAGGCACCATTTGGGCCTGGGGATGATATCTGGGGGAGCAGGAGGAGGGATGGGGTGGGAGAGACCCTGGAGGCTCTGAAGGTGGCTCCAGGGTGTGAGGGTGCTTCATGGCGGGGGGAGGGGAGGGTAAAGGATGGGGGGAGGAAAGGAGACTCGAGGAGGAGAGGGGAGGAGTAGGAGGAGGAGGGGGGAGGAGGAGGAGGAGGAGGAGGAGGAGGAGGAGGAGGAGGAGGAGGAAGAAATTGGCTACATAGAGAGGGGGAAACTGTAGGAGGGTAGGAAGGAAGGAAGAGGGCAGAGGGCAGGGAGAGAGCAGATAAGGGAGCCACTCTGGGTGGAGAGGGGAGGAGAAGGAAGGGAGGCCAAGACAGCAGAATAATGCAAATGGTGGTCGCACAGGACCTGTGGGGCTGCTGCTGGAGGGAAGACACCAGGGAGCGGGGGCTCCATGCCCACGGAGGAGGGGTTTGGGGGACTCTCCCACTCTAGGCTAACCTGAGAGAAGAGGCGTGGGCCTGAATTTCACAATGAATCTGAAACAGATGAGAAAGTGAACTGCTTATTGAGTTTTGTATTTAACAAGACAAACAAATGGAAGGGGTATGAATAATTAGGAAGTAATGAAAACCTTACAAAAATAGCTTTTTCTTAAAAAAAAAAAAAAAGGTAGCAAAGAAAATACTCAGCAAACCAGCACATGTGCAGATTGCCCATCCTGGGCAGGTGAGTGAGTCAGCAAGCAGGACACTCAGCGACAGCCCAGCTGGCCGGGGCCTGGGGATGGGAGGGGGAGTTGGCCAGGCAGCCGGATCCTGCCAGAGAGTGGGCAGGGGAGCCGAGAGCATGTTCCTCCCCCATGCTCCCCAGCTGCAGCCTGCTGGGGGAACTGGGACCCATTTTGAGGGGACCGTGGCAGTCCTCAGCATGATGCTGACCTCACATGCCTAGACCCAAACCCCAGCATCTCTTGCTTCCTTTAATTACCACTGGGGACCTGTCATCCATTAATTTTGTGCAGCCCTTTCTGAACTCCTTTCTATTTTCAGCTTGCGAAAAACCCTGGGGGGTAACAAATTCCAGAAGTTGGACAGCAGCTGTGTAAAGCAGGACTTCCCTTTAGAAATCCTAAATTAAGTAACTCCAGCTTCAGAAGGAACCTCCTTGTTGTGGGCAGAGGCTTCCTTGTCAATTACTTGCGCGGTTTGGGTCAACGCTGCCGCCTCCCCCACTGCAAGGTTTCCAACAGCCTCTTTGCTCCCACTTTCCAAATCTTCTGAGCATTGGGGTCAGACAGACTTGGGCCCAAATAGGGCCTAGTTGTGTGACAGTTAGCAAGTCACTTATCTTTCTGTCTTCAGTGTTTCCATAGGAAAAATAATTATATTCCTTATATCCAAGCTTTTTGGGACATGAAATAATGTATGCAAATCATCTCAAATAGTTCCCAGCACATAGTAAGTGGTAGCTCTGTTGAGCACCCACTCTGCCAAGCGCTGTTCCAGGGGCAGGTGGTAGAGCCATGAGCCAGACAGGGAGACCCCTGCCCTCAGGGAGCTTCCAGCCCAGGGGGATGTGGGAGATGACCACAGCCTGGAAGCAAATTGAGACAGTGATTCTGAAGAGTGATCCGAGCTATGAGGACAATGGGAAGGTGACGGGAGGGTGGGAAATAGACGGCTCATCAGGAAAGGTCTTTCTGGAGAAGTGAATTTGGGCTGAGACATGTGAGCTGAGAAGAAGCCAGAGAAAGTGTGGATCTGGGGGAGGCATTTCTGTTATTAGTCTCAGGATTTGTAAGTAGTTCAGGGCCACGTTTTTTGTATCCTGCATGGTTTCCTAGAATTTGACCCCCGCCCCTCATCCTACTCTCCCTTCTCCGGTCTCCCCGCTGTCTGGGCTTGGAGTCCTCTGGTCTGTTAATGGGGCCCAGGCCTGGGGAAGCAGCCGAGGGATGGGGCTATGACCTGTGCCTCCTTCCCCACTGTCTCCCGCAGGCCCATGCTGTCCCTGCCCTTCCTCTCTCCCCTCCCTTGCTGGCCAGGGTGATGGATGCCTCCTTCCAGGGCTAAGTCATGTGCCTCTTACAAGCTCTGGGCAAAGTCCCTGCCACCTCCCCACCCCCTGCGCCACTCCTGGCCCCCATGGAGGGGGTTTCCGAGGGGACTTTGCACGCACTCACTTACTTCACTGGCTCAGGCTGCAGGAGAAGAGGCCGCTGCTCAGACCTTTTCTTCAATGTGCAGATGGGGAAACTGAGGCCCAGAAGAGAGAAGGGGCTCCTAAGGTTGTGCTGCCACCAGGCAGTGGCCCAGCTGGGACTTGAGGCCAGGTCTCTCCAGGCTCTGTCCAGAGCTCTTTGTCCTGGCACACTTGGCTGCTTGCCTGTATTTAGGGCTTTGTCAGGTAGGTCTGTGCGGCCCAGCACCCTGTGCAAGTCACCTGCAGTAGCAGCGACTGCTTAGGGCGCCATGGTGGGAAGGTTTCTGATGCTACACAGGGCTTCCTAAAAAATAGTGTTCTGTTCTACACTAGTTCAGTGGTTCTCAGATTTCAGTGTGTATCAGGATCATCTGGAGGGCTTGTGAAAACACTGATTGCCGGCTCCCACCCCCAGAATTTCCCATTCAGGGGGGCTGGTGTGAGATCTGATAATTTGCATTTCTAACAAATTTCCAGGTGATGTCCATGCTGCTGGTCTGAGGACCTCACTTTGAGAACCTCTGCTGCAGTTGATTAGTGCTGTCTGCTGTGGGCAAGGATAGGGAGTTGTGACGAGTGTGGCATGCATTTGCCGTCCCTCTTCTGGTAGGACTGCAGGATCTTTCCATTATAAACTGTAAATCCTTATTTTCTAGGCAACCCGAGTAATCTTTTCAAAATACAAACCTAATCGTGTGACTTAAAACCCTTTGAGGATCCCCCAAAGAGAAAATGCCATAATGTGGCCTACAAGGTCCTACACAGCGTGTTTAAGGTTTTGCTGGAAGAGGAAGGTGGGACGTGGCCCACTAGAAACCAAGAAATGTTTATGGACCACCCACAGTGTTTAGAGGCAGGTAGGCTGCAGCGCCTTCAGATTTCTGTCTTGGACAAGAGCAAGCTTTGAGACAGGCAGTGGGAAGGAGGAAAGAAACCTTGAGCGTACTGAACCTCATCTGCCGGTCGGTCTTTTGTTTTCGCACAGGCTACCTCGTTGCATTCTCGGGACAGGTCGGCATTCTCATTCCCATTTTCCAGGGGAAGAAACTGGGGCTCCGAGAAGCCACGTGGGTTGTGTGTGAGGCTTACGCATGAATCCCCTTCTTCCTGCAAACCTAGAAGAGTCCGAGGGGGCCCGATAAGGAAGAGCACGGATGTGGGGTGGCTGCGAGGAGGGACTCTGTGTTCTGGCAGTTCAGAACTGTCCTTCGCTCCTTTTACAGACCTTTTACAGTGCTGGAGGCACTGGTTGGTCACTCAGCAGTGGAAAGACAACATCTTTGCCCCCTTACATTCTAGTTATGGGACACACAGAGCAAGTAAACAAATAAGGTATTATCAGATAGTTCCACATTCGGTGAAGGAATAAATCGGGGTACTAGGCCACACACTTGTCAGCGTGTGGCCATGGGAGATATTTTAAATGCAGTGTTCGAGGAAGGCCTGTTGGAGCAGGTAGCATTTGAACTGGGGCCTAAATTATGAGAAAGTTTCAACCAGGGCCAACTTCTCTATTAGGGATGATAGAACAATGCCTGGGGACCACAATTCTTTTAGGTGCCCTGAAAATGTTTCTATTTCTTTGAAAATCAGAAGAAAATGACAAACTTTTGGGCTAAAGAAAATATTTTAATATGTAATGTTATAGTATATCCGTGCTTGCACCAACGCGGTTGTAAAATAGAATTTGTGTACCTTTTTATGGAAGAGGGGACCCACAAAGGCAAAGGTGCTCGGGGCCCACGGAAATCACGGGTGGCTCTGGCTCCCACCGCGGGGAAGGCCACAGAAGGGCATTGCAGGCTGAGGGAACAGCTCGTGCAAAGATCCTGAAGTGGGAATGAGCTGGGCACATTTGGGCAACGGAAAGAAGGACCTCAAGGGAGGTAAGTAGATCGGGGAGAGTGACGAGAAGTGAGGTGGCAGGGTCAGATCATCGAAGGTCTGTGCATGGAGAGATGTAGGCTGGGGTGAGGAGGCGCACAGACGACCAGCGGGCAGTGGGCTGCTTCTCAGTGTCGGAATGGCTGGGGCCGACCTGGGCTTGGGCCGGGGGGCCGGGGGGCAATGTATCTTCTTGGAGCGAAGGCTTGAAAACCTACCTGCTGCGTTTTCCCAGCCAAGATGCAGGCCCAGGCAGAGCCTGTCTCCTGACAACCCACAGTCCCTTAAGAGATTTCCTAGACTACTCCCTCGGCAGGAAAAAAGCAGGCTGTGCCTCCTAGGCATAGCAATGAGCAGGGGTTGCTTAGCAGGGGTTTCTGAGTTGGGGGACTGAGCCCCTCTGTCTTAGCCTCATTTCTGGGGCTCACTCAGCCCCTCCCTGGGGCGGCGAGACTTGGAGTGGGGGAATGGGGCTTTGGCAAGTGAGATTCAGTGAGGAGCTATTTAAAGCTGCCAGCAGCTCGCCCCTTCTGTTCGCGGCTCTGCCTGGTGGGAGCTGCCATCGTCACGCACCCATCGGCGCCTCAGGAACACAGCAGCCCAGCGCACCCACACAGAGGCACGTGGGGAGGGTCCCGCTGCACCTCCACAGGCCGGCGGGGTCCTGCAGCTTGGAGGGTACAGTTGATAATGCAGGAAGGACCCCGGGCAGCCCCTCCCCCACCCTATGTTTCCATCCACAGCCCAGAAAAGTGGCCTAAATTTAGGTCACCCCTCCCTCCATTGGCTACAAGTGTAACCAATTAACGGCTCTCTCAGGGTGTCATGGAGGCAGGGGAACCTTCAGGTCCATGTGGCACTGGAGGTGCTTCTTGTGCCCTGGAGGAGGTCCCAGGCTTCGGGGAGGAGCTAGAGCACTCGGCCCACCCAAAGCTGTAGCTGGAATGAGGCTCTGCCCTGGAATGTTCGCGCAGCATCCCTGCCTGGACGCCCACACCTCCCAGGGTCCCACAGCCGGGAGCTGTCTGGGCAGGGCAGGGTCCGCAGGGTTTAAAAGCACAAGCTGTGGAGGCGGATGACTTGAACCTCTCTGAGCCTCAGTTTCCTTCTCTGTGATGTGGAATAAAGATAATGTCTACCTCAGACAGTTGGGAAGATTTCATTTGAATGAAAAATGAGGCCGGGCGCGGTGGCTCACGCCTGTAATCCTAGCACTCTGGGAGGCCGAGTCGGGTGGATCGCTCGAGGTCAGGAGTTCGAGACCAGCCTGAGCAAGAGTGAGACCCCGTCTCTACTAAAAATAGAAAGAAATTATATGGACAACTAAAATATATATATACAAAAAATTAGCCGGGCATGGTGGCGCATGCCTGTAGTCCCAGCTACTCGGGAGGCTGAGGCAGTAGGATCGCTTAAGCCCAGGAGTTTGAGGTTGCTGTGAGCTAGACTGACGCCACGGCACTCACTCTAGCCCGGGCAACAGAGTGAGACTCTGTCTCAAATAAAAAAAAAAAAAAAGAAAAAAGAAAAATGTACAGAGCCTCCTCACAGCCTAGCACAGAGTAAGCTCTCAATAAATGATAGCTTTTGCCTATTTTATTATCATGATATATTTTGAGACTGATCTCCTCTCCCCAAAACTAAAGGGTCACAGTGGCCCCCTCCAGGCCCCTGTGGATACTGTCATAAGCTAAAGGACTCTCGGATGAGGAAGCAGCAGGTGCCTCTGGCCCCAGGTTGACTGTATGTGGCCTGGACACACGCTGGATCCGGGGCACATGTCGGGGCTCCCAGTCAAGTTGTCCAGCGGCCGCAGTGGTGATGCCGGAGATGCCCTCCCGCCCTGCCCCGAGGCCGGCAGACCCCAGCCCGCAGACCCCAGCCGGACCAGGGCATGTGGGAACTGGGACTCTTTGTGGACCAGGCAGACAGGCGGGCAGCTCTGTGCAGGGTCAACCCCAAAATACAGGGTTAGTTGTAGGGCCAAGCTACAGCGATAAGGGAAGGTACAAGGGGACGGTCCTAAATGGGGAGGGCCACTAGTGACTCAGCACTGCTCAGGGAGAGGACAGATGGGGAAGCCTGAGGACTGGGAGGTGCGGGCTGAAAGCAGCAAAGTAGCAGGAGTGGAGAGGCCTGGCATGAGGGACACGTAAGGGACAGGTGAGGGGCCAGTGGAGGGAGGTCCCAAGGAGGCCCCCAGCGGCCTTTCACCACATCCGTGTTTCTCCACTTCATTCAGTGCCACCTATGACCAATGCTTTATCCCAGTCACCATCCCTGGAGTTTTCACACGGCGTCCCTACACCACGCCCACTGCCCCGGCTCCCTCCCGTGCCCTCCTCATCAAACCCCGTTCGCTCCCCCCCCATCCAACCCACTCATTGCATCCAGTGGTACTGAGACCCCACCCAGCCCCTCCACTGGCCCACCCGGGCCCTCTCCAGGCAGCCCCAGGTCCTCTGCCAAGTCCCAGGACTCCATCTCCAGCCCAGCTAGCTCCCCTTTCCGGGTCCCCATCACCCCCTCCGTCAGCCGCCCAGGAGCTGAATCAGAGCCACAGAGCTAACATTTTGCACACACGTCTCTCCAGATGACAGGCAAGCTGGGCCTTCTGCCCTCGGCCCACACACACCCGTGCTCAGGAAGCGCAGAGAGCCAGGTCTGCACCCCACATGGGTGGGGAAGAGGGCTGGGGGGGAGGGGCCCTTCCTGGATAATTGGGCTGTGGCCCCTGGGGCTCCACTCCAGGCTTGGGGACTCACCTTTCAAGGAGCAGAGAAAGGACAGTGTGAGATGGACAGACACAGTCTGGCAGAGAGAGGCAGTGAGAGAGTTCCTATCAGACAGGGACAGGGACGGGACAGGGCAGGTGTGACAAGGGAACAGGGAAAGAGAGGCAGGGATGGAGACTGAATTAAGACAGAGACCAGAGACAGGGACAAGGAGAGACAGAAATAGCATGAGAGAGGGACTGAGGGAAAAGCAAACTCTGAAGGGGAAGGAACACAGAGGAAAGCCGGGGAGATGAGCAGAAGGAAGAGGAGGCGCCTATGGGAGTGGGGGAGGGGAAGAAAAGGGACCCGAGAGGGAGCCAGAGTTCAGGTGCAGAGAAGCTATCAGGAGGGGAGGCCTTGGAGAGGCTCAGGGAGGACAGGACAGGCCAGGCCTGCGTCCGGAGGGGGAGAGCAGAGGCAGTTCCGGGCCCCAGCACGCAGAGGGAAGCCGCCGGCAGGTGAGCCCAAAGACACGGTGGAGGACCACGTACCCCCCACCTGGCAGAGCCTGGGCCCAGGACTGCTGCTAGGACGGGTTGGGGCTGATCCACCCCCCCAGTGGAGGCCTCCCGATGCTGCTGGTGTTCTTTTGTGCACAGCATTGCTTCTGCCCAGTCACATTCTCAGTAGCTGCCATTTAGTTGAGAACCTACTACGTGCCAGGTACACATAGCCATTCTCCCTTCCAATCCTGTCACACAAAATGCTTGCAAAGCCAACACCATTGTTACCCCCATTTTACAGATGAGAAAACTGAGACTCAGAAACATGGAGAGCCTTATCGAGATCTGTCCAGCTCTACCATGGCATCCATGAGCCTCTGTTTTTCTACCGGTACCATGAAGTTCCCCCTCTGCTTTAGTATGTTGTGATTCTGCAGTTTTCCCACTCACCGACACATGCACGTGGGTGGACCTTAGGGCGTGCACGCACACACACACACACACACACACACACACATACAGGTGTCCCCAGAAGGGACTCAGTGTCTTGTCCTTCATCTGTCGCATGGCTTCCCCACCCCCAGCCCCAGCTCCTCTTGCTTCCCCTCCACAGTATCTCAGATCACCTCCCTCTAGCTCAGCAGCTCAGCACAGGGATGACATCATTCCTTTTATTTAAAGAAAAGAGCTGAGCTGGAGCTCAGGATGGTGGTCCGTGTGGGAGCAGGAGCCAAGTGACTGGCACCCCCGGCTCCTGGCCTCTTCTGTTCCCCCACCCGCGACCTGCTAAGCTGCGTCATGACCCCCAGCACATCCCCTGACAAGCACCCCTGAGAGGGCCCTGCTCAGCGTGGAGCAGTGTGGGGGAGACCAACGGGTTAACAAAGAAATGAGGTGCCGGGATCCGTGAGGGCGCCGCCAGCTAGTGCGTCTGTTACGCATCTCTGGAGTCAAGGGGCATGCTTTTGCTCAAGCCACACTGCAGGGGAAACTGAGGCTCCAGGACATTAAGTCAGCCATCCGGGGTGGTTGTCTACATACAGCATCCCAATAGGAGGGTGATGGGGAGGAGGATTGAATGGGGAACTTGATCCCAGAATCACTTGGTCTAAGTTCTTTCTCTTTCATGCGCTAATGGTCAGAGTCCAATCACCTGTTTGTCTCGGAACACCTGAGATGGGGCACCAACCAGGGGAGAGCCCCCCAGCCCAGAGGCAGGTCTGCTCTGCTTCCCCTGGGCTCCCAATTCCCTTCCCTGGCCCAGGACCTCTCAGCAACGTCTCTAACTCTTTTACGCCCCGGCCTCACTCCCTTCTGGGAGGTCCTCTTTTGAGGAGTGTGGAGCATTTACTGCCTCATTTAAATCTAACAACATTGCTAAGAGAGTAGTACAATGATGACCCCATTTTACAGACAAGGCAACTGAGGCTTGGAAAGGGTAAGCAACCTGCCCAAGTCACACAGCTGGTAAGTGGCAGAGCCAGGGTGCAAACCCATGTCTGCCATGTCCCCAAGCCACTGTCCTCTGCTTGTCACTACTCTGCAGTGCTCTCCCTCAGGACCCCACAGCTTCCCTGTGCTCCCCTGAAATAGGCTGAATGTTTTTGAGTCCCCCAAATCCTAACCCCCCTGGTGATAGTGTTCAGAGGTGGGGCCTTTGGGAGGTGATTAGGTCATGAAGGCAGAGGCCTCATGAGTGGCAGCAGCGTCCTTATAAAATAGGTCCCAGAGAGCTCCTTCACCCCTTCTGCCACGTGAGGACACAGCAAGCAGGTGCCGTCTGTGAGGAAGCAGGCCCCCACCAGACACTGAACCTGCCAGAGCCTTGACCTTGGACTTGCCAGCCTCCAGAACTGTGAGAAATAAACTTCTGTTGCTTATAAACTACCCAGTTTACGGTATTTTGTTATAGCAGCCCAAACAGACAAAGATACCCCCCCCAACTCTAATGAGAAGTTGACTAAGAGTCCACAACCCTTTCTACTCTGCATCCCTATCCCAGCAAAAGACTCCGGGCCAGGTGATTAGGACCACCCCCTTCTGCTGCCCCATCAGTTCCTGGGGACCCTCCCCCGCCCCCCGGCAGCCTTCAGCAAGTCCGTGCCAGCAATAGGCAGAGATGCTTGTTGTATATTTTATTTAGCCACTAATTGCCTACATTTAAAAGGCATCACAGTGCCACAGCCGTCCTCTGCTTCATGCCCTGATGCGTGTTTCTGCATGAAGGGACACCGGGGCGGGGCAGTGAGGCAGAAAGGGGCCACAGTCTCCCCAATGACAGCTTTAAAAGCCTGACCCCAGAGCTGAGTGCAGGAGGATGTCAGGTTGTCACCCTGAGAGGCGAGAGGAGGCACGCAGGGGCTGGGGCCTCTGCAGAAAGGAGGAGAGAGGTCAGGGCCCTGGCGAGGGCCAGGAAGAAGTGGGGGGGCACTCCATGTCCCCACTCACCCCGAGGATGAGGGCCCAGCTGATGGAGCCCTACCCAGAATGCCTTGTTTCAGCTCCACTTCCCCGTGGAGGACTCTGCAGAAAGCAGCTGCCTGGAGAGGATACAGGGCAGGCCTCAGACAGCCGTGTCTGCTGGGATCAGTAAGGACGCGACATTTGAGCCTTGGCTTTGCCTGAGAGCAAGAGATGGAAGTTGAGGGAGATGGGGGTAAGGGTGGGGAGGTGGGGGCCAACGGATGAGGCAGGTGGTAGACGGCAGCTAATTTTTGGGAAGGCCCCAGTATTCTTACTATGGGTTTTGCACCTGCTCAGAAAGTGCACACCCTGGTAGCTGCAGAGAAAACTTGTCTCCCACCATTTCCCAGTCACTTCCAGGTCTAATTCTGAGCCAAATATAACCTCGCTCTGACCCCAGCCCTCACACCAACAGCAAACCTGCAATTCAGCCACAACCCTCCTGTCTCTTCATCTCTATCCCTAAATCCAACCCTCATCCTAACTACAATTTCAACCCTAATCCCATCTCTAATACCAAAATCAAGCCAAAGTCCACCTGAATTCTAATCCTAACAGCAAAATAGCAAAAATAATCCTAATCCCATTTTCAACCCCAATTCATCTCTAATCATTTTTTTTTTTTTTTTTTGAGACAGAATCTCACTCTGTTGCCATGGGTGGAGTGCAGTGGCGTCATCATAGCTCACTGCAACCTCAAACTCCTAGGCTCAAGGGATCCTCCTGCCTCAGCCTCCCAAGTAGCTGGGACTACAGGCATGTGCCACCATGCACAGCTAATTTTTTCTATTTTTTTTCAGTTGCCCAGCTAACTTCTTTCTATTTTTAGTAGAGACAGGGTCTCACTCTTGCTGAGGCTGGTCTTGAACTCCTGACCTCAAGCGATCCTCCCACCTTGGCTTCCCAGAGTGCTAGGATTACAGGCGTGAGCCACCACGCTAAGCCATCTAACAAATATTTATAGATCAATTATTCTGATCAGGCCCTGTGCCATGGGCTGGGAGATAAGTAAGCAAGTTGAAGTCCCTATCCTCATGGAACTCATGGCCTAGAGGGGAGGGGGCTGGGTGCTTTGTTAGTGCTAGGGTGGGGGCACACAGGAGGACCCCCTGGTCTAAGGATGGCTCCTTGGAGGTGGGCTTGTCTAAGCAAACATCTGGAGGACAGGTAGGGGTTAGCTGGGCACAGGGGAGAAAGAAAGTTCCAGGCAGAGGAACCAGTCCCAGCAAAGCCCTGGGTAGGAGAAGACGTGCAGATTTTGAGCATTGAGTGTCTTGAGTGGAAATGGAGCCAGAGGCAGTGATGCTCCATGCAGGTGGCGTTTGGGACGGGACCTGCTGATACTTTTCCTCTCTCCACACACAGCCTCGACAAAGAGACCTGTCCTGAACCCCTTCTGGGTTCTTGTGGGAAGGAGGGAGAGAGCATGAGACCCAGGAGAGGAGTTTATAGCCTGGGAGGGCCTGGGATGGAAAGAAACCAGGAGGGGTGACTCCTCAGCTGGAGATAACACCTAGAATAGCCAGCGCTACCGAAGCATGAACTCCGTTTTCTTGCTCAATCTTCACAACAGCATTACAAGAAGATACTCTTATTAGTTCCATTTTGCAAATGAGGAAACTGAGGCCCTGAGATTTTCAGTAACATGCCTCAGGCTTTCCACATGCAGAATGTGGCCCTGGTGTCAGTCCCCACAGCCTGTGTGCTTAGTCACCAGGCCACTCTGGGTATGGGGCAGGACTGGGGAAGACCAGGGACAGGAAGGCAGCAGAGGGAGTGGTTCTTGGGGACACTCCCCTTGGCCTCTTGACCAGCCAGGCTCCCAGACACAGGCCGAGGGAACAAGTGCCTGCCAGACCTGAAGGGACAAAGCCCCCCATTCAGTGCTCAGACGATCTCCGCTCCCAGCTGCTCAGCTCCTTGCAAAGCATTTTCCCTTAATAGCCTCCCATTCAGGGGGACGGCTGCAGCCCGCATCTGCAGAAATCAGGCCACGGCAACTCCTCCTACCAGGCCAGCGAGGCTGCCATGGCCATGGTCACCACGTCCCAAGCTTCTCCTTCACCCTCCAAATCAGGGAGCTTCCAACCCCCTTCCACTCCACTTCTAGGACTTTGCCCATGGTGGAGGGACACAGCTGGGATGCCTTCCCTCAGGTCAGCCTGTCCTTAATTTTCTTTGCAAAACGTGTCCTAAGCGAAGGGGTGGAGAGCAGGAGGATGAGAAGCGCTTCTGGGTTCTAATCCCTTCTCTGCCTCTGACTTGTTTTGTGACCTTAGGAAAGTCATTTCACCCCCCGGGGTCTCCTGGTTCCCCGCCCAGCCCTGGATTCGGACTGCCCGCCCATAAGCTGTGCGACCTCTGACATAACCTCTCTGGTCCTTGATTTCCTCATCTATACAGATGAACCGAGCCACCCGACAGTTGCTGGGAGGATTAGAAGAGATAATCCCCGTGAAGAACTCAAAATAGTGCCTCACTCACAGCGAACAATCGATACAGGTTAGCGGGAATAAAAATAAAATAATAATTATTATCATTACTATAATAGATGTTTTTCACACTTTTTAGCTGTAGTTTTTTTTTTTTTTTTTTTTTTCCTTTCAAATACATTTTTAAGCAGAATGCTGATGGCCTGGGGGAAGCCTTGTCCACCCTTTTCTCCAGCCCCTCCCAGCTCCAACCCACAGTGGTCTCTGCTTCTGGCCCGACGTCCCAGACCCGGCTGACTAGCAAAACCTCCCAGAGTATTTTAAAACCAGCTTCCCAGCGCCCCCCGAGACACCCATTCTGGGTAAGCACAGAGCAGATCCCGTAGCATCAACCCAGCTAGTCCTACTGCTCTTGCAGGTTGGGCAGCAGGAAGCTCCTTTCTGGCCCTTACTCAGGTGACACCAGGACTTCGGGTACAAAGACCTCCTTCCCCACGGCCCCCTCCGAGGCTGAGATCAGCCTACACAGGCCACGTTCCAGTGGTCCCCACGTCCTCTCAGCTCCCAGCCCGGCCCCACCTCCATCAGGGTCCCCTTCTGCGAGTTCTTTCTCTTCGAGCCTTGACCAAAAGGGGACGTGAAGGAAATGCCCCTTCACCCCGTCCAGGCCCAGCCTTCAGTCACCACGTCCCTGTCCCCCCTTTCCACGCCTGCCTCTTTTGAGGGCTTCCCACGTGCCAGGCAGTGTGCTAAGCCCCTTCCTTTTATCTTCTTGCTAAAGCCTCACAGAGCTCTGTGAGGTAATGAACTATCGTCATTCCCACTTGACAGACGAGGAAACAGAAGCAGAGAGAGGTTAGGTGATGTCATCAAAGTCACAGCTGTGAACAGTCAAGATGAAACTCTACCTTAGGTCTGCCTGACCCCATAACTCATGCTCTTACCCACTCTGCTGATGTCCTGCCCTCAGTCACCCCCGCTCCCAGCTCGGCTCCACTGATCTCCACTCCCTGCCTTCCACATCCCCAGGGACCGGCCAAAGCTTCTCCCGAGGAGCGTGGTTTGCTCCGCGGCCCCGGTGGCCGGCAGCAGTACCACGGCAGGCGCTGACCTAACTGGCGCTGAGAACGCCCTGGGTCCCGAGTCGGGTAGACAGGCCAGGCGCTCCCTCAGGAGATCACAGATGAGCTGATGAAGCCAGCCACCCAGCCAGTCCCTCCCGAGCAGACCCCCACTGGACCTTCCATCTGCCATGTGGCAGGCAGCCAGCCGTCCCGATACCAGGTCAGCCCGCATTTACCAGCTCTGGTCATCTGTCGGTCTTCCTTCTGACATCAGAGGCCACCAGATGGCCCTTGCTTGCCTCTTGGTTCATCAATAGGTCAGTCCCTCTCTACAAACCAAGGTCCTTGATTTGTGAGTCTCCAGGCTGGAGATCCCTGACTCAGAGTCACTGAGAACAGACCCAGCCACTGTCCCCACAGACCTTATCATCGAACACTCACGGAACCAGCATTCACCCGGCAGTCTCCTAGGTCAGGATGCTGAACGGGGCCCCCTTCCTGCCCCTACCACCACCTCATCTCCTCTGGGCTCAACTGCCCCCACTGCTGGGGGACCTTTCCCTTTTGTGACCTGTCTTGGTAATTTGGGAGGTGATTAACAGCAATCACGCTTGAGTTTGACATCCAGGCACGGCCGCTAAATTGAGGCTCACAAAGCCTCCTTGACATCCAATATGTTATATGCTTTTCCCCTTAATTAGGAGCTAAAGTGGATAAATATGAAGTTGCCATGGCAACAGCCTCCCGGGTTGGTGGAGGGATGCAGCTCAGTTTCCGTCGGCTGGCTGGCTGACATCTTGGCTGATGGACCAAACTGGCTCCTGGGAAAGGGGGAGATGCGCCTGTTCCCGCTTTCCTGGAACCTGCCTTCCAGGCCCCAGCTCAGGTCGTTCTCCCCATCACTGCTCATCAGACATCACAGAGCTTCATAATGCCCCACTCGGACCACAGATCTCAGCTGCTGTGACTCCCTCATGAGCAGCTGGGGAAACTGAGGTTACCTGCTGCCCAGGGAGTGAGAGGCAGACAAGATCTGACACCCAGAGCCCCTGACTTCCAGACGAGAGTCAGCAGTGGCTCTTAACTGTTCAGAAGTCCTCGATCGCTTGGAGAATCTGCTGAAAGCTATGGATCCTGCAAAACAGGCCTGAGATCAGCCACACAGCGGGGTTCATGACCAGGATTGGGCTGAATCTGCTTTTTAAATTTCATTAACTTTTGACTTGAGGATTTTGTGGAAATAAAGAAAAGAAAAAAATTCATTAACAGTTGGGTACTTACTACGTACATTTTCTCACATTATCTAATTTAATCCTCAGCAATCTTATGAGGCAGGTACTGTGATCATCCCTATTTTACAGATGAATCACAGTGTTTCAGAGAGGTTAAGCCACTTCCTCAATGTCACACAGCCTGTAAGGTAGAAGAGTCAGGATTTAGACCCAGGTCTGTCTGCAGACTGCAGAGGCCAAGCTGTAACCACTGTACTCTACTGCCACCTGGTCTGCCTCTCCCTGACCCACAGGTAATGACTGTAGCAGCTGTGGGGTTTCAGCCAGGGAGCCCTCGGTGCGGACACTCTGAAAATCCCCCCCTCTGTCTCCAGCTCCGCAGAGGGGTGAGTGGAGGAGAGTCAGCTCATGTCTCCTACAAGCCTCCTTCCAATTGAGGCAGAGCCAGCCCCAGACACCTTCGCCTAGAGGTCAAGATGTTTAGACCCTGAAGGAAGAAGCGAGGGCTCCATTCAAAGAGCCCGAGAAAGAAAACACCTCAGAGCTACGAAAGTCCTATTTTCCGGAGACCAGACTGGGTTTGTCTCCCTTTCTGCCTTCTCCTTCCTTGCCAAAGGGACCTACCGTGAGCCCTGTGTTCAGGCAGGGAAAGGCGGTGGCGCTCTGTCCCCAGCCCCCAGCCGGCGCGGGGCCCCTTACGTTGCGGGCCATCAGGCGCAGGCCTGTGCTGGCAGGTGGGAGGGGAGCGGTGCCCGCCTCCCCGAGGAGCTGGGACTCAGGGCTCCTCCAGCGCCCCCGCACCACGTGGCGTGGGTGCTGGCAGCGGGAGCTGGGGCTGGTGGCTTGGCCCCCGAACTTCCTTTCCTTCCAGTTCCGACTAAAAATAGAGACGGCAAGGACGCAGCTCATTCTGTCAGACAGTGTGGGGGGACGCCTGTGCAGACACAGGCACCCCCCTTTCTGAGCACGTGAGACCCAGCCCCCAGTTTTCCCCACATATCCCCCCTGCCTCTCACAGCCTTCCTCCGTGGTGCAGCCATTGCCCGGGTCCTGGGGTCAGGATAGGGGGTCTGCGGCTTTCCCCAAAGTCTCAGTGAATATTCTCATTAGTCTTGACATTAGCGAGGGGTCCGGGTCGGGACTGCAGCCCAGAGGAGTGGAAGACCTGACTCCAGATGTTTCCTGTCCCTCTCCCCTCAAGCCATGTAGGGTGGGTGGGACAAGGCTGTCGGGACTGGGCCCCTTCATAGCTTTGTGTATTGGAATAAGGCCCAGCAGCCCAGGCAGCGGAGAGGAACCGCAGGGCGGTAGTGGTGGGGAGGGCAGCGTGTGCTCTAAGGATGTC
The DNA here is from genome assembly GCF_041146395.1 of Eulemur rufifrons. NCBI lineage: Eukaryota > Metazoa > Chordata > Mammalia > Primates > Lemuridae > Eulemur > Eulemur rufifrons. Next base: position 7,906,790 of record NC_090992.1, on the reverse strand, counting down.
TTGCACTTCTCAGGGAAGATGACTGTCAAGCCTCTGGGTGCCTCTGCCTCTTGGCCTTCCTGCAGGTCCTCTCCCCAGGTGATTGAGAGAAACCACTGCCAACCCGGCCTTCTGTTTGGGTGCTGGGTTCCTGTAGGCAGCCACACACATCAGAGAGGCTCAGGCAGGGTCTGTAATAGGTGCTGAGGGAGGAGTCTGGCATCCTCTGCTATTCCCCTCTGCCCTCCTCCCCCAGCCCAGACGCCCTGCTCAGGGAGAATGCAGTCTTTCTGCAAAGCCCCCTCGCTGAGATCCACACACATGCACAACTTCCTGGACATAGCATGAATTTATGAGAGCACACCAGGTCCTAAGGGCATGAAAAGCTGGGGAGATGGGTCTGGAAAAGGTGAGGGGCCAGGGACGCTAGTTTGTGGACAGGCATAAAAATGATACCTCTACTATGGCTCCTCGTCACCTAAGGGGATGGTTTCTTTCTGGGGCAGAAACCAAACTAGAGACCTCTTCTGATTTGTCTCCACCGCAATCCAATCTAGGCACACAAAAGACCCTCAGTATCGGCTGGTTTAACTGCACAGGGAGTGGTGAGACGTAGGAGAGAGGAAGCACTTTGCTATTGTACCCCCAGTACCTGGAACAGTGCCTGGCACGTAGTAGGTGCTTGGAAACATCTGTTAAATGAGTGAATGCAGCTGGTGGCGGTGGCATCCTAGCACTTTGGGAGGCTGAGGCAGGAGGATTGCTTGAGGTCGGGAGACCAGCCTGGCAAGAGCCCTCCCTACAAAACATAGAAGAAAGTAGCTGGGTGTGGTGGTGTGTGCCTGTCTGTAGTCCCAGCTACTCAGGAGGCTGAGGTGGGAGGATTCCTTGAACCCAGGAGTTTGAGGTTGTAGTGGGCTATGATGATGCCACTATACTCTAGCCCCAGCAACAGAGAGAGACCCTATCTAAAAAAAAAATAATAATGAATGAATGAATGAATGAAACTGAATAAATGAATGGGATGCAGTCATGACCCAAGACAGGAAGGGGATCATTAAAGCCATCATTATGGTACTTTTGCAACAGGGCTGGGCTGGGAAATTAGAGCCAAGGGCAGGCTAATAATTTGGTACCTCTTCAAACCAACACTCTTTCGATATTTGTTCAATATTTATTTGGAAGAGAGGCTGTGTGGGGCCTGGGCAGGAAGGGCCTGGCTGCAGCCCTTGCCCTCTCCTCCATCTGCCTGCACAATTCCACCCCGGCCCTGACCTCGCTGGCCCTGCTGAGCTTCACTGAAACCCTTTGGTTCTCCAGGACCCCCTCCTCGGAAGGGAGGGGAGTGTAATGAACAATCGCTGTAGCCTGAGCGCCCCATGGGGATCTCACCTCTGTACCCAGCAGCTTATAGACAGTGTTCCTGCCAACCCCCTGCAGCGGCTCCTGCCTGGTAAATACTCTTTTCTCCAACTCGTTAGGCGACCAGTGAAGCTTTAGCACCCCTCAGAGATGAGCGCCCCGGGCAGCTGCCTGGTGGGCACCCTCCACTGGGTCTCTTCCCCAGGTGACTGTGGAGGGGAGAGGCGTGGAGGGGTATCTGCTCAGTGCCCTCTCAGCCCCTTGCCCTCTCCCGCCCCCATCCCGCCCCCACACCTAGGAGGAAAGGTCAGGATGGGGCAGCAGAGCTTGCGCAGGGGCCAGACCCCATTGCTTCTAGCTCTGAGCGGGTGAGAGGAGAGTGACCAGCTGCCAGAAGGGACTCCCACTTCCTCCCAGCAGGCACAAGGCCCTGACCTGCAGCTCTTGGCCTCCAGTGTGCAGGGGGACGGCTCAAGCCCCACAAGCGAGGAGCGAGGAGGAGCGAGTGAGTACAAGCAAGCCGGAGGCGGATGGCGTTAGAGCCGCCGAAGTAATGCTGTCTGACTTCGGCTCCCCGGGGGTGCCCAGAAAATCCACATGTCTGGCCAATGAGGCGATCACCTCACCGGAGCAAAATCTTTGAGTAAATACACAGTCGCTCACTTCCGTTTCCTCTACTCTGCTTGCCTCACCCTCCCCTGCTTTCTGCACCCATCCCCCGCCCCCCACCTCAGCCCACCTGCCCCCGCACCCACAGCCTCCCTGCCGCTGCCTTCCCGTGCCCCACCACAACAGGCTTCTCCATCCCCTTCTCCGTCCCCTGCCACCTGAGCAGTCATAAAATGAAACCTCGGAGCACCTGAAGAGATAAATAACACCATTAACACTTACTATTTCTTGAGCACTCACTGTGTGCCAGGCACTAGGCTAAATACTTTTTTATGTGCATAATCTCCTTTACTCCTTACAGCCACCCTGAGATATGGGTACCATACGCTATTCAGGGCAAGGCGCAGAGGTCAGACCGAGCTCGGCCTTCTCGCTTACCAGCTGTGTGACCACAGGGAGATCATGTAACCTCTCTGAGCCCATTTCCTCATCTGCAAAATGGCGCCATTAGCAGCCCCTTATAGGGCTGTATGATATAAAGAGATAACGTGCTTAGCTCAGTGCCTGGCACAAAGGCTGGTTCATGCCGGCTGTCATCACTATTACCATCCTCCTTTTAGATGAGAAACCGAAGAAGTTAGGTCATGTGCCAATGTGTGGCTAGAAGGGGGCAGTATCAGGATTCTCACGGAGGCGTCCCCCTTCCTGTCTTAGGGGCTGCAGGCTGGGCCTGGCCAGATAGTCCTCCCTCCCCTGCTTCCCCCACGCCGCTCCCTCCCGGGGTCACAGGCGCCTCTCTTTTCTTGCCTGTGGAAAGGAAACTGGAACTGAACGGAACTCAGGCGTGCCTCGTAGCTCCCTAGCGACAGCCAACATCCCACAATGCTCTGGGGAATGTGTGCACACGCCCACCTGCCGGGCCTGGAGGAATCTAGGCTTTAGATTTGAAAGGTAATTCAATCCCCCGGTGCTTCCTCCCCTCCCCCGCAGTGCTGGGTGTTCAAGAGGCGACACAGACCCAGTTTCAGAGGAGCCAGCCGCAAGCGCAGAGCCATGCACACGCCCAGCCTCACCCACAGACAGCGCCTTGGTTGCAGTTACCTGGGTCCAACACTCACCCACTCTTACCCTGCCCACCCCTGGCCTCTCAAAGCCCCTGGCCTTGCCAGCTCTCCCCCTGTCCAGGCTCTCTGTCCCTCTCCCTTGCCCCTCCCTGGGGAAGCTCTCTCTCCCTGCCCTGTCCATTCTTCCCTCCCAGGCCTCAGACCCAGGGCTACTTCTCAGAGTGGACACTCAATGACTGCCACTGTGCCCCCTTCGCTCACAGCTACCACCCCACCCCACCCCCTGTTTCTTTCCTCCCATTGGCTCAGCTCAGTCCAGGCTCTGAGACTGGTGCCCAGCATTGGGGCTGGGGCAGGAGGAAGCCTGGAGCAGCTCAGAGCTCCTGTTTAATTAATAATGAATAATAAGTCAACATGTAATTAGAGGATGAGGGCATTGGCTTTGCTCCCTGTGTCCTGCCCTGGGGGAGCAGGCTAGAGTTCAGCCACACATGCCCCTGCACCCCCCAGCTCCCCACCAGATGCCCCCTCAATTCCCCACCCTCCCAGGTTCACGCTGGGTCCTGCGGCCAGCTCTCTGACCCGTAGTCCCCATTCTTTCAGCCCTTGGGACCTTCCCCACCTACTCCTGCCCTGGCTTCATCCCTAGCCTTCCCCACTGGGCAGAAGGTGTCCATTCCCTGCAGTCCTGGGCATCCCAAAGTGTTCTGGTATCACAACTTCCTGAGGAACCAGGCCAATTCCCCATCCCCACCCAGGCCTTGAGTACTTGGAACAAGAAATGCCCAAAGGAACACACTACAAGTCAAGCCCCACACCTCTCCTGCCTACCCCACTGGACTCTTTCACTCCTACCCCCTCCATTGACATCCTCCCTGTTGGCTCCCACTCAGCGGGGGCCTGTGACACCCCTCCAGGGTCCCTCCCCATCCCAGCTAGCCCCCTGTCCTCTTCCACCCTCCAACTCCTACAAGAGCCTTTTGGGCCACAGAAGGCAGCTTTCCCTCCCCTCCTGGCCCCCCACCCCACCCCCACCCCCGCTGTCCACGGGAGAGAGCATGTTGCCCTCCAGCGGCCCAGGAAGGAAAGGGTGTCCAGGCTCCTTGGAGTGTCTCAGGTCCGTCCATCTGGGGGCAGGAGCTGGAGAGGGAGAGTCCTGCCCCCGCTGCCACGCATTTGTAGACTCACCTCTTTAAGGCTGAGTTGCTGCCTGCATTTCCCAGCAGCCTAGTTAGCTCTTATCCTGTTACTCTGGCCTTCTGGGGCTGCGTGATCAGGTTCACCTCTGACCCCTTCCTCCAAAGTATCAGTGAATCACAAAATGACAGTAAACATGATCAACACTCCTGCGGGCCAGACAAGGGGTTTACAATCATTGGCCCACTCAGAAGCCGCAAGAGGCAGGGGCAGTTGTCAAGCGCATTTTACAGATGAGGAAACAGTCTCAGAGAAATTACATAATTTCCGGGTTCACCCAGCAGGAGGGGCTAAGCTAGGAATCTGAGTCTAGAGCCCAGCTCTTCCACAGGAGACGTTTGGCCCTAATGTTTACGGGTGGAGGACTATGAGCGGGGGAGGGAGGTGGTGTGTGCAGGAGCACAAGGAGAGAGGTGGGGGTGCGGGGAGGATTCCAGAAAGTGATGTGAGCAGGGTGTGTGCAGCATGGTGGGGCAGAGGTGAACAGGAGGGGGGGTGTCAGGCATGTGAGAGGGTGTGGAAGTTGGAGTGGATGGGGGAGGCGTAGGGGTGAGCAGGTGAGGGTGAGAGAGTAGGGTGAGGGCAAAGTGGGAGGTGGGGAAGTGTCAGGTGTGTGGTGTGTGAGTGCAGGTGGAGGGGGAGGCCTGAGGAGTATTGGGGTGAAAAGGCCGACTGAGGATGAGTAGGAGGTGGGGTGCTGGGTGTGGAGGGGGTGTAGGAGCACATGGAGAGTGGCTAGAGGGGAAAGTGAGAAGGGTATAAAAAGGTGTGAGGACTGTGTAGGTCCCGGAGGATCTGCAGGACCTGAGCAGGGGCAGAGAGTGAGGGAGGGGTGGCATGGGGAGGGGTGGAGAGGTCTGAGGAGCTTTGACAGTTTGGCTTTTGTCCCTGTCCATGTCCCTAGCTGCTGCAACCCCCACCAGACCTAGCCTTACTGCCAGTCTCATTTCAGGGATGGGTGGAAATTTCCATTTCAGCAAAATCCATTTGTAAAGCCCTGGAGCTTTGAGCCTCGTTCTGCTCTGCCTGCCTGGCTCTGCCCGCCTGCCTCTGGCCTGCCCAGCCAGCCCCACACTCTACCCCAGACCTCCCTCTGCTCCCCCTCCCCAGCGTGCAGAGCTTGGGCGCAGGGCCTGGCCATCCCCAGCCCCAACCCAACCCCACTACTACAACCTACAGAGGACCCCACCCCTGCCAAGCATCCTGCCATCCTGGGATGCCCCAAGGGTCTGCAGGTGTGGGAGATTGGTTAGTGCCTTGTCCTCAGTTAGGGCACCATCAGCACACCGTCTGTTCCCCCTGCCTCCTTTCCCGGCACACAGGGTGGCTGTGATATCACAGCATAGCAAAATGGGAAGAGCTCTTCAGGATAATCTTACTTAGGCCCTTTCACTTTATAGAAGGGGAACGGAGGCCCAGAGAGGAAAAGCGTACTTACTTGTCCAGGGCTACACAACTGGCTGGCGTGCAAAGTCAGAATGGCCGCATTGCCTAGAGGAGGAATTGTAGAAAAACCATCGTGCAAACTCGGTTCACATCCTGGCTCTATTGAAGTGCCTTCCATACGTGATTTTACTTCTTTGCAGCTCAGTTTGTTCATCTACCAAGTAAGGCTCACAATAACTCTCCCAGGTTGGTGTGTGGTGATGGTGATGTGACCATGGCCAGAGGCAGCAAAGCATCAGGGGGTGGGGATAAGGGCCTCTGGACCCCTGAGTTCATCGGGAGGCAGGAGCAGCGTCAGTTCTAGGTTCAGTCACTGGTGTCCAGGCCCTTTGCCTTGCTCCACAGCTCCCCAGGAGCCACGGAAACTGCAGGGAACAGCAGGGATGACATGGCCAGGGATTGGGGTACTGGGTGGGAAGATGAGCTGTGGTCTCCTGGGGTAGGAAATGAAGGGACAGCTTGGGCTGTCCCACTCAGGCCTCTGGGGAAGGCTTTCCTCCTCCAGACCACTCCAGAAGAAGTGGTCACTCTGGAGTGGAGGGTGGGTTCTCTGGGCCCAAGTTGAAGCCCTGCATTGGGGGTAAAGACTGAGCTCCCCTAGGGCGGGGCAGGGTCTGTCTGTGTCCTGGCACCACAGCACCTGATGTGGAGGGTCCACCCCTCTGCAACAGAGGCAGCTCAGGACAGGTCTTAGTAGCTGGCACAGGGAGAGCTCCTGGGCCACCTGACCTAGCTGCTCTCTGACTAAGGCCAGCACCCTAGATTCACACTGGCACATGCCCTGGCACATGCCAGAGCCAGCCTTAGCTCTAGCACATGCCCCAGCACATCTTCCAGCTGCTGCCCTCCTCCCCCTGGCCCCACAGGACTCCCAGGCCCCATCTGCTCCACTTCCCTGCATTTCCCCTGAACATCTGGACTGCTCCTGAAATCTGGCTTCTGGTTCCACCCAGTGGGAGCTGCTGGAGGGAAGAGGAGGCTCCAGGGTCCCATTAATTCTGAGCTGGGGCCTGGGAAGGTCCTATCTAACCCCCACTCCCAGGCCACATCTGCCAGAATGAACAGGCCTAACAGGACGCTGGTCCCTGTTTCCTACTCTCCCTAGCCTTGAGCACCCCCTGACCTGTAGGGTTGTAACTACCCCCTGCTCTCGCATACACAAGACACTCCCTACACAGCCTCCCCAACATCAGCCCGAGGGTCATGCTGTCCTCTGTGCCAGGATTCCCTCGTGTGTTTAGCTTTGCACTCTACACACAAAGGTTCCCAGACCGGCCTGGCAAGGGCTGTGCCGCAGAATCATCGCACACCTGGAGGACAGGCTGCTCCTCCCCTTCCCCACTCCTTGGTGGTGGGAGCGAGGGCTAGGGTAGACCAAGGCCTTTGGTCCAGAACCGCAAACATTCTGAGTCCCACTTCAGAGACACTCAGCCCAGGAGGGCCAGGCTGGGAATGACCTTTGCCCACAACCTTCCTTCCCTCCCTCCCCCGCCCCCCCATCCACCTCACCTGATCCCTTACCCTTTGCAGACAAGCAAAGGTTCTGGTTTGCATTTGGGAGAGGGCTTCTCCCTTACAGGATGCTCTCCATGGTCCTGAAACACAGGACAGGCAGAATTACTTTTTGTGTGTGCACGTTTTTTTTTTTTTTTTTTTTTTTTTGACACAAGGTCTTGGCTCAGTCTCTCCAGCTAGAGTGAAGTGGTGTCATCATAGCTCACCGCAACCTCAAACTCCTGGGCTTGAGTGATCCTCCTGCCTTAGCTTCCCAAATAGCTGGGACTACAAACAAGAGCCACAACACTGGCTAATTGTTCTATTTTTAGTAGAGACCTGGCATCTCTCTTGCTCAGGCAGGCCTGGAACTCCTGGCCTCAAGCGATCCTCCCACCTCAGCCTCCCAGAGTGCTAGGGTTACAGGCGTGAGCGGCCCAGAATTCCTTCTTAACTTTGAGGAATGGGTCGCTCCTGGCAAACATCTCCAGGACATTCCACCCAGGTAGAGATGACAACAGAGACAGAGACAGTGTGAGACATATGGAGACAGAGAGAAAGGGACCAAAGAGAGGCTGCCAAGAGGAAGAAAAAGTGATTTTTTGTTCCTTCTAAGAAAGATAATCTGCCTGTGGTAGTGGGTGGGGGCCCCTTACCTCACCCTACACAAACGCCAGCTCCTGTTTGCCCCTGTGTTGGGACCACTCAAAGCCCTGCCCCTAAAGACTAGCCTGTGGCTGCCCCTCCCTGAAGGCGGAGAGTGGGGACTCCTCTTCAGACTTTCCCCTCCAAGAGCAGGTCTGGGGCGCTGAGGGCCTGTACAGTTGCCGTAAGAGCGGCGCCCACCCCTGTCCCTGTCCCCTTCGGAGTCGAGGGACCCTGCAGCGGAGGGGAGGGCGCTTGCGGCTGGAAGGAAGGAGCCGGGGAAACAGAAAGGAGTGGAAAGCGGTTTCCCGCTCGGTTGTGGCTGTTATTATTTATTTTATTCATGTATTTTTTATTAAGGAGGAGATGTCGGCCTAACGAGCAATGAGCCCGGCCGGCTCTGAGGGGCCGAGCTGGGGGGAATGGGGCGCTGTCCCTGCAGGCAGGGCCCCTCTCCAGCCGCCAGGGACCCCTCGGAAGTCTTTCCTCGGCGCCGTTCCCTCTCCCTCCGCACTGCGCCTCTGCTGGTGCCCGAGGGCCGGGCACACACCCGCGTCCCTCCCCCAGGGCGGGACGCTCCTCTCTCACCCACACCCCTACCGCATGTTGACGCGGGAGCCGGAGCTGGAGCCAGCGAATGCTCCTCTTCTCCGCAGAGAGCCCCCGCGCCACGCCCCGCCATCCTCTGACCCTCCCCTCCCCTTCCAGGCCCCTCTGACTACAGAGCCGGCTCCCAGCCCTTGCCAGGTAGGGAAATAGCCCATTCCTTATCCCTTAGTCAAGGGCCACCTCGCCCTTAATAAAGGACCAGACTTAGCCTCGGTTTCAAACCAGCTCTCAGTAGGGGGCTAGCTTCAGACCCAGACTGAATCCTTGGGCCCTGGAAGTGCACACAGCTGCAGCCTGGTCCCAATTTTGTGGCTTTATCTGGGAAGCTAGCCTTAATCCCGGTATATATTTGTGTGGGATGGCCTCCGACCAAACTCCAGTCCCTAGAGTAGGCCTGAAGTTTAGGGTAGTCAAAGAGATGGAAACTTTTGGAGGTCAATGCCAAAAATAGTAATAATAATTGGGGGAGTATGGCCAGGGGAGGTGGGACAAGTGGTTGTTCCATCTGGCTCAAACCACTATTGCTTTGCTTTACGTCACTGGCAGAGGGTTCCTCCTACTTGTTATAAGGACCCAGCTGAGGGCACGCCCTGGGGGGTTCATGGAGGGGCAGCTCTGGGGACCTGTACCTATGTGAGCACAAGGTCACAATTTCCATCATGCTTCCCTCGATATCCATGAAAAGCTGGACCAAGGGGAATGATTTGTCCAGCAAACATCAGCAGAACCCTGCTGTGTGCCAGGACCTGGGGACAAGGAGAGCACCCCCAATAAGCCAGCTGCGTCTAATGGTGGCTGGGGGTGGAACAGCGTGAACGTCTCAGCAGTGCCTAACTATTGAGCGAGGTCCTGGCTCACAGCATTATCTCATTGCATCCTAACAGCCCTGCAAGGTACACAGTTATTGTTCTCATTTTATTTATTAAATGACATTTTATTACAGAAGTAATACATGTGCATTGTGCAAAATTTAAAAACACAGAAAGCAAAAATATAAAAACAAAAACATCATATTCCTACCACTATTGACACCTTAATGTATACCCTTCCAGACCTTTTTCTTACATACAAGTAGCTTTTTACCAAAATGCGATCACCTTATCCATACTGCTTCATGATCTCCTGTTTTTTAACCAACAAACTTCACCTTTTCCATTTCAGTAAATTTTCATCCCTTTTCCTATTAGAACATGTACAGATTTCCCCAGCTGACTCCCAAGAAGTCCCTTACAGTGGGTTTGTCAGAATCCAATACAGGGATGGCATCTGATCATTATGTGCATTAAATTATCTAATATAGTATATTCTCACATTTTTTTTGTCCCTTGACTCCCTGAAACATCCAGGTCAGTTTTTCTACAGAGTATCCTTCCTTCCAGCTGTGTGGTTACTTTGAGCAGTTTTTTAGCTTGAGACATTATCCTGGTGTTTCCTGTAAACAGGAAGTTAGCTCTAAAGGCTAGAACAATTCAACTTAAATGTTCTTGGCTAGAACACAAGTGAGGCGGTGTCTTATACTTCACTTTGCATCACATCAGAACACATATAATTTCTAGTTCATCCACCATTAGAAATGCTCGGATAGACACCAGCTGATGATAGTTTGATTTTTCTCTCCACCTTCCTTCTAGAAAATAATGTTTGTGGGTTACTCTGGCACCAAACAAAGGTTCCTTTCCCCGTCAACCATTCACCTAATGGTTATTAATACCAATTCATAATGCTTGCCTGGTTACTCTCATTTTTAAAGATGAAAAACTGAGACTCAGATTGGAGAACAGAGTCAGCCAAGCTCACACAATCAGCAAATTAGGTCTCCGGCTAGAAATCCCGTTTTCCACCTCTTTCACATGGTACTGAGTTGGGTGCATGTTTGGTGCCCGGCACACATTCAAATGCATGGAAACCTGCTGGGCAAGGGGATCCCCCTCTTTACGGATTAGGCTGACAGAGATGGAAAAGGTTCTTGGTGAGGCCCAACCTACCTCCTGGTTGAGCGCTGAAACCACTGATGATGGCTGCCAGTGAAGCAACTCAGCACCCCTTATACAGCGTGCCATACTCAGTGCTTTACAAACGTCCGCTTCTCTAATTCTCCCAACAAACCTGGAAGGCATGCCTTATTACTATGCACCTCTTTACAGATGATAAAAACAGGGCTCAGAGAGGTTAAGTACTCACCAAAGATCACACAGCTAGTGATCAACGGAGCCAGGACTCGTTTTTCTGACTCCAAAACCCAGGCACTTCACCACCACACTGACCTGGCCTCTCACGCTGGCCTCCCTCCCAGTCCTGAGACTGAAGAGTGAAACTGGCAAACAAAGCTTGGGGCCTCCTACTTGTGTGGGCTGGTTTTGACACTGCTCACAGCTCTGTGACCATCTGTCAGCATCAATGAGGGTATCAAGGGGTTCCCTGAATCCCCTCTGCTGGCCTCTACTCACCAAGTGGCTCTCTCCAATCTGTGCAATTGCCAGAACGTGATGTGGTTCCTCCAGCCTCTGCACCCCATTCACCCTGGCAAGCTGCATTCCCACCACCCAGCCCTGGGCCTCGTGCCTTGGTCAGAGCTCCTCACCCTCGGACAACAACCTACCATTTGTGAAACACTGTCCTTTTCTCACATTTATGTAGTTGGAGCCTCACAACTAGCCTTTGAAGGCGGCAGGGATTATGTTTCATAGATGTGGACACTGAGGTGTGGCGAGGAAAGCTCTGGCCCCAGACCTGCCTCCGTTTGCCCTAAGCAGTGTTTCCGAGGTAGGACCCAGGCCGCTGAGCGAGTTCAGGACTAACCCCAGAGTTGGTGTTTTGCTGCTATTTGGAATGTGAGTCTTGTCCCTGGAGCAGGGGCTTTGAGGTCAGCCTTGTATCCTCCAGCCCTGTCAGGGAGCAAGTCTCTGAAATGTCACCAGAACTGAGAGCATCCAGAGAAATGTCAACAAATGCTGATTTGGGTCCCTTGGCAGAGGGTGGAGCCAGCCCTTCTCTGAAGAGCCTTCCTCTAGCATCTCCCTGTTCCCAACGGCAGAAGGAAGAGAAGCCGAAGAGCCCTTAGCGTTTGGCTAATCCAACCCCACCACTTGACAGACGGGGGACCTGAGACCCAGAACTCACGGAACAAGCCAGCCATTTTTTCTGTGGCAGCATTTCCACCCATCCACCCCATTCCCCACTCCCTACCACCTGTCTTCCTCCAAGCCCTGGAGCCTGGACCCCCTTGAGTCAAGACCCCGATTCCCAGAAGCCAGGGGAGCGGAGGGAGGAGCCAGCTCAGGGCTGTGGGCCCAGCACTAAGGGCTGCAGTAGGGAGGGCAGCTTGAGCCAGCTGCCACGCCAGCCTCTGCCCTCCTCACCCCGTATTGGACTGACACCCAGACCAGGCTCTGCCTGTGCCTCCAGAATGGAGAAAATAAAGTCCTACCAAATGGTGGAGGCACTGACACAGGAGCCTCCATGTGCTCTGCGAACTGACCGCCTTCTCCAGGCCCCGTGTGGCTGGTGCTTCCTCCATCTCACGCCTCCTTCTGTGAGTGAGAGTCTCTGTCTCAAAAGAAAAAAAAAGAAAAAGAGTTGAATGAGGGGAGGGCCGGCGTTGGTTCCATTCTCGTCTTCCATGCCTGCCATGTCACAGGTGCACAGTAAATGTTCACTGAGTTATTAATAATAAATATGGGAGTCCCAGATCAGGCCAAGACTGCACTTCCTAGTCTGTACTTCTGTCTTGAAGCACTTTGAGGTTGATCTTCCCCACAGACTGTAAGCTCCTCGAGGACAGGGACCATGTCTTTCTGGTTCGCGTCTGCGTCCTTAGTGGTTAATCTAGCATCTGGACGATTTCCTAATAAATCTTCAGGAAAGGGAATATGTAAAGGAATGAATGAATGAATACATAAATGAATGAATGATCTAGGCAGGAAAGGATTTTACCCTCTTATCATGAGGAGGGAATGAGATTTAGGAGGGGATGGAAACCTGGAAAAGGTTTTCCAGATGTTGAGTGGTAGAGTCGGGATTCTAAGGCAGGGAAAGCTGGTGCAGGAGGCTTGGGGCTACTGACCAGGGAGAGGCCGGTGGGTGGGGTGGAGGGCTGGATGGAGAAGCCTCAGGGCTAAGGCCTAAGCAGATGGAGCCTCTGCCCAGGAGGAAGGACTTTCCTGGAATTATCCTGCCTCCAGGTGGAGAAGCAGGGAAGCCTAATTGGTTTTCTTAGCTCCTGGAGCTGGGTCCGTAAATCTCGGCTCCACTGAAAGCACAGGTGCCTCCTGTCTGGAGACTCGGGTGTGACTTGATGCGAACTCCCAGTGACATGAAGGGGCTTGCAGCCTCCACGTGCAGGTGCGTGTGCCACCCTGCCCAGAATAGAAGGTGTCGCTCGACAGGGTCTGCCAGTCAGCTGCGGTGCTCAAGGTATGCAGGGCCCCAAGGGAGGAGCAGGGGAGGGATGGGGTCCAGGAATGGCAGCCGAGACCAGGGAGGGAGAGTGGCGAAGGCCCAAATAGCCCTCCTTTGGTGAATTCAATCCCATTCACGATTTATCGAGTGCCTACCTTGTGCCAGATGCTGTGCTGGGCACTAGAGACCCTGGGATGGCTCAGAGGCAGGAGAGAGAGAGGGAGCGGCAGCTACAGAGACAATAATCACAACGTGGGTGCTAAGTGCTTGCGAGGGACGTACAAAGTGCTCAGGGAGCTCAGAGCACCAGCCCATTAATTCTCCCCCTGGTGGGGAAGGATTCTGGAAGGAGTTGTTTCAGCTGGGTTTGGCCAGCTCCAAGGTTGGAGGAGGGCGGGAAGGGCACTTCAGGCAGAGGTGAGCATGTGCGAATGCAGGGGATGAGAAAGAGGAACCAGAAACTTCTGTGTGGCTGGAGCAGAGGGGGAGGCAGGAGGGTGAACCAGACAGGGAGCCTCAGGCCAGAATTTGAAAGGCTGTGAATGGTCCTACTAGAGACTTTGGACTTGATCCAGTCGTGGGCAAAGGGGAGCCATTTAAGAATTTTAAGCAGGGGTGTGTTTAGAAAGCCTTCTCCGAACCAGGACTGTGGCCAAGGGGCAGAGAGAAAAGGGGAAGGATTCTAGGGACACGTTGGAGGGAAAAGGGACCGGACTTTTCCTTCTCAAGGAATTCTTTCGGGCTTTCTTGCCTTTCTAGGCAGGTTCTGCGTTCCCCTGGGGACGGAGCTGCTCCCTCTGTGTCTGGTGCAGGCTTCTGCATTCGTGAAGCTGAGCCTACTGGGTCTGCCTGACTGACGAGAACAGAGCGGCAGAACTGACTCCCAGCGGTCAGGGAGTCCTGCTCTGAGAATGGGCTGGTGACTCCGCTTCTACTCAGTCCACAAGCCTCAGAGCAGGGCAAGGCTGAGCCCAGGCCTCTGGGGAAGGCTCAGGAGGTCCTCCCCGCCCTCCCTCCTCTTTTCTCTCTCTCCTCCCTCCTCCTCCTCCCCAGAGCCCAAGCTTTCTTGCTGGGAGGCTCTCAGAGCCAGCAGAGCTGTGGATGAAATGGTTCGGTGGCTCCAGCCCAGCTGCTGCCATGGCAACCAGGCTGCCTGCCAGACCCACAGTCAGGAGCAGGCCCAGCCTTCCTGCTCTAGAACTACGACTCCCAGAATGCAAAGCACCTGGGGCCATGAGAGAAGCCCATCTCCTAGGTGAGTGTCCAGCCAAAGCCTTCCTAGGTGGGTGTCCTAGGTGGGTGTCCAGCCAAAGCCTTGCAGCTTGGAAGACACACAGGGGCACCCCCAGGAAAATAGTACCGAACATGGGCACTTTGTAGTCGGGGGGCGGGCAGAGAGCAGGGGATGCTTCTAGAGGAGGCCTGAGAACCTCTCCTTGTCGTGGCCCACTGGACATCCCGGAAGGAGGCTGATGGCTACGGGACGATGTGAAGGCTGGGGTGGGTACTGGTCCTGGTTTTCAGCAATCTGCAGTGTAGCTGGAAAACATTCTCTAACAGCTGTCCACTACTCTCTGTCTCCCACCACCGTCGTGGTCTGAGCCTGGAAGGCTGCGATGCACCACTAATTGGTCTCTGTCTCCACTTGAGCCCCTTCCTTCCTTCTTCACACCGAAGCCTGAGTGACCTTTTCAAAATGCAATTCTGATCATATCGCTACGGCCTATGCCCACCCCCTGCTGTTTAAACCTTTTGCTCTTAGGTGAAGAAACAAATTTCTTACCTCAGCTGACAAGGCCCTGCATGGTCTAGTCTCTGTCTACTTTCCAGCCTCCCCATTCACCCCACACACTCTCCAGCCCTCCTGGACTTTCATTCCCTTGTAGAATCCATGTTCCCTCCTGCCACAGGGCCTTTGCCCATGCTGCCCCCTCTCTCCAGAACACTTTTCCCTCCATTGTTGCTCTATGCAAAGTTCTCTATCTCAGAGAAATATTGTCTTCTAAGGAAGCCTCCCCCGACCTCCCTGACTTGACCAAACTCCCCTTTTGTGAAATCTTGTGGGCACCACAAGCCTCTCCTTTATATCTGTCCCAGTGCATTTTACATTGATTTGTATGATTATGTGACAACTATGTATCTCCCCACAGATTACAGCCTCTGTGAGAGGAGGGAGAGTGCCTTTTTGCCTCCCACTGCATCCTCAGGGTCCAGCACCATGTGTGACACATAGCAGACATTCAGACCCATTTGTTGAAACAAATCTATCTAAGCCTCAGTCTTTCCATCTGAATGCCATGTGCCATTCACTGTGGGTGGTGGTACCAGGCAGTGGACAAGACACACGTGTGGTCTCTCCTATCATGGAGCTCACAGTGCAGTGGGGAAGACAGACACTGAATATATAATGACCAGAGTGCCGAGTGGTGCAAACGGTAAAGCATGTAGAGCCATGGTGGCACAAAGCCGGGGGATCTGGAAAGGTCCACCAAGGAAGAGAGGCAGGAGTGACCAGATGAGAGGGGTGGAGGAATGCAGAAGAGCATTGTAGGAGAGGGAACGGCATGAGTGAGGATGCTACTGTGGCAGAGAGGGCATGGATCGTTTGAGGCATGAAGTAAGGACAGAGTTGCTGGAGCCTAGAGTGAATGGGAGGTGGCGGTGGTTCCATCTACATCCTTTGATTTTACTGGGCTCGAGTGGGGTTGAGCTATCTTTTAAAACTGGCTGGACATTGTCTTCCATACTCCGCCCCACCCTGTCCTCAGGCCCAGGCTGAGGCCCAGCATGGACATATCCAGGCTGTCCCACTGCTCAGGCACACTGTTCTTCACCCCTGAGCACCCGCTACTGTACTCAGGTGTCTTGTGGGGGTCCTGCCTATGTCTGGTATGGTGGGGCTGTGATACTCATGTGTGACTTGTTGGGGGATGCCATATCCTGCAGTAGCAGCCAGTCAATCCTGGAGCAGACACTGCTGACAAGTCTGGGGGAGATCCCTTGAAGAGGGAGGGAGCCTGGCCTGGGGCTTGGGGGTGGGTGCTCAGCTTGCCTGGGAAATGAGGCGTGACTTACCAGCTGCAGAGACTTCAACGGGTGGGGGGAGCAGAGGCCCCTGGGCACAGGGCAGGGAGGGCTCCTTCTCTTCCTCCCATCTGTTGCTGTCCTCTTCTTCCTCAAGGGTCCTGGGTAGGGTGAGGGAACTGTCCCCAGCAGGTTTAACTCTTCCTTGGAATTTGGTGGCTCCCCTGCAAGTAGCCTGAAGTATGTATAAAATGAGTGGCACCTGGCTGGAAATAATGGACTTTAGCTTCCTCATTCCACAGCAGATATTCCAGCCACTATCCCCAACACACACACACTGTGCAGCCTAGATCTCTAGTTCTGCCCGCAGCTCACCCATTTCCCAGAATAGCGTTTCTGAAAGTGTGAACTTCAGACTCACTGCATTGGAATCATTTGGAATGCTTGTGAAAATACAGGCTCCCAGGGACTCTAATGCAAATGGTTCACAGATTACATTTTGAGAAGCATTGTCCTAAAGGATGCCTAATTCTGCCCCAAGAACTGCTGAAGCATTCCTTTCCCCAGAAGTGTCTCTCCAAATCCAGCCAGTGATGTCATTGGAGATCCAGCCCTGGACCCTGCACTCCCCCATTCACCTCTAGACCTTCACCAGGAGGGCAAGCCAGCCCTACCCCTTCTGGCCCCCTCCAAATCCCTGCCTCATTGTGCACTGCATAAACATTTACCAAGAACTTAATATGTGCTGGGAGCAGGGGTTCTGGGAAGAGCATGGTAGCCGTGACCTGCGCTCTCATGGGTCTTATAATTTAGCAGTGGAGACAAATATTATAGAAGCAAATAAATAAATAAATGAGATAATACTGGTAAGTGCTTCAAAGAAGATAAAACAGTTATCTGATAGAAAATGCCTGGTCAGGGGCACTGCTTCATTCAGGAGGGTTCAGGAAAGGAGACTACCTTGGTGCCTGTGGTTCCAAGGAAGGTTCTGGAAATGAAAGAAAAAACCCTTCCTCTCCCTTTGCTACAGTTTGTGTCTCTTTTCTTTCTTTTCTTTAGCTCCGCTGGGCTCTCTGTTTCTGTTTCAGCTCCCTCTTTGTCTCATTTCTTCTCTTTTCTGCTGCTTCCCTCCCTCCCTTTCCCATCACCTCCCTCTTCTTCCCACCCTACCTCCCTCTCTTCTGCTCCCTCCAGAGGAACTGAAGAAACCAGATCCCTCTGCCTCACAGGCCAGACAGCAGTAATTGAGCTGTGGGCTCACTCAGCAGCTGGACCTGAGAGTAGGGCCAGAGGAGGGAGCGGGGAGGTCAGAGGGGAGCTGGAGGCATGAGAGCAGGGAGGGGCTGGGAGGACGAGGGCACTCAGAGGGGCTGGAGGTGGCTGCTCATCCAGGTAATCTAATCAGGGGGTGAGTCATAAAGATTGCTCACTCCTGTGCACAGGACCGGCCCAGGAAATCACATTAATTTAAAGAGGGTGTAAAATCCACGGAGAATTCCCCTCTCTCCACCACACACATGAAGATAAACTGTCTTCAGCTTCCAATATGATCTTACAACAGCTTGTCAGTGACAAAACAGCCTCAAATCCTCCCATTTATCAAACGGCCAATCCTGTTAGCAGCTTAAAAGAGACATAATTACCTGCGGCCTTTTGTGTGATTCTTTATACTAACGCCTCTTCCTTCTTCCTGGCAGCATTCCAGAACGTGAGCTCAGAATTCATTCCTGGTGGCTGAGATCTTCCGAGATGTTAAAGTTGAGGGGCAAGAGGGAGGGGTTGAGTGAAAAGTTCTGCACGATGGGCAAGTCTCGGCTGGGCTGGGGCTCAGCACCATGGACAGGGCCAAGGGCTGCGCCAGCCTAGGAGCGGCCCTGTGTACGGAGGGTGAGGAGCACAGGAGCCCAGGCCACACCGGCAGACACCCAAGGGCCAGCCAGGGGCGTGCAGGCTTCTGGAGAGCCAGGTTCCAGCTGCCCTTACAGAGAAGCCAGTGGCCTCTGCCAAGGGCGCAGAAACACTGACAGTGGGGACGAGGATAGACGTGGCTTGGCCTGCAGATCAGTAAATTTGGGTAGAGTTCCCCATCCTCAGGCAGAACCAGCAGTCCCTTCTCTTAACTCCAGAATAGCTGACGCATTTCACATGAGCTTTCGTGACTTCAGAATCTGCCATG